>NW_027555625.1:182307309-182489809 GCF_003287225.1 Phascolarctos cinereus
CGTTTCCATTTTATGGGAGAGTTCATCCCATTCACATTCACAGTTATGATTACTATCTGTGTCTTTTTCTCCATCCTTTTTCCCCCTTTATGCTTTTCTTTCTCCTTTCCCCCCTTCACTAGTGTTTTGCTTTTGACCACCTCCTTCAGTCCTCCTCCCTTTTATTATCCTTTCCCTTTTCTTCCCTTTACTTACTGCTTCTTCCCTCCCTTCTTTCCCCTCCCTTTTCTTTCCCCTTTTCCTCCTACTGCCTATAGGGCAAGTTAGATTTCTATACCTAACTGATTATGTTATGCCCTTCTTGAGCCAAATCTGATGAGAGTAAGGTTCAAACAATGCTCCCCCCTTCTTTCCCTCTGCTGTAATAGGATTTTTGTCTTTTCCTGTAATGTAATTTACCCTTGTCTGCCTCCTCAGTACATTTTCTAAGATCAGATTGATCCACTTATTTGGATCCATTTAACCCACTTGATTAGATTTTTTTTTATCATTACATCAAAGTCAACTAATATCCACCCCTTTATGTATACTCCTTTAACATGGTGTAATAACAATACAGTTCTCAAGGTTGCAAGTGTCATATTCCCTTGTAGGGATGTAAAAGCCCCTTATTAACAACATATTGTATCTTTCTGTCCCATTTACCTTTTTATGTCTTCTTGAGTCTGTACTTGAAGATCAAATTTTTTGTTGAGCTCTGGTCTTTTTATCAGGAAAGTTTGGAAGTCCCTATTTCATTGAATATCCATCTCCTCCCTTGAAAAATGATGCTCATTTTTGCTTGGCTATATTCCAAGCTCCTTTGCCTTATGGAATATCATGTTCCATGCCCTGTGGTCTTTTAATGTAGAAGCTGCAAGGTCCTGTGTAATCCTGACTGTGGTTCCATGATATTTAAATTGTTTCTTTCTGGCTCTTGCAGCACCTTCTCTTTCATCTGGTAATTTTGGAATTTTGCTATTATATTCCTTGGCATTGTCAATTTGGGATCTCTTTCAGGTGGTGAGTGGTGATTCTTTCTATGGTTATTTTCCCTTCTGGTTCTAGGACTTCAGGCAGTTTTCCTTTATGATTTCCTGAAAGATACTGTCCAGGCTCTTTTTTCATCATGATTTTCAGGTAGTCCAATAATTTTTAAATTGTCTCTCCTGGTCGATTTTCCAGGTCGTTGTTTTACTGATGAGGTATTTTATTTTTCATCTATTTTTTTTTTTTTTTTTTTTGTTTGACTGATTCTTGCTCTCTCATAGAGACATTAGTTTCCATTTGTCCAATTCTAGTTTTTAACAGATTGTTTTCTTCTGTTAGTTTTTGTACTTCTTCTCAATTGGCCAATTGTGTTTTTTAGGGATTGTTTTCTTCAGTGTATTTTTTTCCAATTTGGCCAATTGTGTTTTTTAAGGACTCTTCTACCTCTCTCATTTGACTTTTAAAATCCTTCTTGAGCCTTCTAAGAGGGCTTTTTGGGCTTCTGAACAGTTCATATTCCCTTTTGATGTTACAGATGTGGGTTTGTTGACAATGTTGTCCTCTTCAGAATTTCCATTTTGATCTTCACTCTTCTCATAATATGAACCTATGGTGTGTTTCTTTTTACTCATAGTGTTTCCAATTTCCTCTTCCTTGGTGGTAGCTTCACCTTTTTCATTCTTGATACTAGTAATTTGGTTTTCTTCTTTCTTTTTTTTAATTAAATTAACCAAAGGTTTATCTATTTTATTAGTTTTTCATAAAACCAGCTCTTAGTTTTATTTATTAGCTCAATAGTTTTCTTAATTTCAATTTTTTAATTTTTCCTTTGGTTTTCAATATTTCTAATTTGGTGTTTAATTGAGGATTTTTAATTTGTTCTTTTTCTAGTTTTTTTAGTTGTATGTCCAATTCATTAACCTCTTCTTTTTCTATTTTATTTATGTAAGCATTTAGAGACATAAAACTTCCCCTAAGAACTGCTTTTGCTGCATCCCAGGATGCATTTAATATTTCTGCCTTTCTGCATTGGACTGTGAGGTTTTTATGCCCTAGTGCATGGTCATTTTTTGTGTATGTGTCATGTACTGCTGACAAAAAAGTATACTCCTTTCTATCCCCATTTAGTTTTCTCCAGAGGTCTATCATACCTAACTTTCCTAATGTTCTGTTCACCTCCTTCTTTCTTGTTTATTTTGTGGTTAGATTTATCTAGTGCAGAGAGGGGGAGGTTGAGGTCTCCAACTAGTATAGTTTTGCTGTCTATTTCTTCCTGTAACTCCCTGAACTTCTCCTCTAAGAATCTGGATGCTATACCATTTGGTGCATATAGGTTTAGTAATGATATTACTTCATTGTCTATGGTGCCTTTTAGCAGGATATAGTTTCCTTCCTTATTTCTTTTGATTAGATCTATTCTTGCTTCTGCTTTGTCTGATATCAGGATTGCTACCTCTGCTTTTTTTACTATAGCTGAAACATAATACTTTCTGCTCCAGCCTTTTATCTTTACCCTGTATGTGTCACTCTTTTTCAAATGTGTTTCCCATAAACAACATGTTGTAGAATTGTGGTTTTTAATCCATTCTGCTATCAGCTTCCGTTTTATGGGACAGTTCATCCCATTCACATTCACAGTTATGATTATGATCTCTGTCTTTTTCTCCATCTGTTTTCTCCCCTGTTTTGCTTTTTCTTTCTTCCTTTCTCCTTTCCTTCCCTCACTAGTGTTTTGCTTTTGACCACCACCTCCTTCAGTCCCTCCTCCCTTTATTATCCCTTTCCCTTTTTTCCCCTTTACCTTACTGCTTGTTCCTCCCTTCTATCCCCCCTCCCTTTTCTTTCCCTTTTCCCTCCTACTGCCTATAGGACAAGATAGATTTCTATACCTAACTGATTATGTTATGCCCTTCTTGAGCCAAATCTGATGACAGCAAGGTTCAAACAATGCTCACCCCCCTCCCTTCTTTCCCTCTGCTTTAATAGGATTTTGTGTCTTTTCCTGTAATGTAATTTACCCTTGTCTGCCTCCTCCTTTCTCAGTACATTTTCTAAGAACAGATTAATCCACTTATTTGGATCCATTTAACCCACTTGATTAGATTTTTTTATCATTACATCAAAGTCAACTAATATCCACCCTCTTTATGTATACTCCTTTAACATGATGTAATAACAATAGTTCTCAAGACTTGCAAGTGTCACATTCCCTTGTAGCAATGTAAACAGCCCACCCTTATTAACAGCATATTGTATCTTTCTGTCCCATTTACCTTTTTATGTCCTTCTTGAGTCCTGTACTTGAAGGTCAGATTTTTTGTTGAGCTCTTGTCTTTTTATCAGGAAGGTTTGGAAGTCCCCTATTTCATTGAATATCCATCTCCTCCCTTGAAAAATCATGCTCATTTTTGCTTGGCTATAATCCAAGCTCCTTTGCCTTATGGAATATCATGTTCCATGCCCTGTGGTCTTTTAATGTAGAAGCTGCAAGGTCCTGTGTAATCCTGACTGTGGTTCCATGATATTCAAATTGTTTCTTTCTGGATACTTGCAGCACTTTCTCTTCCATCTAGTAATTTTGGAATTTTGCTATTATATTCCTTGGCATTGTCAATTTGGGATCTCTTTCAGATGGTGAGTGGTGTATTGTTTCTATGGTTATTTTACATTCTGGTTCTTGGACCCCCAGGCAGTTTTCCTTTATGATTTCCTGTAAGATACTGTCCAGGCTCTTTTTTTCATCACGATTTACAGGTATTCCAATATTTTTAAATTGTCTCTCCTGGATCGATTTTCCAGGTCGTTTGTTTTACCAATGAGGGATTTTATGTTTTCCTCTTTTTTTTTTAAATTTGTTTGTTTTTGTTTGACTGATTCTTGCTCTCTCATAGAGTCAGTAGTTTCCATTTGTCCAATTCTAGTTTTCAACAGATTGTTTTCTTCTATTAATTTTTGTACTTCATTCTCCAATTGGCCAATTGTATTTTTAAGGGATTTGTTTTCTTCACTGTACTTTTTTTCCAGTTTGCCAATTGTGTTTTTTAGGAACTCTTCTACCTCTCTCATTAGACTTTTAAAATCATTCTTAAGCACTTCTAAGAGGGCTTTTTGGGCTTCTGAACAGTTCATATTCCCTTTTGATGTTACAGATGTGGGTTTGTTGACAATGTTGTCCTCTTCAGAATTTCCATCTTGATCTTCACTCTTCTCATAATATGAATCTATGGTACATTTCTTTTTACTCATGGTTTCTTTATTCCCTGGCCTTTAAAGGGATTGAGCTCTCCTGATGGGGAACAGAGGCCATTGACCCAAGCTTCTTGTGTTGGGAGCCTAGGTCTTGCTCACTGGCTTTGTGTGCTAGGGCCTCTTATATTGGCAATTGGAGGCTATAGGGTTCTGGCAGCTTACCTCTTGCTGGGCAGAAATCAGCAAGGCTGGAACTTTCAGGCAATTCTAGGTTGCCTGCTTTTCCTTTCCTTTAGCTTTCTTCGGCTCCTTGTAGATGGGTGCTGCAGGGTGTTTATCTCCCTGGGGCCCCTTGCAGTGCTGCCTCCCTCATTTCTGCTAATGCATTGGGAGATTCCTTTGTGGTAGAGTGCTGAGGCACCTGGTGGTTTTCTGAGCAGGTTTCCACTGGTTCCCCTGTCCTCACTGAGGCACACAGGTTCAGGTGTTGGTGTTTGCCTTCTCTATCACCTGGGCTTCAGGATCTCCTCCTGGTTGACAGTTGGAGGCAGTAGGGTTCTGACAGCTTACCTGGTGTTGGGTTGGAATCAGCAAGGCCGGGACTTTAGGAAGACTCTAGGTTGCTTTCTTCAGCTTCTTTCAGATGAATGCTGCAGAGTGCTTATCCGCCTGGGGCCCTTTGTAGTGCTGCTTCCCTTATTTTTGCTGAGGCAGTGGGAGACCCGTTTGCTGAGCTGCTGCACTGCTGTTCCCTGTCTGTCTTCTAATTCAGCTGTTTTTTTTTTTTTCCTGGGGAGATATTTTCTGCCTATTCAGAGGTTTATAGGGGAGGGTGAGAGCAACTATATTTTTACTATGCCATCTTGCCTCAAGAAGAATTCTTTAAAAATAAAATGGGCCAAATTGAAAAGGAGGTAAAAATGTAAAAAAAAATTGTTAAAAATTAGAATTGTGCAAATGTAAGCTAATGACTCTATGAGAGAGTGAGAATCAGTAAACAGAAACAAAAGGATGAAAAAATAGAGGAAAACATAAAATATCTTATTGGTAAAACAACTGCCATGGAAAATAGATCCAGGAGAGATAATTTTAAAACTTTTGGTCTACATGAAAATCAAGATAAAAAAAGAGCCTGGACAACATCTTACAGGAAATCATCAAGGAAAACTTCCTTGAGGTCCTAGAACCAGAGGGAAAAATAGTCATAGGAAGAATACACCAATCACCTCCTGAAAGAGACACCAAATTGAAAATGCCAAGGAATATAATAGACAAATTCCAAAATTGCCAGGTCAAAGAGAAAATACTGAAAGCAGACAGGAAGTAACAATTTAAAAAACATGGAACCACAGTCAAGATTACACAGGAACTTGCTGCTTCTACTTTAAAAGATCATAATGCATGCAATACAATATTCCACAAGGCAGGGGAGCTTGGATTACAGCCAAAGATTAACTACCCAGCAAAAATGAGCATAATCTGTCAGGGTAGGGAATGGATACTCAATGAAATAGGAGACTCTCAAACCTTCCTGATGAAAAGACCAGAGCTCAACAGAAAATTTGATCTTCAGATACAAGACTCAAGAGAGACATAAAAAGATAAATGGGATAGAAAAAAAACAACATGTTATTAATAAGGGCAAACCATTTACATCCCTACGAGGAAAGATGACATTTGTAATTCTTCAAAACTCTATTGTTATTATGCCATTTTAAAGGGGTATATATAGAAGTGGTGGGTATAAGTTGAGTTTGATGTAACGATAAAAAAAATCTCATCCAGCAGGTTATATGTATCTAAGTAAGTAGATTAATCTGATCTAACTAAAAGAATGTACTGGGAGGAAAGGAAAGGAGGAGGTAGACAATGCTCAATTACCACAGGAAAAGTCACAAAAACCTATTACAGTGGAGGGAAAGAAAGAAGGGAGATGAGCATTGTTTGAACCTTACTCTCATCAGATTTGGCTCAAGAAGGAAATAACATAATCAGTTAGGAATAGAAATCAATCTTGCCTTATAGGCAGTAGGATGAAAAAGAGGAAAGAAAAGGGAGGGGGGATAGAAGAGAGAAGGGAAGAAGTAGTAAGGATAAAGGGGCTAATAGAAGAAAGGTAGACTTAGGTAGGAGGTGATTAAAAGGAAAACACTAGTGAAGAGGGAAAGGGACAAAAGAGAAAGAAAAACATAAAAAAGGGGGAAATAGGATGCAGAAAAAGACACAGATAATAATCATAACTGTGAATGTGTATGGGATGAACTCTCCCATAAAATGGAAGCAGACAGCAGAATGGATTAAAAACCATAATCCTACAACATGTTGTTTACAGGAAACACAGTTGAAACAGAGTGACACACACAGGGTAAAGGTAAAAGGCTGGAGTAGAATCTATTATGCTTCAGGTGAGGTTACAAAAAAAAAGCAGGAGTAGCAATCCTGATCTCACACAAAGCAATTGCAAAAATTGATCTTATCAGAAGAGAGAGAGAAGGAAACTACGTCCTGCAAAAGGGCACCACAGAAAATGAAGTAATATCATTACCAAACATATATGCACCAAGTGGTATGGCATTCAAATTCTTAGAGGAGAAGTTCAGGGAGTTACAGGAAGAAATAGACAGCAAAACTATACTAGTGGGGACTCAACCTCCCCCTCTCTGTACTAGATAAATCTAACCACAAAATAAACAAGAAAGAAGTTAAGGAGGTGAATAGAACATTAGAAAAGTTAGGTATGATAGACCTCTGGAGAAAATGAATGGGATAGAAAGGAATATACTTTTTTCTCAGCAGTACATGGCACATACACAAAAATTGACCATGTACTAGGGCATAAAAACCTCACAATCCAATGCAGAAAGGCAGAAATATTAAATGCATCCTTTTCAGATCATGATGCAACAAAAATTATATGTAATAAAGGGCCATGGAAAGATAGACTAAAAAATAATTGGAAACTAAATAATCTAATCCTAAAAAATGATTGGGTCAAACAATATAGAAACAATCAATAATTCATTCAAGAGAATGACAATAATGAGACAACATACCAAAACTTATGGGATGCAGCGAAAGCAGTTCTTAGGGAAGTTTTATATCTCTAAATGCTTACATAAATAAAATAGAAGAGGAGATCAATGAATTGGGCATACAACTAAAAAAACTAGAAAAGAACAAATTAAAAATCCTCAACTAAACACCAAATTAGAAATATTGAAAACCAAAGGAAAAATTAATAAAATTGAAATTAAGAAACTATTGAACTAATAAATAAACTAAGAGCTGGTTTTATGAAAAAACAATAAAATAGATAAACCTTTGGTTAATTTAATTAAAAAAAGAAAGAAGAAAACCAAATTACTAGTATCAAGAATGAAAAGGGTGAAGCTACCACCAAGGAAGAGGAAATTAAAACAATAATTAGGAATTATTTTGCCCATATGCCAACAAATTTGACAATCTTAGTGAAATGGATACATATTTACAAAAATATAAATTGCCAGATTAACAGAAAAGGAAGTAAAATACTTAAATAACCCCATCTCAGAAAAAGAAATTGAACAAGCCATTGATGAACTCCCTAGGAAAAAAACTCCAGGGCCAGATGGATTTATGGCAATTCTATCAAACATTTAAAAACAAAATTAATACTATATAATATTTGGGAAAATAGGTGAAGAAGAGTCTTACCAAATTCTTTTTGTGATACAACTATGGTGTGATACCTAAACCAGGAAGAGTCAAAAAGAAAAGAAAATTATAGACCAATTTCTCTAATGAATATATCTGCAAAAATTTTTAAATAAAATAGTAGCAAATAGATTACAGCAACTTTCACAAGAATAATATACTATGACAGGTAGGATTTATACCAGGAATGCAGGGTTGGTTCAATATTAGGAAAACTATCAGCATAATTGAGCATATCAACACCAAAACCAACAGAAACCACATGATCATCTCAATAGATGCAGAAAAAGCTTTTGACAAAATACAACACCCATTCCTATTAAAAACTCTAGAAGCATAGGATAAATGGAGTCTTCCTTAAAATAATAATACATCTACTAAAACCTTCAGCAAGCATTATATGTAATGGGGACAGCTAGAAGCATTTCCAATAAATTGGGGTGAAACAAGGATGTCCATTATCACCACTGTTATTCAATATTGTACTGGAAACATTAGCTTTAGCAATAAGAGAAGAAAAGAAATTGAAGGTATTAGAATAGGCAAAGAAGAAAGAAAGCCATCACTCTTTGCAGATCATAAGATGATATACTTAGAGAATCCTAGAGAATCAAGTAAAAAAATACTTGAAATAATAACAACTTTAGCAAAGTTGCAGGCTATAAAATAAACCCCAAAATCATCAGATTTTATATATTACCAACAAAGCCCAACAGAGATATAGAGAAGAAATTCCATTTAAACTTACTGTAGACATTATAAAATATTTAGGAGTCTACTCTGAAACAAACCCAGGAACTATATTAACAAATTACAACAACTTTTCACACAAATCAGATCTAAATAATTGGAAAAAACATCAGCTGCTCATGGGTAGGCTGAGCTAATATAACAAAAATGACAATTCTACCTAAGCTAATTTACTTATTCAGGGCCATGCCAATCAAACTACCAAAAACTTATTTTATAGAGTTTAGAAAAATAACAAGATTCAATTTGGAAAAAAAAGGTCCAGAATTCAAAGGAACTAATGAAAAGAAATGCAGAGGAAAGTGGCCTAGCCATTCCAGATCTTAAATTGTATTATAAAGCAGCAATCATCAAAGCTGTTTGGTACTGGCTAAGAAATAGAATGGTGGATCAGTTGAATAGGTTAGTTATGCAAGACATAGTAGTAAATGACTATAGTAATCTCCTGTTTCATAAACTCAAAGACCTCAGCTTCTGGGATAAGAACTCACTATTTGACAAAAAACTGCTGTGAAAACTGGAAAATCATATGGCAGAAACTAGGCATAGACCAAAATTTCACACCATATACGAAAATAAAGTCAAAATGGGTTCATGATTTAGATATAAAGGCTGATACTATAAGCAAACTAGGAGAGCAAGGAATAGATTACCTGTCAGATTTATGGGAAACAAAAAATTTGTGACTGAACAGGAGACAGAGATTTTGAAATGCAAAATGCGTAACTTTGATTACATTAAATTGAAAAGTTTTTACACAAACTAAGCCAATGCAACCAAGATTAGGAGGGAAGTAGAAAACTGGGAATTTTCACAATCAGTGTCTGATAAGAGCATCATTTCTAAAATATATGGAGAATTAAGTCAAATTTTAAGAATACAAGTCATTAACTAATTAACAAATGGTCAAAGGATATGAACAGGCTGTTTTCAGCTGAAGAAATTAAAGTCATCTATAGTCATATGAAAAAGTACTCTAAATAACTATTGATTAAAGAAATGCAAATCAAAACACCTCTGAAGTACTACATCAAATCTATCAGATTCAACACGACACAACAGGAAAATGATAAATATTGGACATGTGGGAAAATTAGAACACTAATGCATTGTTAATTTAGTTATGAAATGATCCAACCATTTTGGAGAACAATTTGGAGCTATGCCCAAAGTGCTACAAAAATGTGCGTACCCTTTGACCCAGCAATAGCACTTTTAGGGCTGTATCCCAAGGACATCATACAAATGGGAAAAGGACCTACATGTGGAAAAATATTCATAGCAGCTCTTTTTGTGGTTGCCAAGAATTGGATATTGAAGGGAAGCCCATCAATTGGGGAATGGCTGAACAAGTTGTGGTATATGAATGTAATGGAATACTATTGTGCTATAAGAAATGATGAACAGGCAGACTTCAGAAAAACATGGAAAGACCTGCATGGTCTGATGATGAGTGAAGTGAGCAGTATCAGGAGAGAACATTGTACACAGTAACACCCATGTTGTGCAGTGACTAATGTCGATAGACTTAGTTCTTCTTGGCAATGCAAGGATCTAAGATATCTCCAAATGTCTCATGATGGAAAATGCTACCCACATCTAAAGAAAGAACTATGGAGTTTGAATGCAGATTGAAGCATACTATTGTGAATTTTTTTCTTCTGTTTTGTTTTGTTTCCTCTTTCTGGTGGTTCCTCCTTTGAATTTTAATTCTTCCTTACAATGTAACTAATATGAAAATATGTTTAACAGGAATGTATATGTATAGCCTATATCAGATTGCATGCCATCTTGGGGAGGAAGAGGGTGAGGGAGGGAGAGAAAAATTTACAACTCAAAAGCTTATGAAAGTGATTGTTGATAAATACAAATAAATTAGTAAAAAAATAAAAAAATAAATCATCTTCTACCATACCACAGGCAACTAGGTGGCACAGCGTATGGAGCCCTGGGATTGGAGTTCCTCATCTGTAAAATGAGCTGGAGAAGAAAGTGGCAAACTGCTCTAGTATATTTGACAAGAAAACCACAAATGGCATTATGGAGAGTTGGACAGAACTGAAACAACTCAAGAAAAAAACACACCATACTGTCTAGTGATTTGTTTTGCAACAAATATTTATCAAGTAACTTCTCTGTGCAAGCACTATACTGAGCCCTAGGGGATGTAATCAAGTTTTGATAGGTGATGATCCCTGCCTTCATGGAGCTGACTTTCTCATGGGAGACTAAGATACCAATTAGATATTGAGAATTATAGATTGTGTGTGTGTGTGTGTGTGTGTGTGTGTGTACGGAGAGATAGAAACACAGAGACAGAAAGACAGTGAGAGAGAGAGAGAGAGAGAGAGAAATCGAGACAGACAGATAGAAAGACAGAGACAAGGACAAAGAGAGACAGAGGCATATATATATATATATATATATATATATATATATACACACAAACACACATATATATGTATATATTTGTATGTATGCGTGTGTGTGTATGTATGTATATGTACATATATAGTATATGGGGGGGGTGATCCAGTTTTGATTGCCTAATTAGAGTTTTAGAAGAAGATTTAGAACACATTCTCAGCTCTTTTTTCAGTGAAGTCTTGAATGGTGAATGTTCAGCCCCTGGCAATTCATCCAGATGCTATATTTAGGGAGGGGGGAGAAGAACAGCTGTCTCAGATTAAGTGAAGAGGCTTGGGTGTTACCATTACTTAACTTTGAAAAGCAGGATGAAGTTCAACCTGAGTCACACCTGTTTCTATTATATCTGTAGTGATCACAGTGCATTTTTCTTTTCTTTTTTTAAGAGAAAAGCCCTGACAGTAAAAATTTAAGCAAAGTCTCCCTTAGGGAAAAATTCTGTTACATTTCTCCTATATATATATATAGACTGCATGCAGACTGTTCTTAGGATCAGTGATCATCAGTTGCATTTCCTGGAGCCCACAGGTGGCTCCTATGCTATTCTCCATACTGGCCCAGCAAATGTGACAGAACCTAGGAGTCCAATTCAGAGTTGGGAAATTAGTGTATGAATAGTGCCTCATTGCTAATTACCCTCTTGGGGAGATTCCTGTTTATCTAATCACTTCATGAGAAGAGAAGTAGGAGTACAGAGAAAAGGAAATTACATAGAATGGGGGAGGGACAGGGACAGAAATAAGTGGAAAAGGAGACATTAACAAAGATATAAAATGCTATAGAGAAAATGAATAGGAAAAAGACATAACTGATCAGAGATTAATGTTTTAGAACTGGAAGAGATAGTAGAGAGCATTTAGTCCAAGTCCTTCATTTTATAGATGAGGAAGTTGAAGTCCAGAAATTTTACAGGATTGGCCCAAGGTCTCACAATTAGTAGGCTATTCAAATCAGGTATTCTGTGAACAAACCCTGTACTGTTTGGGTAGATGGAGTTCCTCTGCCTGTGTGTGTTCCTAGGTAGCTACGATTATAGTTACTTCTTAATAGTAATATTAAGATAGAATGAGAATAGAAAACATGATTTTTGCAGAGTTGGGTCCTTTTTAGACAAATCCCAGCATATTTTTGATGCAAATGTCTGTATGATTCTCCAACTTAATTTTACACATATGAATGTAATCTCTGGAAATACTCAATTTTTAATCCTTCAGCTAGCATGGAGTATCTCTAGAATGCCAAATTGTCAAAATGGTTTTTAATTTGGGTAATAATTGGGAAAATTTTTTAAACACGTCAATCCCCATTAAAATTTAAAAATTTCTAGTCACTACCTGCATATTGGTTATGCATTTGATGCTATTTTAATGACCAGCTTAAAGTCACAATGTTGTCATTTATCATAGAATTACAGAATGTCAGAGCATTGAGGGTCCTTTGAGATCAACTATTCCTATCCCTCCCATTTTACAGAGGAGGAAATAGGCCCCCCAAAAAGGAAGTGTCTTATCCACTAATGCAGGAAGTCTATGGCAGACCCATGAAGACTCCTGGCTACCCATTGTCTTGCCTGGGAAGGCACTGATGTAATAAAGAGTATATTGGATTTGGAGTCAGAAAGATCTGGGTTTGATTCTCACTCCTAATACTTAATGAGTGACCTTGAACAGGTTACTTAAATTCTCTGAGTTAGTGTGGTACCTGTCTCAAATGGCAATTCTGAAGCTCCAGTGACATAAATGTAGGTCTCTTTGATAATTTTGAACTCATATATAAATAACATTCAGAACCAAGATCTAATCAAGGTGCATAATAGCAGATAACAGAGAGAGCGGAGAAAGAGAGAGAGAGAGAGAGAGAAGAGAGAGAGAGAGAGAGAGAGAGAGAGAGAGACAGAGACAGAGACAGAGAGACAGAGACAGAGAGACAGAGACAGAGAAACAGAGAGAGACAGAGACAGAGACAGAGACAGAGAGACAGAGAGATGAGATGAGAGATCATAAACAGACCAGTCAGAATAAATCACTGGTACAGAGGAATAAATGTAGAATCTAGAGTCGGGGGTCAGAGTACAAATCTCACCTATTATACTACTTGTGTGACTTTAAGAAATTTACCTTTTCTTCCAAGTCCTCACTTTCCTCAATTCTAAAGTGAGAGTATTAGACAAGACTCTGCACTCTGAGGTTCTCTAGCTTTATATTTATGATACTATACAGCCTGATTGTAGGGCATCTAGGTGGCCCAGTGGATAGAGTGCTGGTCCTGGAGTCAGGAAGTCTCAGCTTCATGAGTTTAAAGCTGGCCTCAGGCACTGACTAGCTATGTGACCCTGGGCAAGTCACTTAAACCTGGTTGCCTCAGTTTCCTCATTTGTAAAATGAGCTGGAGAAGGAAATGGCAAACCCTTCCAGTATGTTTGCAAGAAAACCCCAAATAGGGTCCCAATGAGTCAGACATGAGTGAACAACAAATTTTCTTTTTATGTATTTTAAATTTCCTTATCTGTATTCTTGTTTTTCCCCTTCTCCCAATGGAATATAAGTTGTTTTAGGTTAGACAGTTTTTTGTTGTTGTTGTTGTTTTAATGTTGTAGTTGTTATTAGTCAGCTGGTCTTCCTATCCTCCAGACTTCAAAATCATTTCTCTGATGCTGTCTCATATTGGAATTTCCCAATTTCCTCCTGAGGAACTCCTCTATTTTGTGGAGACTCCCAAGCTAACCTTCATTTAACTCCTGGCTTTATTTCTGACATTCAGACTTCAAAAGGTTTCACTCACACTGGTTACCTTCATCTCCTTTCAAACCTTGTTTCAACTTCTTTTATATATTCTCTGTTCCACTAGAAAGTAAGTTCCTTGAGGGCAAAGATTGTCTTTTTGATTGTATTTCTGTACCTAGAGAGTTTAATACAGTGTCGGAATCTTTCCTTCTTCCTTCCTTCCATCCCCTGAGACCAGAACAATGCCTGACATCTTAGCAGTCACTTTATAATTACTGAACTCTTGAGTTGTTATAGTTACTCTTGTATAGATTCATTATTTTACTTAAGTTTTCAATGTTTTTAAGTATTGGGGAATCTGTCTGTATGGGGCACTCACCACAGATTCTGCCTGAGTAGATAGTTTTCTGATTAACTGTGATAGCCAGGATGAAAAGGGGGAAAAAAAAAATCACTTGTTAACCAACTTTTAACTCTACTTACATAGTCCGTGATTTACAAATTAAGTAATATTCAATAGACTCAATTATTGTCATTTCAACTTTTTAATTTTATTTTTTATTATGAACTTTCAAAATCAACATTTTATTTTCACACTGGGTTTGTCACATACAAGTGAAGGAGCTATATGAGATAAAATTATGCTTCCTTGCAGTTCAAAAATTTTTAAAAGTCATGAATTTTTTTTTTCAATTTTAAAGATGAGGAAAATTAAGTTACTTTCCCATGGCCATATAGAACATTACAAAGGTTACTTTTTTTTTTAAGTTACCTTGCATCTGAGAGGAACAAAAAAGCTCTCAATGATGAGTTGTCTGCTGACTTCATATCTTTGCTTCTCTATCCTTGAGCTTAGTAAGCAAGGTCAATTCTGTTTTTCCTTCTTATCTCTCCAAGAGCCTTCAACTATTAACAAAATGCAATATAAACTGGTTTCTATTTTCTAAGTAGGCCTTACTTTCATGTATCCCCCTCCTTTACCCTACTTCTCTAAAAGAAAGAAGTTGCTTAATCAGTATTGAGACTCTCAACTATGTAGCCATTAAAACGTAATGTAGTAAATCATGACAACCAATGAAGCTCTTATTTAAGAAGGAGAAATAGAGATATTCCCTTTCCTATCAGTTAAAGTGTCTCTGGTAAATAATACAAGCTGTCATCTTTAGTTTCAATCTGTAATCCTTTTTCTGTGATTATTCCTATAAACCTTGATTTCATGAAATTATAGACTTGTAGGACTACAGAAAGAAAAGAAACAAACTTTAGAGATCATTTTATACCTTGTTGTTATATAGATATAGAAATGGAGGTACTGAGAAATAAATGAATAGCTGGCTTTGTGGTTTTCGAGATGTGACAAAAAATTCAAGTCAAGGTTATTCCAAAATTAGTGTTAATAATATAACATTACTTTCTGGGGTAGTGTATCTCTCTGGTCAGGAGTCTGAGGGCTGGGGAAAATAATTCTGTGCAAATATTTCCTCAGGCTATTCTTTCTTCTGGACAGAACAGAGACACTATGTTCTGGACAATGTAATAGAAAAGTAGATATTAAATATCTGGTGTCAACAGTTCTGTGGCTTTGGTTGACCTTTACTAGCAGAAAAGTAAAGGGGCTCTGAGGGGACTGTGTGGTTTAAATGTAATTCTTAGCAACTCCAAAGGAGATTGAAAAATTTGAACAGAGATGTCAGTGTATAAGGGTGTCAGCTTCTTCTTCCTTAGCTTTATCACGAAGAATTCAGAAGTTCTTGCCAACAGTAGGACACAAAAAAGAAATGTACTGGATGGTGAAGATCCTTTCCATATTAGATCTTTCTTGAGTCCACGCCTTTTCCCATGAGGAAGAGGTAAAACCCAGCTCTAAAATTCCTGAGTATTTCTTCTAATTACAGTCCATATAGATGAGTCAGGATCGCTGGAGAACTATGTATTTCATACATTCTATTGACTATTGACCAGAGAAGAGAGCAGGTGATCTAAACAACCAAAACGTATCTTTTCTGGAACTACTGAGCTAAGAAGGGCTTGATTACTATCTGGGGGCAAACTGGATATAGAAATAGTTGTAGGCACACAGCCAAATGGTAAATGTTTTACTGTATAATATTTATAATTTTTATGGCATATTTGCAGAGAATAAGACACTATAGCCACTAAACATGAGTGCCTATCTTTTTAACAGAGTGGCCAACACCATAAAGTTCAATGACTAGAATTCAGTGAAATACAGCTAGTTCAGGGATCATTGTACAGTCTCTTCCTCAGAGTCTCAGAGCTATTTTTCATGTACACTAATAAATAACCTTCAACTAACAAAATGGCATGCTCACTCAGAGAGAGGCGCAGGTAAGAGACAGAAAGTTGCCTGCTCTCTAAGAACCATAGAGAGCATGGCCCTTCTCCAGCACTGGCCTTCATTGGTGGCAAAATATAATTGCCAAGATAAGCTTGGGACTTTTCAGAGTTCCTTCCTTCCTTCCTTCCTTCCTTCCTTCCTTCCTTCCTTCCTTCCTTCCTTCCTTCCTTCCTTCCTTCCTTCCTTCCTTCCTTCCTTCCTTCTTTCCTTCCTTCCTTCCTTCCTTCCTTCCTTCCTCCTTCCTCCATTCTTTCTTTCTTTCTTTCTTTCTTTCTTTCTTTCTTTCTTTCTTTCTTTCTTTCTTTCTTTCTTTCTTTCTTTCTTTCTTTCTTTCTTTCTCTTCCTCTCTTCCTCCACCCCTTTCTCCTTTTCTTTGTTTCTTTCTAAATAGAACCAGGTTTATGGCTAGCAATGTTAACTCGGTAATTAAAATGGCACAGCCATTTTAATGGCTGGACAAAGGAAGAATATTGTGACTACTGAGAAAAAAATAATATAATATACCTGACAACAAGAAGAGGGAAGACAAGCCAAAACAGAACCCAGGAGATCTAAAACATCAAGCCTCTAGAATATTTATTTAATAACTAGAACAGGGAAGAGTGAGAAAAAAAAAACAATTTCTTTCTGAGAGGGAGACATAGTCTGAACTGTAGTCCAAGGGATAAAAGGAGCAAAAAATCCAAAGTATTGATATAGGGAAGGAAGCACGGTTCTACAACAAAACTTCTAGTTTGGGTTTGACTATAACATATAAGGGCTAGATGAACAGAAAAGTTTCTGGGTTTCTGGCCATTTGGCTATCTAATTCAAACTATGTCTCAGAATTTTTGCTTTTTTTAAAAATTGTATTTGTCTCCTTATCATCCCCCTTCAGACCTGTCAGTACAGCTACCTAAGGGCATTCCACATCCTCTCCCTCCAGCCCTGATTCAGCAATATGCAGTTGTACAAAAGCCCAAATATCTACTGGAATTGTCTATTCAAAGGCATTGAAAATGGAAATGCTAGTCTAGGTCAGCCAGTCAAGTCAGACCAAAAGATCAAGGGCTGGTAAGATACTAAGGTCAAATGCCCAAGAAGTATATTAGTATGATTTGCAGCATACTGAAAGCTAACTTATTTTACTTTTATTGGTAACCCAAAACATCTTGGCCATACAATGTCACTTTTGCTTCACAAAAGAAGAGCTTAATTCAGAATCAACAGCCAGATGGGTGTGACTATAATCCTTCCAGAAAATGGCTCTCCATCCAGGTAGCTCTTTTTTAAGTCTCTTACTAAGCCAAGTGATTCCAGGCATGTACACCACTCAGGAAGTAAAGTGGCTGTACTGCCCTTTGTGACATGAAGCACTCTACTTAAATTAGATTCATTCCTGGTAGGGTCAGTAATTTAATGTAGCTGTGGGTTAAAACCATTAATAATAAAAATGATGCAGATCCTGCTATGTGCAGAATATGGATTAGATTACCCATTGGTATTCAATACATCTTACAGTCAGTTTGGTAATTACATTGACTTTATATAGCTGGGGATGAGAAGCCCTTAAATTTTTGATATGAAATACAATTAATGATAGCTGTGAATAGAGTGATAGATGAAATGACACATTTATCTCTCATTCGGTATCCAGGAAATATGGATTCCTGGTGCATAGTAGGGTGGTGGGGAGGAAAGGGTTGATTCTTTGGAGCCAATTGATTAGTTTATATCTTGCCAGAGCCATAACTAGGGTGGAGGGTTTGGGGATTTTCTCCCAGAGGGATGAATTTAAAGAGTACATAATTTAAATATCATTCTCAGGCTTTGATAGCAAATAAACAATATAGTTTAGCATCAAATTAAAGAGAATAACTAGTTGAAATAGAAAGCACCAACTGTAGTTTTCAGCTGGGGTGAATTCTTCTGAAGTTTTGCCTTGTTTCTCCCCTCAGATATGGTAAATAGTCTCATAATTGTTACCTAGGGCCTTTATTTCTCTTCACCAGTACTTCCTCTACCCCCAAATAAAGATGTCCTTTGCTTTTCTTGGTCCTGTCAGACTTTTTCCCAGCTAAAATAAATAAATAAGCAATAGATAAATATATTTCTAGTTTCAGCTCTGCTTCATGCTTCTACTCGATGCTCCTACCCCTGCTAGAATTGCACATTTAAGTGTTTTAGTGTGTATTTCAAAGAATGTGATATAAAGACAGAAGGGTATAGAAGATGAGTGCTAGACCTAGAGTCAGAAAGGCCAGAATTGAAATCCTGTCTCAGATACTTACAATCTATGTGAACCAAATCAAGTACCTTCGCTTTCCTGAGACTCAGTTCCCTCATCTGTAAAACTTGCTTCACTGACCCCTTTTTTCCTCTCTAGATCTAAATCTCTGATCCTATTATCTTCTGACTTTTTTCTCCCATGTACTGTGCACCAACTGGAGGCAAATTAAATTTACTTTATTTATGCAATAGTCAAAAGTGAAAGTCAACTAAGTTATGTGAAAATGCCTTATTGGAAGAGGAATTGATACACTAAATGGCAATAAAATTAGGGGTACAGTGGACTCACCAATTAACAATGGTTTCACTTAAGGTTTTTTTTTTTTACTTCAGTGATAGTTTGAATAATATTTCATATTTGGGAAGCAAAGAACAAAGTATGCTTTACCAAATCAGCCTTAAATTTATCTGTAGAAATTTAGTGGATTCATAAAAGAAAACAATTTTCTCTTGGAGTGTATCTTTGGGTTGGTGGGGGAAATATAGATTGGTAGGGGAGAAGGGATATAGAACTCCTCTCTATGTTATGTGTGTAGGATGTAAACTCCAGTCTGGAGGGGAATTCTGGGCTTGATAATAATTAATTCAGACCCATCTCACTAGGGTAGTGTGAAAATTAATGAGATAGCACCTGTGAAGTACTAGGCGATTCTTAGAGAAAGGTGATGTGTGTGAATACAATGCCTAGCAAAATCACCTTTAGCATGTACCTTTTCAGAATACAGTAAGGCTGAAATGAGAAGTACTTAAATATACATGAAGGTTTTTTTTTTTTTGTGGAGAAATGACTTTCTCTAACAAAATATTTGTGAGATATGTTGTTAACATTAATGTGATGGTATAGCTATAATTATCTTAATTTTCCTAATATTCTCTGACAGCTCATTGTAGTATAGAGATGACCCAGGGGTAATCAGTCAGTCAAAAAAAAATATATTAAGCACTTACTATGTGACAGGCACTGTGCTAGTCTGTTGGGGATACTAGAAGTAATAAAAGACATTTCTTGCCTTCAGGGAGCTCATAATTTGGTAGGGGAGACAAGAAGTAAACAAATCTGTACAAACAAATTAGGCACAGGATAATTAGAAAACAATTTTTAAAAGGGATGATACTACACTTAAAATGCATTGGGAGGTGCTGGACTTGAGACGGCGGCGGCTGCGGGCCGGAGTCGGGGCCGGGGCCTGGAGCTGAGCCGGGCAGGATGCGCGGCCTTTGGGCTGGGATCAGCTGCGGCTTCGCAGGCTCGGGGCAGCGCCGGCTGAGCCACGGCCAGCACAATGGTAGCAGTGGGACTGACGATCGCAGCTGCAGGATTTGCTGGACGATTATTTTGCAAACAGTGAAGCATATGGAGCCTCAAGTAAAGCAAGCTATTCGAAGTCTGCCAAAATGTGTCTTCAGTGGGTGGCTATTGCAGAGGTGGGTTTGAACCCAAAATGACAAAGCGAGAAGCTGCACTAATACTAGGAGTAAGCCCTACAGCCAATAAAGGGAAAATTAGGGATGCTCACCCACGAATCATGCTTTTAAACCACCCAGACAAGGGACGATCTCCTTACATAGCAGCCAAAATCAATGAAGCTAAAGATTTATTAGAAAGTCAAGCTAAGAAGTAAAATTAATACACAGATAATTTTAAATTTACGTATGTATATACATCAATTGCTTTACGTATAGGAGTCCTGATGTTTTATAATAACTTCATAAAAGCTGTAATATTTCTTTAAAAAAATGCATTGGGAAAGATTTTCAATGGAAAATGTGATTTTAGTTGGGATTTAAAAGTAGCCAGAGAAGCCAGTATGCATAGATGAGGAAGGAAAGCATTCCAGGCATGGGGAGATTCCAAAAAAATATGTGGGAAGCTTAAAGATGGGGTTGGTACAGCTAGGTAGCCCAGTAGATAGAACACCAAGTTAGGAATCAAGAAGACTTAGCTTCGTGAGTTCAAATCTGGTCTCAGACACTTATTATATGTGTGACCCTGGGCAAATCACTTACCCTGTTTGCCTCAGTTTCCTCATCTGTAAAATTAAGTGGAGAAGGAAATGGCAAACCACTAGAGTATCTTTGTCAAGAAAATCCCAAAATGGGATCACTAAGAGTCAGACACAACTAAGAAATGACTCAACAACAAAATCAACAAAGACAGAATATCTTGTTTGTGGAACAGCAAGGATTCCAATGTCACTGTATTGAGGAGTATATGGTGAAATAGATAATAAAACTATACAAGTAAGGGGCCTCAACTTTACCTTCTCAGAACTAGATAAATCTGCAAAAATAAACAAGAAAGAAGTTCAAAGTTAGATATGATAGATCTCTAGAAAAACTGAATGGCAATAGAAATGAATAGACCTTTTTCTCAGCAGGACATGGCACCTATACAAAAAATGACTGTATTAGGACAGAACAATCTCACAATCAAATGCAGAAAAGCAGAAATAGTAAACATAACCTCTTCATATCATAATGCAATAAAAATTACATTTGCTAATGGAGAATGGAGAGATTAAAAATTAATTGGAAATCAAATAATCTTGTCCTAAAAAACAAGTAAGTTAAAGAACAAATCATAGAAACAATTAATAATTTCATCAAAGAAACAGACAACAATGACCACATACCAAAATTTATGGAATACAGCCAAAGAGGTACTGAGGGTGAAATTTATATCTGTAATTGCTTACACCAATAAAACAGAGGGAAAAAAAAACAGATCGATGAATTGGGCATGCAACAACAACAAAAAAAGAAAAAAAAGAACAAATTAAAAATCCTCAATTAAATACCAAATTGGAAATCCTGAAAATCAAAGGAGAGAAAAATAAAAATGAAAGTAAGAAAACCATTGAACTAATAAATAAAACTAGAAGCTGGTTTTCTCAAAAAAAAATCAATACAATAGATAAAACATTTGGCTAATTTGATTAAAAAAAGGAAAGAAGAAAACCAAATTACTAGTGTCAAAAATGAAAGGAGTGAATATAACACCAATGAAGAAGAAATTAAAACAGTTATTAGGAGTTATTTTCTTATTTGTATGTTCATAAATTTGATAATATAAATGAAATGTATGAATATATACAAAGATATAAATTCCCCAGATTAACAGAAGATGAAATAAAATACTTAAATGACCTAATCTTTGTTTTCTTTTTAAATTAAATTTTATTTTTTCAGTTATCAAGCATTTATTCTTTTCTTCTTCTAACTTCTCTTCCCTCTGATAAAACAAACACAAAAAAACCTAATGTAGTCAAGCAAAACAAATTCCTGTATTAGCCGTATTTAAAGATGTATCTCTCATTCTGCATATTTGTTCATTAGTCCATCACCTCTCTGTCATAAGATGTGTAGCAATCTTTATTGTTAGTCCCCTGGAATCATAGTTGATCATAGTATTGATCACAATGCTTAAATCTCTCAAAATAGTTCTATTTTGCAATATCGCTATTACAGTGTAAATTATTCTGCTTTCTATGCATTTAACTCTGGATCAGTTCATACAAAGCTTCCTATGTTTCACTGAAATAATTTTTCTTACTTTCTTATAATGCAATAGTATTCCATTGTACACCTATGCCATAATTTATTCATCCATTCCCCAACTAATGGTCACGTCCTTAGTTTTCAGTACATTCCTACTACAAAAAGAGTTGTTATAAATATTTTTGTACATATAGGTCCTTTTCTTCTTTCTTTAATCTCTTTGAGGTATAAGCCTAGTAATGGTATCACTGTGTCAGTGGGTCTGGAAAGGGAAGAGAATAAACATAGGTTAAGTTCCTACTAGGTACTAGGCACTGTGCTGAAGGTTTTATTTTTTTATTGCAAATATTATCTCATTTGATCCTCAGAACAACTTACGGAGGTAGGCACTATTATTATCCTCATTTTACAGGTGAGGAAACTGAGGCAAAGTGACTTGCCCAGGGTAGGTAAACTAATCTTCAGAAAAGAAATTCAGCACATCATCAATGAATTTCCTAAGAAAAAATCCCCAGGACCAGATGAATTCACAAATGAATTCTACCAAACATTTAAAGAACAATGAATCCCAATAGCATATAAATTATTCAGAAAAATATGTGAAGAATGAATTTTATTCCTTTTAGGACACAAATATGGTGCAGATACCTACACCAATAAGAGACAAAACAGAGAAAGAAAATTATAGACTAATTTCCCTAATGAATATTGATGCAAATTTTTTTAAATAAAATACTAGCAAAGAGATTGCAGCAATCTATCACAAGGATCACACAGTATGACCAGGCAGGCTTTATACCAGGAATCCAGGTCTGGTTCAATATTAAGAAAACTGTCAGCATAATTATCTGTATCAATACAAAACCAACATAACTTATATGATTATCTCAATAGATGCAGAAAAAAAAAGCCTTTGACAAAAAACAGCACACACTTAAACACTGGAGAGCATAGGAATAAATTGAGATTACCTTAAAATTATAAGTAATATTTATTTTAAACCACCAGGATGCATTATCTGTAAGGGGGATAAGCTAGAAGCATTCCCAATACAAGCAGGGGTGAAGCAAGGGTGCCCATTAACCCCTCTCTTGATTAGTATTGTACTAGAAATGTTAGCTATAGCAATAAGAGAAGAAAAAGAAATTAACAGAATTAGAATAGGCAATGAGGAAACAAAATTATCATTCTTTGCAGATCATATGATGTGATGCTTAGAAAATCCTAGATAATCAACTGAAAAAATTACTTGAAATTATTAACAACTTTGGAAAACTTGAAGGATACAAAACAAATCAACACAAATCATCAGAATTTCTGTACATTACCAACAAAGTCCAACATCAAGAGATAGAAAAAGAAATTCCATTTAAAATAATTGTAGACAATATAAAATACTTGCAAGTCTACTTGCCAAGATAAACACAGGAACTCTATGAACACAGTTATAAAATACTTTTCACACAAATAAAATCAGATCAAATTGTCAAAGGATATGAACAGGCAGTTTTCAGATGATGAAATTAAAACTATCTATAGTCACATGAAAAAATGTCCTATATCAGTATTGATCAGAGAAATGCAAATCAAAACAATTCTGAGATACCACCTCATAACTATCAGGTTGGCTAATATGATAGAAAAGGAAAATAGAGAAATGCTGGAGAAGATGTTGGAAAATTGGAACACTAATGCATGGTTAGTGGAGTTCTGAATTGATTCAACTATCCTGAAAAGCAATTTGGAACTATGTCCAAAGCACTGTAAAACTGTACATACTCTTTGAACAAGCAAATGCCACTACTAAGTCTGTATACTAAAGAGAACATAACAAAGGGAAAAGGATCCATATGTATAAAATATTTATAGCAACTCTTTTTATGGTGGCCAAAAATTGGAATTTGAGGGGATGCCCATCAATTGGGGGATGACTGGACAAGTTCTCATGTATAAATGTAATGAAATACTGTTGTTCTATAAGAAATGACGAGCAGGCAGATTTCAGAAACACCTGGAAAGACTTACATGAACTGATGCTGAGTGAAGTGAGCAGAACCAGGATAACATTGTACCCAGTAACAGCAACATTGTGTGATAACTAGCTTTGATAGACTTAGCTCTTCTCAGCAATGCAATCACCTAAGACAATGCCAATAATTTCATGATGGAAAATCCAGAGAAAGAACTACAGAGTATGAGTGCAGATTGAAGCATATCATTTTCTCTCCTTTTTTTTTCTTTCTTGTGGTTTTTCCCTTATGTTTTTATTCTTCTTTCACAATCTGACTAGTGTGGAAATTTGTTTAAAATGAATGTACATGTTTAGCCTATATCAGATTGCATGCCATCTTGGGGAGGGAGGAGGGGATTGAGATCGAAATTTTTGTAACTCAAAATCTTACAAAAGTGAATATTGAAAACTGAAAAGAAATTAAATAATAATAATTTTTAAAAAAGAAAATGGTGGCTGGAAAGAATTGTGGAGACCTAGCAAAAGCTCACTGACAAGAGTCCAGAATGGTTCCTAGGCACAGAATCCAGAATGAATTCCTCTGTCCATTTGGACTGTACACTAGATCTTCTCCAAGCGCATACATTTCCTTGTTTTATGCCTCCTCTGATGTTACTATCAGAAGGTCATCAAACATCTTCAAAGGAATCTTGAATGATCTTGACACACAGATGGGAAGTATATTGTAAAAAAAAACTATATGTAAGTCAGTATTTTATGTTGTGTCAAATGACTTTACACAGTTAACAAAGCAGGATGTGATCTTATAGTTTCTTCATCTTTCAGCCAATTGGAATATATTAAAGATGTGGCTAATTACTTAAAAAACATTAGATCTAAAAAATTGGAAAAAATGTTAATTGCTCATGGGTAGAGTGAGTCAATATGATAAAAATGAAAATTCTACCTAAATTAATCTATTTATTTGGTGCTATACCAATAAAACTATTAAAAAAATCTTATAAAGCTAGAAAAATAACAAAATTCATCTGGAAAAACAAAGCTCAATGACATCAAGGGAATCAATGAAAAAATATGTGAAAGAAGGTGATCTAGTCATACCAGATCTCAAACTGTGTTATAAAACTGTAATTACCAAAACAATCTGACACTGGTTAAGAAATAGAATGGTGGATCAGTGGAATAGATTAGGTATAAATTGCATTATATTAAGTGACCATAATAATCAAATATGTGATAAAACCAAAGATCCAAACTTTTGGAACAAAAACTCATTATTTGACAAAATCTGCTGGGAAAACTAGAAAACCACATGTCAGAAACTAGGTATAAACCAACATCTCAAACTATATACCAAAATATCATCAAAATAGGTTCATGATTTACATGTTAAGAGGGATTGTTTATCTGTCAGATTAATAGATAAAGGAAGAATTTAAGACTGAAGAAGATATAGAAAGCATTACAAAATGTAAAATAATTTTGATCATATAAAAGTAAAAAGGTTTTGCACAAACAAAACCAATGTAACCAAAATTATAAGGAAAGCAGAAAACTGGTGGGGGAAATTACAAGTATCTCTGATAAAGACCTAATTTCTGAAATATATAGTGAAGTGAGTCAAATTTATAAAAATACAACTCATTCTCCAAATGATAAATGGTCAAAGGATATGAACAGGCAACTTTCAGACAAGGAAATCAAAGCTATCTATAGTCACACGGGAAAAAAAAAACACTCTAGATAACTATCAGAGAAATGCAAATAAAAACAACTCTGAGGTACCACCTCACACCTAGCAGAGTGGTTAATATGACAAAAAAAAAAAAGGAAAATATTGCATGTTGGAGGGGATAGGGGACACTAATTCACTGTTGGTGGAGTTGTGAACTGATCCAAAAATTTTGGAGAGCAATTTGGAAGCATGACCAAAGAGCTATAAAACTGCACATTCCCTTTGATACAGCAATACCACTGCTAGGTCTGTATCCCAAAGATCTCCAAAAAAAAAGGGAAAAGGACCTATTTATACAAAATATTTATAGAAACTCTTTTTGTGTTGGCTAAGAATTGGAAATCAAAGAGATGCTTATCAATTAGGGAATGGCTAAACAAGCTGTGGTATATAATTGTAGTGAAATATGTTTGTGCAGTAAGAAGAGACAAGCGGCATGTTTTCAGAAAACAGAAAACTCGAAAGAGTTACATGGACTGCTGCATGTGAAATAGTCAGAACCAGGAAAGTGTTGTACATAGTAACTATAGTTTTTTGCTGAAGAACTATAAATAACTTAGCTATTCTCAGCAATACAATGATCCAAGACAACCCCAAAGGACTAATGATGAAGCATACTATCTGCCTCCAGAGAAAGAACTGATAGTGATTTAACACAGACTGAAGCATGCTATTATTCACTTTCTTTAATTTTCCCCTTTTATTCAAGTCTTCTTGTATAAAATGATTAATATGTAAACATTTTACATAATTGCACATGTATAATCTATACTTGATAGCTTACTGTCTCAGGGATGGGGGAGGGAAGGATGAAGAGATAGAATTTGGAATGACGTCAAAAGCTGCAAAGAAGAAGAATGTATGTATATTGTGTGTGTGTGTGTGTGTGTGTGTGTGTGTGTGTGCCTGTGTGATAAAGATATGCAATAAAGAAAAGAGTGAAAATAGACGTTTTGAATCTTTGAGCAAATGTTGCAATAGGTTTTTTATGTTGATGTATCATTATTCAATTCATATGTGTCCATTATGTACATATATGTGTTGATTTATTCATATTTTCTTTTATGGTTAACAAAATTATACTGCTAATGTGATTCATTTTCTCAAGCACATTTTATTACTATAAATATGTTGACAATGATCCAGAAGGAAAAAAAAAGGACGTGATAGAGTTTGTAAAGTGGTTTTCCATAATTATTAAGTTACACTTTTACTTGGCATGCTTTGATTTCATTTAATTAATCTGTAGACAATATATTTATATTAAAAAGAAATTGGCAATTGTTAATTTAGCTGATTTAAAAGAAGGAAATATACTTTGCTGAGGAATAATTTTCTTTAATAACTTTGATGTAAGTAATCAAACCCTATAAGTCTTTTAGTTAACAAACTTTAAATGAATCCTTACTGCATGCAAGCCAATATTAAGTGATCACTAAAAAAGCATAACAAGCCCCCCAGGAGTTATGAGGGTTGCCCCCCCCAAAATGTACCGGAAAGATATCTTTATTTGCCTCAAAGGGACACATAATACTCCTTTCTAGTCTCTTCTTCCACTATCTTTCTCAATGGGAGACTGTAATTCCTGCCAAGAAGAGAAGCAGGAAGTTGGGGACAGAGGCCATTCTGCTCTCCTCAGAGATCAGAGGTTCTGGATTAAATTATATCTATTTGTTCCCTTAAATATTGTTAGTCTAGGGGTTATGATCAGGTTTAAACTAACTTCTGATCATCATTTCATTATTGGGGCAGAGGGAAATCAAACTACAGTTCCAAAAGGAATGCACACACAAAGCAATTATTAAAGAAACCCATTTACACAAATCATAACAAACATACAAATATATATACATAATACAAACATATACATATATAATGCATAAATGCACATAATCTATAATGCATACATAATATATCCTTATATGTATATATAAATTCATATATATGTTTTATATGTATTTGTACATGTACATATACAGACACAATTCTGCAGGTGATAAAGTAAAGAATTTCAGAAAAAAGAAAAGGAGGGAAAAATAGCATAGTAGTAATAATAATAATAGTAGCAGTAGCAGCAATAGCACTAGCAGTAAAGCAGTAGAAATAGTGGTAGTGGTAATGGTGGTAGTAGTAGTAGTAGTAGCAGTAGTAGTAGTAGTAGTAGTAGTAGTAGTAGTAGTAGTAAACTCACTCTGACATGAGGTTTGCACATGTTCTTTGATTTACTGTCTTAAATGATTCCCTGAGACCCTGAAAGTTTAAGTAACTTGTCCAAGGTCACACAAGCTCTATTTGTCAGAGGCAGGGTTTGAATAAAAGTCTTTCTGACTGAAGTCAGTTGGCTATACACTATGCAACAGTTTCTCTTGGATAAAATATAAAATACTCAACACAGCATTTAAAATCTTTCATAATCTTTGTGACAGCTACAAACCAGTCTAATATAATGTTGTTCTTCTTCATAACCTATTCATTCCACTTAAACTGGTGCACCAAAAGTTCTCTTTTTTTTTCAACCAGAGACAATGTTTATTAAAGATCTGCCGTACTGGTCAGACTCTTAAGGAATCTGAACATTTGTGAGCTGTTGGCTAGATTCTTAAAGAATCTGAGCATATTAATGAAGGCAAGATGGACTTTATATACAGAAAGACTGTGGGAGGTATCTAGGAGTCTGCTGGGACTGTAACGTAATAGAATGACAGGGATCTGGACCACACGTCCAAGGGAGAATAAAGCCTATCTAGGATTAAGGGTGGGAAGTGGCCATGGGGAGGTAAGACAATGGAAGGCTAGGAACAGATAATTGAGAGATTGGGAATAGCCACAATGAAAGGCCAATTGATGGGATTATAGCCTCAGGGGAACACCAGAGATGTGGTCATGTGGGAAAGTTCAGGGTTTTTTCCTTTCTGGGCCCAGATCCTAACCCCATCATTCCCCCCTCAAACAAATGGGATGGAAATTCTTTTGGGGTAAGGGGTGAAGGTTGACTTCTGAAACTGCTTACTGCTGGCAAGGGGTATAGAGCAGTCCCTGCCTTGAGAGGGCCCCAAAGAGAAGGTTGACTGTAACTGAGAACAGGCTGCATCCAGGGAATGCTAGTGGAACATTGGCTGGTACCTGCTGTTTGCTAGTCTGGAAGACACAAATCTGACACAAAAGACTGCAGGTCCCACGTATGACAGGACAAAGCATCCTTACCTCTGTTTGGATTCAGATAATTCAGTTTTCCAACAATGCAGTATCAAATCTACCTCATAGCCAGATTCAGGATTAGCCAGATGGATAACATTCCCTTTCAAGGGAACATAATGGAGAAACCAAGCCAGGAGGATCCTATCTTAGACTGAGGCTAAAATTGTCCTCTCAGCTTTTCCTGATGCTGACTTAGCACCAGTATCACATTCTTTGAGTACCTTGCAGCATTTCTCTCAGATGGAGAATTATTGGTTATTGATGGATTATTATGATCCATCTGACAACTGAAAATAAAATTCCATGAGCTTTTACCTCAAACAGCAAGTTTCACTAATCACAGGTAAGGAAAAACTTTTTCAGGATTTACATCTCAAACTTAAATTTGTCCTGGTGTAATAAGCCAATCTTTAGACATTATTTCTATATATTTTCAAATTCTCAGCAAGCCATAACCCAAACACATTTTTTTGGAAAATTTACACATTAAAACAATAACCAACAATAAGCAAATTATTTTAGCAGTAACCAAATTGTGAAAAGTTGCTTGACATAACTGACACAAAAAGTTCACTAATTTGAAACTTGAAACAAACTCATTACCAATCAGATGACTTCAGTTTTGTTAAATGCATTTCCAAATTACTTTACACAGAGAATCAACATCTCATCATTAACAATTTAAAATTTTAAAAAGAGCATGCTTACCCAAGTTCAGAAGCCTGCTTCTTTACCTTGAGCAGGATGTGCTGAATCTGGGTGATGTTTCCAGGCAAAGGTGGCCCTAGGGCTCAAGGCCATTGCCAGCAGAGCCCATGCTGTAGCTGCTGCCCCTCCCCCCTCCTTCATTTCCCCAAGTCGGAGAGGGTGAAATCAAAGGTGAGGGGGAAAGGGTGAAACTCTTTTCTCCTATGAGAAGGGTTAATGGACACCCTCTTGACTCAAGGGAAGGGAGTGACCAGGTTGTTGATACATCACAAAACCTCCAGAATCTGCTAAGATATTTTTAGCTGTTCTAACTTTTCCCTGTGACCTCCATGAAGAAGGATTCAGGAGTGTAGAGGGAAAGGAGTAAGTAAGCCTCAGGGAACCAAAAGGTACTGCAGTTTTCCCAATTCCTTAGCACTGAGAGAATTGACAGAATTGGACATATGCTTCCAGATAGAGTGTCTGTCCTTGTCCTCTATGCTGTGGAAGGTGTACCCAGGTCCATGACATGGAACTGAACCAATGGATTGAGAGCCTGAGAGCACCAGGCTGAGTGCAAGACAGTCTCGTAACTGTCTGCCTGAAAAGCTCCTCCAAGCCTTTCTAGGTGTTTGGAGAGTGACCCCAACTGCAGGGCAAGAAAGAAAAAGAGGGTAGGCTTACATACCTTCCGGTCTTGGCTGGAGAATAACTTCAAGTTAGGCAGTTTCCCTGTACTGGCAACCAAAATGTTGAGATTTAAGTGTTTAGGGGTGCTTAGACCTTGAAATCACAACACAATTCCTTCCTAAAAGAATTTGACCCACGTTTTCTTTCAGCCAAAGACAAGGTTTATTAGAGTATCCATTACATTGGCCAGACTCTTAAGGAATCTGAACACTAGTAAGCTATTGGTAGATTATAAGAATCTGAGCCTGCACCAAACATTCTCTCTATATAACCTCCATCTATTATCTCTATGCCTTTACACAGATAAATGCCAAGGATGCACTCCCTTCTTCTGCCTCTTAGTATTATGAGCTTCTTTTAAAACACAATTTAGTCACCAACTCTAACATGAAGTCATTTCTTACCTTTGCCCTCAGTTGTTAATGCTGTCTCTTAAAGTCGCTTTGTATAACTTTGTCACCAGATTGTATTTATTCATCTATGTACATGGCATATTCTCCTAGTTGGATGTAATTGTCTTTGAAGTAAAGAACTATTTTACATTTTCTTTGTAACTCCATTGCCTATCACACTGTTGTGTATATAGTAAGTGTGTATAAAATGTTTGTTTAGTTGAAGTAATTGAATCCATATTTAGTGTTGTAGATGGGAAATAAATAAAAGTATTGGAATTTTCTCACAGAAAACACAGAATGCAGTTTTTATAAAACAAAGGGAAACATGGAATAAGATTTTCTCTGGGCTTCCTTACAAACCTAGCTTTGGATTAATTTAAGGACAAAGGAGTAGTAATGATTAAAGATATAAGGATCGAAGTGATAGATGATACATTGCTGTAAGGATTATCTGAGATGCCCTTTCTCTTTATGTCACAACACTGATGAACTGGAAGAAACCTTAGGTTTCTAGTCTAACTCCTTTATTTGGTAGATAAAAAAAATTAAGACCCCAAAAGGGAAAACGACCTAATCAAATTCAGATGGTCAAAAGAAAGGCTCATATAAGTTAGACAGTCAATAAATATTTATTAAGGTTCTACTATATACCAGGAAATGTGTTAAACCCTAGGGATAAAAAGAAATGTAAAAATCATCCTTGCTCCCAAGGAGCTCACAGTGTAAGGGAAAAAAAAGCATGCCAACAATTATGTGCAAACAAAGTGTGTGTGTATGTGTGACACACGCACAGGCATGCACGTATATCTCATATATGTATATGCATATGAGTGTGCATATAAATATTTCATGATATATATGTGTGTATACACACATATATATTTATACACATATATTCTATATAGGATAAATTAGACATGATTAACAGAAGAAGGCACTAGAATTAAGAGAAATGGAGAATGGCTTCCTGTAGAAGGTGGACTTTTAGCTGGCACCTGGAGGAAGTAAGCAAGTGGAGATGAGGAAGCAGGGCATTCCAAGAATGAGGAATAGTCAATGAAAACACTTCTTAAGAATATAGAGGGAATTGGTCAAGCAACAAAAAAGATGATAATGTCACTTGATTGTTGAGTATGCTGAATGTTCTATCAGCTGTGAAGAGAATGATATAATAAAATACAAAGCTTCCTCATACCTCACTCCACTGCATGTGAATAGCAAGTGAAAGAGTTAATAGTGGTAATGTGAGTTTCAAAGCTAGCAAATTAAGAAATGCAGAAATGTGTGTAGGGGTGTGGAAAGATAGAGACTCTATATTGATGGATATTGTAGCATATAATAGCTAAACTGTGGGAATCAATATAACAAAATAAAAATCAATAGTCTTTATGAAGTATATAAGATTGGAAAATGTTTCAACTTGATTTTATATTTATTAAACAACTACTGTGTAAAGAAGGCAACAGTTAGTGCTAGAGGAGCTGCAAAAACAGGGTATGATATATTGTACTCGTTGATCTTAAAGGCTGAGTGGGGATGATGTTGAGTAGAAGTGTGGGAGAAGTTCCCCACATTGGAAGTCTTTCAGTTCAAGAAGAGCCGTAGGATAATAAAAATCAAAGCTGGATCCTTTTTGCTCTCTGACTAAAGAAATATAAAGATGAGTGTTAGTGGAATTCAGAATTACGAGGGACTATATCCTTTAACTTGGTGTTAGGCAATCAACATGAAAGCTGAGGTCATTTTAAGTAAGAGTAGTACATAGGCACTTTGAGGAAAAAAAAATTAATTGAAGTTTAACAAACTTTAATATATACTTGCAAATATAATAGTAATAAGGTTCCATGTCTAATACGGTTTTTGCTGCTGAACTTGTAGCAATACATGTGCAGATTGAGATGCATGGAATGAGGCTGTATCTCTTAGGTGATCTCAAGGTCAAAAGATTCAATTCTGAATACTCAAATGGCTACTGACTCATATTATTAATTCCTGCTTTTAATATGCTCAAAATGTTTTGCATATATATGTATGTTCTGATATTTCCTTATAAATAACTAAAACCACATTTTTGTTTCTTGATTAATTAGCTTTAAGATTCCATTTGGTTTATAAAATTCATATAAATATATTTTCCATATGTTTTCTTCCCTCTCAGCCTAAAATACCAATCTAAACATAGGCTTATCTAAATATCAACATTACTAGACATAAAATTTTTAACAGTAATGAGTAATATATAAACATAGAATATTTCAATGTTGTACCATCTATGAAAAAGGACAGACCCAGAGTCATCTTTTACTAATATCTGTAATTGTAGAATCCTCTGTAATACTGGAACCAAAGTTTAATGATTCAATTCTCTCAGGATAGAAGTTAGAGACTCTTAAAATTTCCTTCAGAATGTCTTGTCCACACATCTTCTTCATAGAATAAGAGATAAACTTTCTGTCAAGATGTCACTTCAAACTCTCTGAAAGATGACAGTTAACATTCAATGTCTCTCATACACATTTTCTCTTTGACAGTTAATTCTACAAGTCTCCTGAGGAAAGACATTATCTTAGTCTTCTTTCAGTACTCACATAGACTCACTAAAATAATTAATAACTGATATTCTTCAAATAATTAATAACTGATATTCTATTTCTCTTTCACGGGCTATTTAAATCAGGTTACAACAATTAACTAAGAAGGCAAAATGAGTCTTTAGTGGTAGTAATTTGGCAAAGGCTTAGTGAAAGATATGATTTGCCAGAGACAAGTAAAAAGAAGTTGGTGACAGCTCAAATATGAGGAAAGCATAGTAAGTGTTCATGGATTCATTTTTTTCCCACTCAATTGAACAAGGGAAAACAGAGAAGTATGAATCAGTGGGAAAAGAGGCAAAGAAAGAAAATTGGCCCAAAGGAAGAGATAAAGAAATAAGAGAAAGGTTAGATGAATTTGGAGAATTAAAGTGGAAATGAGGTTATACAGAAACAATGAGTAACTCCCACAAAACTCTTAGATATACATATGAATAAAGAACTGATGAGGTTCCAAGACTTCTATCACAAAGGATGGTAGAGTGTTTCCAAAGGGTGAATTTCATTTTATATAAATCTAAAATGGAATGATCTTCTTAGAGCGTTGGCGTGAACCTTTGGAATAAAAATGAATTATTATAGTTGGTAACAGTTTCTCTATTCCTTATCTTTTCCATGCAGCTCAGAGCCTTCATTTGGTAGCTTGGGGAAAGGCATTCAAATGATTTTTCTTTAATCTCCTAGAGACTTGGTGTGTGTTCCTAGTTTAGACCCTTCATCTATCATGCTTTTTGGAGGATTTGTGCTATGACACTCATGGCAAGCATCAAATCTAGCCATCTCCAAATTGCCATTGTTGAAATAGCTACATTTTGATATAAAAGCCATACATGCTTTATTGCACCGGTGAATTAAAACAAATATCCTTGAAACTTGGCTGAGCTTTCGACAACCTGCCATCAATTTACAGCACTGCTCAACCCCAGAGGAAAAAGATCTCTGAGCTGTGGAGTGTCATTCAAATATTTCACTGCACATTTTGGCCCTCTTCTAGTTTGGTAGGAAATGGTCTGGGCGTAAGGGCATTTGAGGTTGGAGTGCTGAACTGAAATGGAGTATCATAGCAATTAATTGTTTACATTCTTCTACCCTCACATTAAAAGAAAAATGCACTTTTCCATCAATACATAGACCTTGCTAAAGTACCAAAATGGAACAAGACTTCAGAAGAGCCCTCATCTATGTCTTTGTATTTTTTCTACCTTTCAGGCTTGGCCTATCACACAAAGAGTAATACTTGGAGCATAGTTCTGGATATAGAAGATGTTATTAGAGTCTCAGTACAAGGCTCCTTTGCAGAATAGGAAAGATCCCTCAGTTTGCTCATCTGTAAATTAGGCATAATGATAGTTGTCCCAAGTATCTTAGAGGATTATTTGTTCAGTCAAAATGTACTTATTTCACCCTTATTGTATGTGACACCTTTTAAAGATCTGGGGATACACAGACAAAATGATTTTTGTAAGTCTCTACCATTAAGGAGTTTACATTCTGTTGGGAAGATATTATAGATGTCCAGATAAGTAAGAACAATAATACCAAATGGGAGAAGACATTATCAGTGACAGGGATCTGTAAATGTTTCCCAAAGTGCATGGCACCTGAACTGAGCTGGAAAAAAAGCTGTGAATTCTATGAAACAGAAATCATAAGGGAAAGCGTTCCAGATATAGGTGATAGACTTCATATAGAGACTGGCAGATGGAGTGCCAAGTTCAGGGAACACCAAATACATGCAATATAATTTGTTAGGAATGTGGAATGAATGAATAAGAGCATTGTGAAATGTCTTGAAAGGCTGCTGGTGCCAGAATTTGCATGCTAAGATAAGGAATTTGAGTTCTTATTCTATAAGCAATAGAGGAACAACTAAGAATATGAGCAGGAGACTAGCACTGTCAGTCTTATTCTTTAAAAAGAACATGTTAGGAGTAACTAAGTGGCCCAGTAGATAGAGCACCGACTCTGGAGTCCGGAGGACCTGACTTCAAATTTGGCCTCCGATACATAATACTCACTAGCTGTGTGACTCTGGGCAAGTCACTTATACACTGCCCCCCTCCAAAAAAAAAGCCTCAGGAAAAAAGAACATGTTAGTCACTTCAAAGGAGAAAATGAACCATATGTAGCCAACATTTTTATGTCAGCTTTTTATAAGAGAAAATAGTTTCTATAATAGCAAAGAACCCTTGCAAACAAAAGGGGAACTCATCAATTGTGGGGAAATGAACAAATCATGGCATCTAAATTTAATGTAATGTTATTATGCCATAAGACACGATTAAAGGGAAAGTTCAAGTGAAACCTGCAAGACTTGCGGGAACTGATGCAAAGTGAAATGAATTTAACAAAGAGAACAATTTATATTATAATAACAAATAAATTGTGAAAGTCTATAGAATTCTCCTCAGTAAAATGATCAACCATGATTTCAAAAGACTGATGATAAAGTATACCCTCCTGACAGGTGATCATTTCAGGGTGCAGAATAAGACATTTTTTGGACTTGGACAATATGAGAATTTATTTTGCTTGAGTATGCATATTTATTAGAAGGGGTTGTTCTTTCCTTTTTGAATTTATTTTCTCAAGGGTATTGAGAATAAAGAGAGGATATTGATTATTGTTTCATTTAAAATAAATGTCAAAAGGAGACAATTTTTAGAAGTTGTTTCAAGGATTCATTGTAAAAAAAGAAATAATGAAAGAATGAAAAATAATTGTGAGGAAAGCACCATATAAACACTATATATATGTATGTATATATGTAGATATATATAAATGCTTTTAAATACATTTTTTGATATTTTATTTTATATGGCCTAGTTGCCCCCTCCTCATCCATTCCACTTCCCTTCCAGAGAGCAATTTCTTATAACAAAGAGTTCTGAGTTATTATTAATAAAACATATTTCTATAAAGATAATCTATGAAACTTAATAGGTACCAAATTTAAATTTTTTTTTCTTAATCTTTAGAGCAAGAGTGTGAGGTATTATGTATAAAAGAAATTACCTCCCATATCCTCCCTACTACTTCCATTGTATAATCAGAGATATATCAATGCAATAAAAAATGTCACCTGATAGCTTGCGTATAGCTGAAAAAATAAACTTGAGACCTATTCGTAAATGTCAGAGTTACGACTCACCCTGGATATAAGTCTAATACAATTTGTGTGTGTTCCTGGATTAGATCCTTCTTTCATCATGTTCTTTTTTAGGATCGTTGTAGTGATACCCATACCAAGCACCTAATCTTTTACTATACCATGTTAGGAACATGGCACAATGAGCCTCTTTTTTTTTTTTTTGTGAAAATTGAATCTATTAGTTTCAGACATGCAAGCAGTATAATAGTTTATATAGGAAGGTTCATTACAAATATTCAACAAAACTTACAGGAAATATGACATCCTTGGCTTGTAAAAAGACTACTGAGTCCATACAACTATTTCTCTATACTTTTTTTTTTAACATTTTAGGATTGTGGTGATAAGATTTAGTTCAGAGATCAATCCTCATGTTTAAGGCTCAATTGAAAGAATACTGGGGCTGGTACACTGACAGAAGATATATATTCTCAAAGCACATCACAGTTGCGTATTCCCAGAAAGAAGTTAACAATTTGTGGAAAGAATGCTGGAATGAAGGTGAGCATGGGTTCAAGAGTTTTGTCCTTACTATATACTTGGGTAACCTTGAGCAAGCTGCTTAGTCTCCCTTTGCTTCACTTTCTTGTAAAATCAGAGTGTAGAACTATGTGGACTCTGAGTGACTTTAGAGCTATATCATATGCCTATGATCCCAGAAACATGCAATAGAGGCATTATGAAACTCTTGGCCCTGAAGCAGCCCACCCAGTTGCCTCACTCAGAAATTGTTACTTATCTATTATCCAATAATAATCAAGAGGCAGACATGTCTCTCAGGTACATTTAATAAATCCAGACATGGTTTGCAAGCACTTCTAGACTTCAAGTATAGTACAATATCTAGTGGATAAAAGTTCCCATGCAACAGATGGAAAGCATGTAATTTAGTTCATTTTCATGTTATGAATTAATATTACCACCACCAACACTGACTCACTCAAACTCTTCCTTTGAATAAATTTGTCTCCTTTCAAAGCTAACAATACTGTCAACATTGTTTTTATGGACTGGATTAGTTAAAAAAAAATAACTATAGAGTTCATCTAGGCTGATTCCCCTAATATAAAGAAAAGGAAATTTAGGCCAAGAAGTGAAATAATTTGACCAGACTTATACAGATAATTAAGCAGCAGATCTGAGAATTGGATCCAGGTCATCAAAGACCATGAGAAAGAGGTGAATTTTTCTGTTTTTTTTTTTTGACCTACAAATGTGATGCATGCAGAATAACTCTTTTTAGCATGTTTTTAGAATTCATTAGAATAACTATTATGGCCATCTCTAAATATAATGTCCCCTAGGTACCTCAAAATCAATATATCAGAAATTTATCTCATCTGTCCCCAAAACCTAACCAACTTCTGAACTTTTCTGCTTCTATCAAAGGCAATATCATAATTCTAGTCTTATAGGTGTTAAACTTTGGAGATATCATTGACTCTTCACTCTTCCATACCACACCTTATTTTATTACTTGACAAGTCTTATTGCTACTACCTCTCAAATGCCCATAACATCCACCACCTTCTGTTTAATTAAACAAATACCACTCTAGTTTAGGTCCCAATCACCTATCACCCAGTCTATATCAGTAACCTCCTAATGTGTCTCCTTGTCTCTATCCTCTTACGTCTCTAATCCATCATTCAACTCCTGCCAGTTATTTTCCAAAAGCCTAGGTTGGGTCATATCACTCCCCTAATTCATAACTTCCATTGGTTCATTACTGATTGCCACTAGGAAAAAAAAAAAAAGAAAACACACTCCTTGTCTGGCATTTGAAAGCCTTTATAATATTGTTATAAATTGTCTTCCTAGTCTGCTTTCATATGCTTCCTCACATAACAATGTATTTTACGATCAGTTTGGTAAGCTTACTAGTTCTTGTACACAGAATTGCATTTCCCACTTCCATGCCTGCAAGCAAGTTGTCCCCATACCCTGAACCCCACAGTCATAAACTGTGGATCCACTTCTCAACTTCAGTTCTTAGAATCCCTAGGTTGTGTGTGTGTGTGTGTGTGTGTGTGTGTATACATACATACGTACGTGCATACATATATGTATACACACATAAACACACACATATATATGTATATACACATAGATAGATAGATAGATAGATAGATAGATAGATAGATACATGAATAAATACATAGATCAACTATTACATGTAGTGCAAATATTATTTCGACACAAACTTCTTCCTGGTCACTTCCCTAATGGTTAGTCCTCTTCTTGGTCTGGTAAAATCGCTATGAATTACTTTTTCTATATTTTTATTTTTATTTATCTATCTCTTTACATGGTGTTGCCTCCAATGAAATATACCCTAAGATGCTTTGAGGCATACTGTAAAGTAAGAACTGATGTGTTTTTCCCCCTGCTACCTGGCTTGATACCTGACATATAATAGTAACTTAATAAATACTTGCTTTTTTTTGTGAAGTGTATTTTTTTAACCATTCCTTTTTATTAAAATTTTGAGTTCCAAATTTTTTCTCCCTTCCTCCCTCCCATAATCCCCCAAGAAGGCAAGAAATCTGAAATAGGTTATACATGTTCAATCATGTAAATATATTTCCAGATTAGTCATGTTGTGAAATAAGAAAAGGAACAAAAGAGAAAGGCCACAAAAAAGTGAAAATAGTATGCTTTTGGTTTTATTTATGCGAAAACTCTTTTTAAATTTAATGTAATAAAGGGGCAGCTAGGTGTCACAGTGATCCTGGAGTCAGGAGGACCTGAGTATGAATCCAGCCCCAGGCACATAACGATCACTAGCTGTGTGACTCTGGACAAGTCACTTAACCTCAATTGCCTTACCAAAAAAAAAATTAATGTAATCAAAATTATCAATTTTTCATTTCATAATTTTCTCTATCTCTTATTTGATCATAAATTCTTCTGTTCTCCATAGATATGACAGGTGAACTATTCCTTAATCTCCTAATTTGCTTATAGTATTACCCTTTATGTCTAAAATTTAGTATATACTCATTTTGACCTTATGTTGGTATACAGTGTGAGATGTTGATCTATGTCTAGTTTCTACCATTCTATCTTCCCAGTTTTCCCAGCAGTTTTTATCCAATATGTTCTTATCCCAGAAACTGAAGTATTTGGGTTTACCAAACAGTAGATTACTAGAGCCATTTACTGCTGTGTCTTATGTACCTATCCTATTTCATTGATCTGCCACTCTATTTCTTAGGCAGTACCAAATATTTTGATGATTGCTGTTTTTTCAAACAACTTTTCGATTTTTAAAAATTTCTTTTAATTTAGTATTTTATTTTCCACAGTTACATATAAAAAACAATTTTAAAATTCATTTTAAAAACTTTGAGTTCCAAATTATCTCCATCCTCTCTCCTCAACACTCCTCATTGAGAAGGCAAGCAATTTGATATGTTATAGATGTGTAATACTGCAAAACACTTCCGCAATAGTCATGTAATGAAAGACTAACTCTATTTCCCTCTATTCTAGCTCCCCCCATTTATTATATTCTCTCTCTCCTTTCACCCTGTTCCTGCTCAAAAGTATTTTACTTCTGACTACACCTTTTCCCAATCTGCTCTCCCGTTCTATCACCTCCCCTTTATCCTATCTTCTTCCCCATACTTTCTTATAGGGTAAGAGTTTTCTATAACCAATTGAGTGTATATGTTATTCCCTCTTTGAGCCAATCTTGATGAGAGTAAAATTCACTCACTCCTCCTGATCTCCCCATCTTCCCTTACACTGTAAAAGCTCTTTTTTTCTTGCCTTTTTCTATATAAGGTAATTTATCACATTCTACCTCTCCCTTTTCTTTTTCTCAGTACATTCCTGTGTCACTGTTTAGTTTTATTTTTCAATAACATCCCTTCATATTCAACTCATACCTGTGCCCAGTCTATATATTCTTCTTCTAACTACCCTAATAAAGAGAAAGATCTTATGAATTACAAATATTATCTTTCAATGTAGGAATGTAAACAGTTTAACTTTAATAAGTTCATTATGACTTCTCTTTCATGTTTGCCTTTTCATTCTTATCTTGGGTCTTGTTTTTGAAAATCAAATTTCCTACTTACCTCTGTTTTTTTCTCAAGAATGCTTGAAATTCATCTACCTCATTGAATATCCATTTATCCCTCTCATGGATTAAACTCAGTTTTGCTGGGTAGCTGATTCTTGTTTGCCCTCCCAGAATATTATATTTCAAGCCCTCTAATGCTTTAATGTAGAAGCTCATATGTCTTGTGTAATTCTAACTGTGGCTCTTTCAGGATGCTTCCAATATTTTCTCCTTGACCTGATAGTCCTGGAATTTTTGCTACAATATTCCTTCAAGTTTTCATTTTGGGATCTCATGCAGGATGTGATCAGTGGATTCTTTTAATGACTATTTTACTCTCCGATTCTAGGACCTGAGGACAGATATTCTTGATAATTTCTTAAAGATGCTGTCTAACTGTCCAGGTTCTTTTTTTATCATGGCTTTCAGGTAGTCCACTAATTCTTAATTTATCTCTCCTAGATTTGTTTTCTTGGTCAGTTGTTTTTCCAATGAGCCATTTTATATTTTCTTCTATTTTTCATACTTTTGATTTTTACTGATTCTTGTTTTCTCATTGTGTCATTAGATTCCATTTGCCCAATTCTAATTCTAAGGAATTATTTTCTTCAGTTGGCTTTTGTATCTCCTTTTCTATCTGGCCAATTCTACTTTTAAAGGAGTTATTTTCTTCCTTGATTTTTTTTCCAATTTGGCCAATTCTATTTTTTAAGGAGTTGTTTTCTTCAGTCAATTTTTGTGCTTCCTTTTCTATGATGTTGACTCTTTTTTCATAATTTTCCTGCATAACTCTCAGTTCTTTTCCCATTTTTTTCCTTCTACATCTCTTACTTGATTTTTAGCATCCTTTTTGAACTCCTCCAAGAGGACTTTTTGGGCTTTTTTAGGTTTGTTTTGATCTTGCCTGTCACCATAGTAGCTTTCTACATTCAGGGATCTTTTTTGTTTCTTTGTTTTATTTTTTGCTCATTTTTAACGTTAAGCTTTGTTCCTGGAGTATAGGTGGCCCAAGCTTCTTGCACTGGGAGATAGAGGCCTGGTCACTGGCTTTCTGTTCTGGGGCCTTTGGGTTGGCAGCTTGCCCCTGTACTAGCATGGCCTATACTAAGATGGTCTGGCCTAGTTGTGTATGTTGTGTTGGACCATCAGGGGCTGGCAATTTGCCTGTTGCAGTGGGGCTGATGTCCTCACAGCTAGCCTGTTATGCCACTGATATGCTGAGTCAGGACCAAAGGGCCTTGCTTGCTTATCTCTGCTGTGGCTAAGTACCTCCTGTTGGCTTTTCAAGGCATCACATTGGATGGGCTGTACTCCCCTTTTGCCTGTGAGACAGACCTTTTCTGTAGTCCTTCTAAATTATCTTGGGCAGGGCAATTGTTTCACTCCACTGCTTTGTGGATTCTGTCATTCCAGAATTTTTGGAGGCTTGATTTACCTTTGTTTCTGAGCGAAATTGGGGAAATCTCAGGCAATTTCCTGGTTTCTCTCTACCTTCTTAGCTCTGCCCCATAAATGCATGTTAAATTAATTTTTCAGAATTTAAAGGACAATTCTTTTTGTGTCAAACTAAACTAACCCCACCCAGATGCTTTCAGAGGGCAGATAAAAGGCCTATCTCATCTAACCCAGAGCTTTTTCCATTGTATCCAGGAAAAGCTACCTAGTAAAAAATAATACAAAACAAAACAAACAGCAACAACAACAACAAAACACAGAGGATTCTCAAAAAAAAATTTACAAAGTTTTTTTTAATCTCAACTATATATGACCCCACTCCCCAATATCTTATTTACCCTTAATTTGTATTTGTTAAGCTCCAACTAAATATCTTATCAGATAGGATAAAGAGAAGGAGAAGAGTTCCTGGAATCATTCGGAGTATTTTGTGGTGTTTTATTGTTGTTGTTGTTGTTTTGTAATCTTAAATTGATTGGGGGAAAGGAGGTACCTAAGGGGATATTCAATACTTGTTAAAGAGTCATCTCCCTAAAAATTTTTCAAATCTTTCTTATCACAATTGACTCAATCCTTCTCAAATACTTTTTCAAATTCCAAATCCTTTCCTTACTGTTTACCTCCACTCAGAATCACTGCAAAGATACTCTACATTTCCTCAGCTTTTTATTTTTTCTACTTTCTCTACTTAAACCTTCTCTCTCAAACCTAGCCTTTCATTTCACACTCTTGATTCCTCAATTTTCTTTTTCTTTCACTGCCTTCTTAATTGCTTTATTTCCAACTGTACCCCAGACTATCGATAGAACTAATCTTCATTCTACTGAATTTCTCCTTTACAATTTAGCACAAGTTTTGAATGCACAAAACCAAATTCAAAGCTGTTGTTTTTGGGGTTCTTGAAAGCTTGCAGATGCATGTTCTGTTCCAACGCTTTTTGGTTATTTCTCTTCTAGTTTACACAGTTAAGTTCTGTTATATCATTCACAGCAAACAATATAATCATAGTACAGAGCAGATTTATAAATTAAATTTTACTTTAAAGTTGCTCCCTGATTTAAACAAGGGTTTTTTTTTTTTTGTGGTCAAAAAAGAGTTAATAATAGGAAGTTTTTAAGTACCAGATAAATTTAAACTGCAAATTGCTTGCATAGTCAAAATTATCTTTTTTTTTACATTTTATAATGCTCCCCATACTTTCTTTTATCCTAAATTCTTTCTTTATCCATAGATCTGACAAATAAACTATTTCATGCTCTCTTGATGTGCTTATGGTATCACCCTTTATTCGTGAATAATTTTGACCTTATCTCGGCATACAGTGTAAGATATTGGTCTATACAGAGTTTCTGCCATACTTCCCCCCCCCAGTTTTCCCAGAAATTTATGTTAAATAATGAGTTTTGCCAATCAATTTAAAACTATTTTGTTTAATAAGTAAAAACACATTGCCTTCTTGCACTTAAATAATGAATCTGCTATTCTCCAAGGAGAGAATGGGGAAAGGTCTAAGTTCTATTTCCACATAACTTTCACAGATTTTTCTTTTTTCCCCCTTAAAATAAATTTTACAGAATGTTATTCCCAAACTCACTAACATATTGCAACATTTATAGAAACATTTAAACCATAATTTGGAAATTCACAGTAGATGAAATTACATTTCACTCACAAATTTAATTTCTAGGTAATTTATAATGCTATAAATTCCTGCAGATTAAAAACAAGGATTCCTGTTCTTCTCTGTGCCTTTTGTCTGTCTCCTCAACATAACTAGAATTAGAAATTCAGAGAGAGAAAGTTAGTATCTTTCTGAAGACTTTGAAAGTTCCTCAGAAAAAGTTTTTACTTTTTGCCCCCTTTTTCCTCTAGCTGATCAGGCCACAGGACAAAGTTAGTTTGATGTACCTAAACATAAAACACAGACAACATGATAAGGCAGGCACATAGAATCAAAAAATCAGATTGCACAATTTTCAAAACACAAGCTTAAAACCTTTAGTTTACAGGAATTTAAAGTCCCTTCTTTGGGCCAGATCAGGGACCCATCTAAAATTTTATGCATTTTAGGCCAAATTTTACACAATTTGACAGATCTATTTTCAGTTATCCTTTTCTGAATGGGACATTTCTGCTGTTCTAGATAACCTTCAAGCCTCAACTCAAATGTCACCCTCAAACAAATAATTTCCCACTTTTACCAATTTGATAGAAACTCAGTCACATGCTAAAATTGCTTCATATTTAATATGCATATATATATACATATATGCACACAAAAATACACACAAGGTAAATTATATATAATTCATGTATACATATATGTATATGTGTGTGAAAAGTATTACTATATTATATATATTATATATATGGATAGGTAAACATATATGTGCATATATATGCCCAGCTACAATTACGTATGTCCAACTGTATATGCACATGTGTGTGTGTGTGTGTGTGTGTGTGTGTGGTGTCCTGTTGTCTATGCTTTACTCCTCCCTTCCTATCCAGAAAGGGACAGTCAAAATCCTAATACATCACTTCACCTCTGCTTATGAGGGCCAGTTTGAAGCAAGATTTTCTCCTGTTCTCAACTCTCTACAATCCCTTCCTTTTTCTTTATCTCCTGAGACTGAGAGAAGGAACAGTTTAACCTTAGGCACCTGAACCAAATATGCAATTATAGCAGAGCCTTATGTATTGAGAAAAATCCACAGACTTCATTTTAAGGTTCTACGTCTATTATTAAATTTATTGGATTTTTAGTAAAAGGTAACATTAAATATTACCTCAATATGCCCCAAGGAGGATTCTAAATCAACAAGCCAGGATGGAATCAGTATTGTAGCAGTACCACTAGCACACTTGGTAGTTAAATAAGGTCATACTATGGAGCATAATTGAAATTGACCTCATGTTTTTTGTCTTTTTATCTAGAGAAAACAGTCTTAATACTATGGACACTCAAAAAAATAGCAGCTTAAGGAAGAAACATGAAATGCTAAGTTTAAATCTCTATTTGAGAGGATGCGAAGGTATTTTGAGAAGGTGAGGTACTTGGTTCCTTTCTGAGTTTTTAAGAGAAAGTCAGTCCAATTCATCTATAGCAGGATTTCATCATAGTCATGAGGTTAATCTCTGAAGAAGTGACCAATAACAGTCTATACCTCTGAGCAACATTATTATTTTCCTGTCTGCATTTCAGGAATTAGAAACATCAATTGTCATTGATCCTCAGATGCTTAGGTACGCTATTTTTTTCCTTTTTGACACCCTAAGCTGATGCTACTCAGACCTCTCTTTGCCTCTCTTCTTACTCCATAGCTTCCTTATATCTCCCCTTGTAGTTCCAGATTTGAATAAGCTTGTCCCCCAAATCTCACTCTCCTGTTCTATGTAGCAGTATTATTCAATGAGCACATGGAACTACATTTTCCTTGGGCTGTGCATTTAATTTCTTGAGGCTTGATCTGTATTTCATCTCATAGAAATAATGATCCTTCAGAGAAATGACTGTGAGTTTTACCTCAGAATTTCCAGTTCCTGTCATGGATTCAAGTGGAAACATTTTAAGATGATTGAATGATTAGCATAAAAAGGACCTTCAAAAGCATCTATTTCAACACTCTCATTTTATAAGGGAAAACTACATCATTGCTGGTTACAATGCTTCAGTACACATCCATTTGACACACTCCTGCAATACCCCAAATCATTATTGAAATAGATACAAGCAATAAAATTATTTCAGTAAGATTTCAATTCAATTCAAGAAAATTTATTGGTTTCATACTAGTAGATTATGCTAGGGATGGGTGCCAAATGTGATGCTGCCAGGACTTTGTTAAACAAACATATTTATTATTGAACACTACAATGAGTGGATTATCTCATCAATATGGGTACTTTCTTGATAAGTGGAGGTTGTAACCCATTAATGCCTTGGGGAAACAGACTTAAATATTTGAGTTGTAGTTACATTCTCTTTCCAATATATCACATCACTTAAGCTTGTCATAATTATTTCTCAAAAATGTGAATTTAAAGGGAAAAAATAAGTATCCAGGGCATGTTGTAGAAACCCCAAAATTTGTCAAATTTGATTACCACTAGTCAACTTCGATTATGCTTGGGGACAACTGATGTAATAAAAGGAACATAAAAGACATTGCTAGAAGATTTGAAGACCTACACAAGAAGCTAATAACCCAAGGTGCATAGGTAGTTTTGTCTACTCAGCTGATTGAAGATAGAGTCAAATGTGAGGCATAAACAACTGGTAAAGAAAGTAAGACATGAGAATGGACTTTTGATTTCTAGACTGTGGCTTAAATTAGAAATGGTGAATTATTGATCCATGATGGGGATCACTTAATGAAATTGATAAAATTTATATTTTAATTTTGAGTTATGAAAATTGATAAGATGAACTTAACACTGGAAAAGGAGAGGTAAGGGGAAAACTGATTATATAGTGTATACCCCCAGATGCTATAGAAAGTAGATGAAAAAAAGTTAAAAAAATAGTAGTTGTGCCCAGTAGTTCATAGAAGACACATACAAAAATAGTTAGACATTTTTAAAGTGTATATATTTATGAAAGCATAGGGCTGGGTAATTAAAAAAACAAAATTAAAAACACAGTTGCTGTCAGCAATGAGTTTATTAGGGGGAACAGAATACACAAAAATCTATATATTCTCTTTTTGTTGTGCCATTTTCAATCATATTTCATTCTCTTTGCTCCCATTTGGAGTTTTCTTTGACAGGATACTGGATTGATTTGTCATTTCCTTTTCTAGCTCAATTTATGGATGGGGAAATGGAGACAGAGTTAAGTGACTTGCCCAGGGTCATACAGAGAGTAACTATCTGAGACCAGATTTGAACTCAGAAAGATGAGTCTTCCTGACTTCAGGCCTGGTCTTATCCATTGTGCTACCTGACTGTCAATAAAATAGTAAGTTTATTCAGGATTATTTGAGAAGAAAGAGAACTAATAACTAGGGATACTCAGAAAAAAACCTTATCATATTAGCTGAATCCTAGAGAGATCTGATAATTTCCAAGAGGTGAAAGTAACGGGACTTGAACAAAAGGCACAGAGGTGGGAGTTTGAATGATAATTTCATGGAACAGCAAAAATTGGCATATGATTGGATATGGAGTGGGGGTTGTGGTGAGGGAGAGGGAAGAATAAAGATTGATGCACATTTGCCAGGAGGAGTTTTCTGGACATATATTATACCCACAAGAAATAGGAGTGTTGGGTTCAGGAGTTAGTGTAGAACTCAGGAGACAAAATATTTTAGAAATGTTGAGTATAATATTCTTAAAGATTGTCCTAGTTTGAAATAGACAGCAGTTATTGGTTACTATCTTTGAGATCCTAGGCAGTAAACTTAATCTCTGTTTTCCTAAGATTCCTCATCTTCAAAATCATATTGCTGTAAGGATCAAATGAAATACTTATAAAGCCCCTAGGTCAATGCCTGGCATATAGTAAGTGTTACATACATGCATTTACTACTACTACTACTACTACTACTACTACTACTACTACTACTACTACTACTACTACTACTATGACTACTACTACAACTAAAACTAAAACTAATGCTACTATTGCTATTGCTACTACTATTACTGCCACTACTGCCCTTACTGCTACTACTACCACTATTATTTTATAGAGTTAGAAAAAATAATAACAAAACTCATCTGGAAGACAAAAGCTCAAGAATATCAAGGCATTTAATGAAAAAAAAATACAAAGGAAAGTGGCCTTGCCATACCAGATCTAAAACTGCCTTATAAAGCAGCAATCATCAAAACTATTTGGTACTGGCTAAGAAATAGAGCAGTAGATCAGTGGAATGGATTAGGTACAGAAGACACAGCAGCTAATGACTATAGTAATCTACCATTTAATAAACCCAAAGACTCCAGCTTTTGGGATAAGAACTCACTACTTGAAAAAAACTGCTGGAATAACTGGAAAATAGTATGGCAGAAAGTAGGCATAGACCAAACTCTCACACCTTCTACCATGATAAGGTCAAAATGGATACATGATTTAGACATAAAGGATGATAATGTAAGCTAATTAGGAAAACAAAGAATAGATCTTTGGAGAAGGGATGAAATTATGACCAGACAAGAGATAGATAACACTATTAAATGCAAAATGGATAATTTTGATTACATTAAATTAAAAAAAAGGTTTTGCTCTAACAAAGCCAATACAACCAAGGATAGAAAGAAAGCAGAAAACTTGGGAACAATTTTTACTACCATTGTTTCAGATAACTGAGTCAAATATACAAGAATACAAGTCTTTTCCCAGTTGATAAATGGTCAAAGATCATAACAAGAAATTTTCAAAGGAAGAAATTAAAACTATCTGTAGGCATATGAATAAGTTGTCTAAATCACTATTGATCAGAGAAATACAAATTAAAAGAACTCTGTTGTATCATCTCATACCTATCATATTGACTAATATGACAGGAAAGGAAAATGATAAGTGTTGGGGAAGATGTTGGAAAATTGGAACACTAATGCATTCTTGCTGGAGTTGTGAACTGATCCAACCATGCTGGAAAGCAATTTGGAAGGCTCAAAGGGCAACCAAATTGTTCATACCTTTTGATCCAGCAATATCTCTACTAGATCTGTATCCCAAAGATATCATAAAAAATTGAAAAGAACCAATAGGTACAAAAATATTTATAACAGCTCTTCACGTGATGGTCAAGAATCGGAAATTGAGAGGATGCCCATAAATTGAGGAACGACTGAAGAAGCTGTAGCATATGAATGTAATGGAATACTATTTTGCTATAAGAAATAATGAGCAGACAGATTTCAGAAAAACCTGGAAAGACTTATATGCACTAATGCTGAGTGAAGTGAACAGAACCAGAAGAATATTGTACATAGCAGCATGGTGTAATGATTAACTATGGTGTACTTGGCTCTTCTCAGCAATGCAGTAATCCAAGACAACACCCAAAGATTTGTGATGGAAAATGGTATCCCCATCCAAAGAAAGAACTAGGGAGTCTGAATACAGATCAAAGTATAATTTTTTCTCCTTTTTCTCTGTCTTGTGATTTTCCACTTTTGTCTGACTCTTCTTTACAAATATGACTAATGTAGAAATATGTTTAACATGATTGTAAATGTACTACCAATATCAGATTGCTTGCTACCTTGGGGGTGGGAGGTATGGAGGGAGGGAGGAAAATTTGGAACTCAAAATTTGACAAAAAATGTTGAAAACTATCTTTACATGTGATTGGGAAAATGTAACAACATAAAGGAAAAGTATCTCCTAGTTTTGTTTTGCTTTTTTTACAACTTAATAATATTTCGTGATACTCATAGACAAAACCTTAATTAGCCCTTCCTCAATAGACAGATATACCCTTAGTCTCCAGTGCTGATTTTTTTTTTGTATGCATAGAACTTTTTTCCTACTTCTTAATTTCTTTTGGATATGGGCCTATCAGTGATATAGCTGGGTCAAAGGGAATGCTTTGTTTAATAATTTTGTTTGTATAATTTCAAGTTATTTCCCCAACTGGTTATGACCATTCCAGAGAGTTATCTCTTCACCAAAAAAATTAAGAAAAAGATGATTCACTCGCAGATAAATATGATGTACATGATCTAATTACTTAGTTCCAACTTTCCTTTTGACCTGGTAAGATATCTTTGTTATTTTTAGCCAACTTGTTTCTCTTTATCTCTTGTTGGTGCTTTTTATCTTTCTTCTGTCTTTATGGTTTTTTTTTAATAATACCTCAGAAACATGTAAAATTTTTTATTTGATGTTAATAATTATACTTTACCTTTCTTGTATGATTCTTTTAATATTTCAATTAAACAATTTAAAAATACTTTTTATGTTTCTTTATTTCTTTTGTTTTTGTTCAGTAATAACCCAGGTACTCCAAATCTGATGAAAATTCATCTCCTTTTATTGATGAGTAGGCATGTTTTTGGTGGAATATTTCATTGTGTGGTTTATCTTTACAATTCCTTGGTTTCTTGAAATACTATTTTTCAATTTTTTTCATAGATTCTTATAGAGTAATCATATCCTAATTAAATTGAAGCTCTTGCATAACTAAAGACCTTCTAACTATATCCCAAATGTATTATCCATCATTGAAATTCTAATAAATCTACAAAATGTCCTGACATTTCAAGACTGGGGTTTTTCTTTGACAGATGACTACTTTTTAGTAGTACTTTTAAAACTTTGTCCAAAACTTCAGGCCATGTTTCTTCTTATTTCCTCAACTGTGCTATATAGTCTTTTTAATTTGTCAAGTATTTTACTGGGAAACATACAATGTAATCAAAATTATCCAAAAATAATCCAAAATTATCTCCTATTTAGTCATGGCTTTTTCTGTTCTCCATAAATCTGACAGGAAACTATCCCTTACTCTCCCAGCCTTTATATCTTTGCTCAGCCTTTATATCTAAATCCTGAACCCATTTTGACTTTATTTTGGCATATGGTGTGAAATTTTGGTCTATGCCTAGTTTCTGCCATATTCTTTTTCAGTTTTTGCAGTACTTTTTGTCAAACAGTGAGTTCTTATCCAAGAATCTGGGGTCTTTGGTTTCTCCAGTGCTTTAATATTGCAGCTGCCAAGTCCTATGTAATACTGATTGTGACTCCCTGATATTTGAATTGTTTTTTCTGGACACTTGCAGTAATTTTTCCTTGATCTGATAATTCTGAAATGTGGCTATAATGTTCTTTTTTATATTTTGAAATCTCCTTCCTGAAATGATTGGTGGATTCTTTCAATGAATATTTTGCCCCCTGGTTCCAGGACATCATGGCCGTTTTCCTTGATAATTTCTTGAAAGATGCTACCCAGGTCCTCCTTTTGATTGTGGCTTTTAGGTAATTCAACGATGCTGACATTGCATCTCCTGGATCTATTTTCCAGGTCAGTTGTTTTTCCCATGATGTATTCAACATTTTCTTCCATTTTTTTCATTCTTTTGAATTTGTTTCATTGATTCTTGATGACTGATAGAGTCATTAACTTCCACTTGCCCAATTCTCACTCTTAAGGTGTTGTTTTCCTCAATTAGTTTTTGTGCTTTCTTTTCCATTTGGCCAATTGTACTGTTTAAGGAGTGTTTTCTTCAGTGCATGTTTGTATCTCCTTTTCCATTTGGCCAATTCTACTTTTAAGTAGTTTTTCAAGCTGCTGACTCTTTTTTTTCATAATTCTCTTGCATCCCTCTCATTTCATTCCCTAATTCTTCTTCTTCTTCTCTCTCTCTCTCTCTCTCTCTCTCTCTCTCTCTCTCTCTCTCTTTTCTCTCTCTCAATTTTCAAACTCCTTTTTCAGCTCTTCCACGAGTTTTTTCTGGGCTTCAAGTTTATCTTTGGGATCTTGCCCATAGGTGTTTTGACATTGTTGTTCTCTACTGAGTTCATGTCTTGGTTTCCCCTGCCTCCTTAATAACTTTCTATGGTCAGAGTCTTTAATGTAGCTTGTTTTTGTTCATCTTTCTTTTTTGGCCTTTTCCTCTTTTTTTTTAAATTTGAGCTCTGCACCTGAGGTGGAAGGGACACTGTCTCAGGCTACTTGTGCCAGAGGCTGCAGGCCTTGGCTGTTTACCTGGTGCTGACCTGATGTTGCTCTGAGGCCCTTGGAAGACCATTTTGTCTGGTGCTGTGCTGAAAGTGTGAGGGGGAACTGGTGCTGATGGAGGCTGTAGGGGTCTGGCAGTTTAGCTGCCTTAGCTGGTGTCCTGGTGGTGGTGTGTATGTACTCAGTATGTGCTGAGGCCCAGTGTGGGTGTTTCTTAATTTCCCCAGGACTGTATTCAAATACTAGAGGTGCAACCACTGAAGGATAACTGTTTGCCCAGATCTACATTGAGGCAGGGGTGGTCTGGCTGCTGAATGATGCTTGTATTTCCTGGGCAATGCTGAGGCATGTGGTGGTTCTCAGGGCTGGAGTGTGTGGATTCCTCCAACTATGCTAAGGCACATGCAGGGTCCTGGTGTTGGTGTTTGCTCCACCACACTAAGGCTTAGGATCTCCCACTGGTTTGCTAGGATTGGATTGCTGCTGGCTTGCTGGGATGCTTCCTGTCCTGGAATGGATTCCCCTTTTACCGAAGTGAAATGGACCTTTCTTGCTGATCTTCCAAGTTTCTTTGGCTAAAAGACTGTTTCACCCCACCTTTTTGCTGTTTCAGCTATTCTGGGATTTATTTTGGGGGCTTGATTTTATGGATGTTTGGAGATGAATATGGGAGAGGTTGAGCAATTTGCTCCTTATTGTATCAACTTGGCTCCTGGAAGTCTCACTTGGCTTATATCATTGATAAAATTATCAGATATTTTTAAAAATTATGATTTTAGGAGCATTTGTAAAGAAAATCTGTGATCATTAAGAGATAGCATGGCTTTATTCAGAGTAGGCAATTCTAAATGAATTTGATTTATTTATTTTTGCCAGAGTAACTAAATTGTACAACAGGGCATTACCTCTAGGTACAGTAGACTTAGGTTAAAATGAAGAGTGTGGATTGATGCTTTAATCTTATTTTTGTCTAAAGCAATGGAGAAATTTAGATGAGATAACAGTATTTTGACATGCTATAATGATTATACGTGAAGAGTAATTAATAATGAGTCTGTGTTAATTTGGAATGTGTAGAGCCTTAAGGAACTATCAGTTTATGAATGTGTAGCATGTAATATTTTTATTAATTAATTGGATAAAACAATATAAAATGTGGGTAATAAGGTAGTGAGGTGGATATGGTGCCAGGTCAAAATTCAGTAAGACCTGAATTAAAATCCCAGCCTCAGACATTATAAAATCAATATGATCCCAAGCAAGTCAGTTTCCTCATCTATAAGATGGCAATAAAAGTAACATATATCTCTCAGGGTTATTATAAGGATCAAATTAAATTAAGTTTTTAATGTTCCTCATAATATCTGACATATTGGTAGGTGCTATATAAATACTATTGTTATTATTATTATTATTCATTAGTATTTATTATTACCTAGAAAGCTCCTATACTCATAGTAGTTTTGAACTTCATCTTTTTTTCCTTATGAGTCAAATTGTAGGACTCATTGGGATTTCAGTTCATAGGGCCCAAAATTTTAAGGATTTTGCCTTCTGTGTTGTACTAGAACAAAATTCTCTGAAAAGAGCCCTTTTTGTCTTGTCAGTCATTGATAGTAGAAATATACAAAAGCATAGTCAAGCATTCTTTATTCATTAAAGGACTTAATAAATAAGGCCCTATGATTTCAGAGAATTATGAGTTTAAAAAAAACATAAATGAGGCTTTACTTCCTGTTAGCATATTTTGCAGTCATGCTCAAGGTAACAAATCTAACAATAGTCTTCTGGAGATATGAAACCTTATCTTTGGAATTTGGTGAAGACTGGGGATACAGTTGTACAAATCATTGAGACTTGAGAGTTGGACAGAACTTTAAGAACATTTATTAAAAACTCACCATTTTTGCAGAGAAATAATCTTGAGATTCAAAGGAATTAGCTTTTCTTATAATCACATGGATGATTGGTGGCATGAATGGAAATAATACTTTGATATCTTGACTTCCTTTCAGGGGCTTTAAATATGATGTTAGCTAGAACCATTGGAAATGGATGACTTTACTGAAGGAAAGAAACTTGAAAGGAGGGGCTAGAGAAATAAGAATGTATTTCCATGTGGAACATCAAAGAAAACAGGAATATGAGAGACAGGTGGAGAATTGAGATATTGTGGCAAGAGTGAATCCACTTAGGGAAAATGAGTTGTGATAAAAGGTCTGAGATACATTTTATAAAGGTATATGTGTGTGTGTATATATACATACATATATATATATATATATATATATATATACGCATATATATATATATATATATATATATATACACACACATATGTGTGTGTAGGTTTGTACATATACAAGACCATATATATGTGTATATACATATGTATGTATATGTATATATATATATGTATGTATATATATATATATATATATATATATATATATAAAGTATGTATGTATAGTCTGAGATGAATATCTTCAATATCTTGAATAAGGAGAATAGTAGTGATTTTGAAGAAAAACTTTTTGAGGGAATTTGTAAAGTCAGGATACCAAATTGCTACTGCCTAAAGAAGGTTCTACGACTGTTCAGAAAAATGAGGGAGTCATCTTAGGCCACTTACTTTCTTTAATTAGGCAGGAATATAAGGAGAAAAAAAATGAGTTCATTGAATCGTGACCCTGAAGAAGAGGAGATGATGAAATCTATTGCTTCTCTCTCTCCCTCTCCCTCTCCCTCTCTCTCTCCCTCTCCTCTCCCTCTCCCTCTCCCTCTCCCTCTCCCTCTCCCTCTCCCTCTCTCTCTCCCTCTCTCTCTCTCTCTCTCTCTCTCTCTCTCTCTCTCTCTCTCTCTCTCTCTCTCTCTCTCTCTTATTGGAGAAATGTTAGGAGGTATGTGTATGCCCAGGTGTGGATTTTTTCATGTGTTGTGAAACATTTAAAGAAAATGTTAATGTGCTTGGCTATATAAATGCTGGGCAAATGAAATTATTTCCATATTCAAAGAGACTTGAAAAGAGGTAGAAATATACAAATTCTTGAAACTGATGAAATGGAGAAAATGGAAGAAAAAATGTTGATACCTTTTATAATTTTCAGAGTAGTGGCTGGGGAAGATCTATCATATGATATAGAAAGAATCTAAAGAACTCTGTCAAAATCAAGCTTCCTCTAACCATTTTCTCACTTACAATACCTACAGGAGTGAAAGAAATCATGTATAGTTTGGTCTTTTCTACCCATTTGGATTTTTATTTGAGCCAAAGCTCAATAGTCACTCATGACATGACTTACATTGATTTTGCTCTATAACTTGAACCACCACCTCTTGGGAACCAGCTAATGGTAAGAGGAGAAAGAATCTGCCAATTTCACAGAATTTTAGCTCAGCCAAGACGACAGCCTGATTCTGGCAGCCTTACTCTAGTCTTAGCTTTTTAAATAAGTAAATAATGCATACACTTTGGGAGAATTGTTACTCAAACCAGAGCTCAGTGAATAGCAGTGTAATGAGAAAAATCAAATTCAGCTTTATGCAGCTGCCAAATAGAGACTTGTGATGAGAGGAGAAAATTCTATTGTTTGGGCAAAGATGTTTTGGGAAGAGTTATACCAAGGTGGGGGAGAAGATAGAGATTCCAATTTCCTTGGTAGATATCAATATCACACATATTGGAAACAGAAATATTCATATTTCACACAATAATTCTTATATTTCCATGAATTATGTAAAGCAGCTCAATAATTTTATCCTTTGTTCTTCAGTGTTTATGTGTGTGTGCGTGTGTGTGTTTGCTCATTGTGCAGCATATATATTTGTAATGAGTGCCAAACTCATGTTAAGTGCCCTACAGATGGTGAATTTCCCAAAGGAATCATTATTCCAATTAAATGAATAGCATGAAGAATTATAAAAGCAAATACAATAGAAATATATTTAATAAGGTGGAAAGCCTAAGGCAAAGGAAAATATAAAATAGACATTTGCCTGAAGCATGCAGTCTAGAGAGAAATCCACGTCAAAGTACTAACATTCTAGGTCTTAAAACTGATATCCAGGAATATGTGGACCAAGAACGGAAAATGTGTGTGTTGCAAGTGAAACGGAAACTTTCTGTCTTAAAGAAACAATGAAGACTCATTGCTGTTTGTCCTTCATTCTTGAAGAAGACTAAAATAACATTATGACATCAGGGTCAATGTACAGTGTATCTAACTGTGACTGACCAAACAAACATGATCTCAAAGTGTTCTAGCACAAGTCAGATGCAAATCGTCTGTATAACCATATGAGAGAGAGATATCTCTAAATTTAGATATCTTATGTTTCTTTTGAACTCTGGAAATTCTACTTTATGCATAGAACACATGGCCTTCTTTGATGCAGGCACCCTATGCTGGACATTACTAAGCCTAGTGTCTTTCATGTTTCACAATCAATACCAAAGTTCTTTAGAGAGAATTGGAGAGTGTCCTTGTGTTACTTCTTCTGACCTCCATGTGGATGTTTGCCTTTTGTGAGTTCTCTGTAAAACATATATATATATATATATATATATATATATATATATATATATATATATATACACTTGGTTTTGGTGAGGCAATCGGGGTTAAGGGACTTGCCCACAGTCACACAGCTAGTGTCATGTGTCTGAGGCCATATTTAAACTGAGTTCCTCCCGATTCCAAGGCTGGAGCTCTATCCACTGTGCCACCTAGCTGCCCCAAGATATATATATATATATATATATATATATATATATATATATATATATATATATATATATTTTATTTATTTTTTTTTTTCCCAGCACTTTGTAAACTGTGGGTTGTGACTGCATTTGGGATGGGGTTGCAAAACAATTGGCAACAGTAAATGGTTTATGAATTGCACAATGACCCAAAATTAATTCAAAATTAAATGTGTAAAGAATCTGAGGTGTTTCTGGCCACACTGACCTATGTTGCATTATGCAACTTCACTGCAGCCTTGGTTTGAGCTCACAATATGTTCACTTTGCACTGAGCATGCTGATTTGGCAGTAAACAACACATATTTACATCTGTATGTTAAGGACATTGGGACTTTTCCATCTGACTTGTAACCAAAACTTTCCATACCTATTAACTAATTCCTTCACCACTAGAATGTGAGTTTCTTGAGACCAGATATTATCTGACTTTCCTACTTATATCCCTAGCACTTATTACAGTGTTTGCACAAAGTAAGTACTTAATAAATGATTCATTCATTCAGTCATAAACTCCCCCCTTCTACACATACCTATAGCCTTAGTGAGTAGTGCAAAGGTCTAGAAGTTTAACTGATTTACATATGGTTACACAGTAGGATTGAGAATTTTTATTCTGGGTATTCCCAGTATCAATTTCAAGATCCTATCAGTTACACTATGCTTCTTCTTAATTACCATGAAACTACAATGATAATAATAGTTTACATGAGCTTTATAAGAATATTTTTAATTGTTTGTTTTTTATTTGAATTAAAATTTCATCTGAGTAGGGAACTCAGTGGGAGGAAACTCCCTCCTTTATTATAGAATGTCAGTTGCTGGGCATTTTAGAGTTTTAGAGAGCTTCCAGGGAAACTGAGAAGTTAAATGACATGCCAAGGTTCCCAAAGGGAGTATATATTGGGGGTGGAGCTTGAACCCAATTCTTGCTGCCTATGAGTCAATTCTTTATCCACTGTCCCAAACTATCTTTCATGTATTATGTCACATATACACATTAAATAATTATATACATATTATCACTTAATTCTCATGATTACCTTACAAAAGAAAGATCTTTGAGAAAATAATTTTGGAGCACGTTTAGCAATATTTAAGTTGAGAAATATTGTTTTGTTGCCTTAATTTGATAAAATCGATCAAAGCAGAAAGGAATGATCTTATTGAAATGTTGTTTTACCCCAAATATCCTCCATAGATGAAAATTTATTTCTGAAAGGCATCTAGATATGAAGCCAGATGCTCTAGGTTAATATATTATTTTTAGCATTTTCTGTCATATTTTATATACGTATATATGTATTCATATTTTTCATATGTATGTATGCATGGGTGTATAAATAGTGTGTTTGTACAGTATACATGCCTATGCATATGTGCTATACACACATATCCATCCATATATATATATATATATATGTGCATATGTACATATACACACACACATACAGAGAGACAGAGACAGAGAGATTAGAGAGGCAGTTGTGTATTCATGTACGTATGTCTGTTAAGTACATGCAGGGTATCCCTCATCTTAGTGTACTTTTGAGCTTCATTGAAGCCTAAAATTGCAATAATGCTTTAAAAATTTTGGGAAACCATTTATAAATATACTCATAATTTATTTTATAGACATTTTTATATTCTCCATGCCTCACTATCTCCATTGAAATTATATATACTGAAAGTACATTTCCTTTTTGGCCCTGTCCAAAAATCTCTCTCATTACTCTTTTAAATCCATTATCTCTCTGGTATGACATGGGTTGTATGTGTAATCTTCATTTGCTTTTCTCATGGTCTAAAGTTTTTGAAAATTATTTTTCTCCTTAATATTATTGCTTTTATCTAAATTTCATTTTTTCTGTTTTGACCCTATTGATAATCACTCAGTCTCAGTCACAGTAACTCAGTTTTCTCTTTATAAGATGAAAGATTTGGACTACATGCTCTCTAAGGCCCTGGCTAGCTCTAAATCCAAAAATTCTCTGCTTGAAGGAATGATTAGCAAAAGCCAGAGAAATAGTTGGTCCTGAACATCACAACTTTGGTGCCAAATTCTAAAGAAAAGTCCTGTAGTGAGCTCCAAATTCCCCTGCAAGGTTTAAGAAGTTTGATGTCAGCATTACATTTTAAACTCAATCCACATACCATGGGGAAACCAGCATAGCAAACAAGTCAGCATGGGAGCACAGCTCCCCTTTGAGATCACTAATAACTGCCCTGCTGGTGTGCCTGTGTCAGGTGGTATTTTCTTCTTCACTGTTCTTTTTCTACTCTGCATCTCTTGTTTTTCTCTTTCATGTTTCTCCAGTGGTGCTGACTGCTGATAAGGGGTACCATTTGAAATGAGGAAAAACCCACATCTTAGTTACATAGTTTAATATGTTAAGATTTAGAATACATGGGGGCTTGAGAGTCTATAAATTCATTTTTGCAGGGAGAGTTCAGTCACAACTCCAGCCCCAGTGGTTTAGAAATACAGAGATTTGGGGACCTGGAAGTGCTGATTTTGCAAAGTCCTCTCCATTTCTAAAGAAACCATCACCACGTAAAAAAAAAAAAAGAGGAAAAAAATCCATAATGCCATGGGAAGCTTTGACTGGGAAGCTTTGCTCTAAAGTGGAGAATATAAAGCAGTTTCTAGCTACAGGTATTTTTTAAGCTATTTTTTAGGAAGAATTAAAAGAAATAGTTTCAAATGTATACTGTGCCTTCCCTTAGAAGCATGTCACCACTCCCAATACTCAGTATAGGCTTGAATATTATTCTGTGGGTTGATCTGGGGCTCATTAAAAAGCAATGCATATTCATCACCTTGTGCTTATGTAATAAGAATTAGGCAAAACAGAGGTTTCATCTGGAAAAGCAGCCTCCAGGCTTGGATGCATTCTGTGGCAACTGTACTAATGAAAATTAATTTTATTTTTTCCCCTCATTTGGATTATTAAAGATCAGAAACAAGAAAGACAACCATTAAATGAACTTGTTTCATTATTTTATTGAAAATAAGGAATAAGAGAGTGAGGTGTGCAAATCCATCAATTATTACAGTCCAAACCATTGAGATAAAGGAAACAGGTTATATTGTTTGCCTGACTTGTGTAAAACATGTGATAATAACAACCCCTAAAGCTTTTTTAAATTGCATCATGCTGCCTCATCTTTTATTATAAAGTAGAGCTAATTTTGTAGGTGGTTTGCAAAGAAAAGAGCCTTTCTCTTTGATTTTTTTATGAGCTATGTCCCAATAGGCCAACCCTACATTCTTAGTATTTCTTTCCATGACAACCTTTTTTTTGTACATCAGCATATTTGTCCAAAATAATTTTTCTTTCTTTGTTTGTTTAGCTATTGTATTATGTTATACACCTAAAAGCTAGTAGAATTAAGGATGTAATAGAAATCTTAAAAAAATTTCCCCACCTCTACCAATTTATTCTAAATTGGATCTTATGGAAAGATATATGGTAAAACTAATCCATTTCCACATTCCAGATCTTAAAATGTTTACTGAAAAATATCATGTTCTCCTTTAGTCTTTTTCTTCCCAAGTCTAGATAGTCCTAGTTCTTTTAAAATGTTTTTTTTTTAAGAATGAACCTGAGGAATTAAGTTTCTCTACACTCTCCATTTCTCTCCAGTTTAACAATATTCTTCATAGAATGAAGCTCCCAGAACTTAGAATCCTCCAAATTGAGTCCGAGTAGGTAGAATGGAGCACAATTATGACCCTTATTTGAGCCTTGCAACAAAGCTGTGAGTGGATGCTATTATTATAATACATATTTTATAGATAAATTAAGATTGATATAAATTAAGTAATTTGCTCATTTTAACACATCTAGATAGTGTCTGTAGCAGGTCTGGAATTCACATCTTTTCTTTTGGTCACACACACTAACCCATCTTGAAACAAACAAACATTTATTATAAACTTAATATTAAGCACCAATATAATAAGTGTCATGGTATAGTGGAAACTGAGTCAGGATGACTTTAGTTCAAGCTCTGAATCTAGTTCTGTGACTTTGGGTAGTTCATATAGTCATGGTAAACATTGTAGACAATTCTGACTTAAAAGTTATGGAGAAAGTGCTGACTTGCCTTAGTGGAAGACATTTGCTCATAAGGGAATTTTTTACATCAGTGAAAGTATAGATCCATTCTCTTTCTCTGACCAAATAAATGTTCTTTACAGCTCTTTTCATTTAAAAATTGACATTCAATGCAAAATGCAATGAAAATATTTTATATACTCATTTTAAGGCTTCATCAGAATTTTTTGTTTATATATTCACTTCTATTTACTTTTCTACTTATTTCTGTTAGTGCATGATTTGTCCTCTTGGTTTGACTTTTTCTGATTTTTGTTATTTATTCAAGTGTTTTCCCTAGGTTTTCTTTATACTACTCATAATTTTATATTAATTGAAATATGACATTTAATTCTATTATTGTATCACAATGTATTTAACCATTCCTCTATTATTGGACAAATATAATGCTTCTAGTTTTTTCCAGTTGTAAATAATATTTCTAAAGATATCCTTGAAAAAACATTGTTTTGTGGATATATGTGTTAGAAAGACCCTTCCTTTGGGCATAATTCCTATTGTTTCGTAGACAGATTTTTTTGATAATTTTTTTAATGTTCTATGTTTTTTTTTCCTAAAAGAGATTCTGCTAGTTTATAATTCTTGAAGAAAGATATTAGTGCACCTGTTTCTTCACAACCCTGCTGACATTTTATTTCCTAATTTTTCATTATTATTACACAGGTAGTAGAATGGCTAGTGTTGGAATTGGAATCATGAAAGACTGACCTTGAATCTTGCCTCAGATCACTGCTAACTGTGTAATCATGGCCAAGTCACATATATTTTGTCAGACTCAATCGACTCTTTTGTAAAAAAGGAATAATGTCAACACTTATTCCATAAGATTATCATAATGATCAAATAAGATAATATATGTAAAACTCTTAGCAAGTGTAAAACTCTACAGAAATGCTAGCTATTCTTATTTTTTGTTATTATTTTCAACTTGATGTTAGGAACTCAAAGTTGTTTTAATTTGCATTTGTGATTATTAGAAAGGTAGACTATTTTGAAATAATTTTAACTTCATATTTTCTTATTTGAAAATGGTCACCTATTAGACTTTGACCATTTATCCATGACTTGGAATTTACTTTCATGAAATTAAAAAAAAATGCATGTGTTCATGCATGCACATGTATACATGTATGTATATAAACATGCATACAAATAGGTACATATTACTAACATATCACAATTATCAATGTAGTTCCATGTATATTCCATTTCTGTTTATCTTTATTATATTGTTTTTAGTGTGCAAAATTTCTTTTATAATATGATTTTAGACAGAAATATTGTTCCTATCAATTTTCCCATTTGTAGAAAAAGTAACTTATATCTTAATTGGCATAAACCTATTATTCTATTTTCCTTCATATTTAAGTGTGTTTTCCTGTTTGAATTCATCTAACTATTTGATTTGAGTTGTGAATCTAAATCTATTATGCACCAGATTGATAAACATTTTTCCCAAATGTATTTGTTAAATTATGACTCCTTTTCTCAGTCTGTAATTTCTATAGTTGTACTTAATAGGATATCTATTATCTCTATTTTTTTAATTGATCTTATTTCTCTCTTTTCTCTATCTTTCTTCTTTCTATATCTCTGTCTCTGTCTTTTACAGAAATATACACAGCATGTCATATATCCATATCTTGATAGTAACTAATATTTTTTGATGTTTTAAAGTCTAGAAGGGCAAGACCACCTTCATCAACTATTTTAATATGTTTCTGATATTCTTATGTATTTGTTTTTCAATATTACTTTCATTATTGAAACAGCATAGATGTGAACTTACAGTGCAGGATTTGGAGTTTAAATACTAATTCTGACACAAGCTGTGTAGTTTCAGGTAAGTGAATTGATGTCTATATGCCTCAAGCAAGTTATTGGTATCTAATAAGTTATAAATGAGTTACAATCTTTATTTATCAGTCAGTGAGTCAGTAAGAATTTACCAACCACATATTGTATGTTAGACATTGTGCTAAATGTTGAGAATACAAAGAATGACAAAAACAGAGCCCCAGCTCTCCAAAAGCTCTCCTAATTGAGGAGATAACATGGAACCAACTATGTACAAATAAGATATATTCAGGATAAGTTAGAAGTAGGTTCAATGGAAAGGAAATAACATTAAAGGGCCTGGAGAAAATGTTGTGAAGAAGATGGGGTTTTAGCCGAGACTTGAAGGAAGACTTGAAGACAGGGAAGACAGAAAGTGCAGGTGATGAGGAAGAGTACCCCAGATATGGGAAAGAAACAGTGAAAAATCAGAGTCAGAAGATAGCATATCTTTTTTTTTCTAGGAACAGCAACAAGGCCAGTGTCAGCTGATCATGTAGTAATTGAGGGGGACTAAAGTATTAGAAGACTAGAAAGATAGGAGGAATATGGATTGTGAAGGGCTTTAAAAGTCAAACAAATAATTGTTCCTGGAACTACCAGGCAATCCCTGAAGATTAGTGAGTGGGGTATTGATAAGTTCCGCCTTTTGCTTTAAGAAGTTAAAAATAACAGCTGAGTAGAGTATGGATTGGAGGGGGAGAGACTTGAGGGAGGAGACCAATCAAGATACTGTTGCAATAGTTGAGGGAAAAAAAGATAGGGAATGCACCAGGATTTCAGCAATATCAGAGTAGAGAAGGGAACATGAGTATGAAAGATGTAAAGATAGAATTGACAGGAATTGATGACAGATTGGATGTTGCGAGAGAGATGATTTGGGAAAATGGAGGATTTAACATCATGGTTGCATGTCTAGATAACTGGGAGGATGTTGGTATTCTTGACAGTAATAAGGAAGTGGAAAAGAAGGAAGGTTCCCTACCACCCTTGGCATATATGATGAATTCAACTTTAGAAATGTTGAATGTAATATGACTACATTAATCCAGTTCAAGGTGTCCAATAGCCAATTGGAGAGGTGAGGCTGGAAACAATAAATCTGAGAATAATTGCCATAGGAAGGGTAATTGAATCCAAGGGAACTAATAAGATTAACAGCAACAACAGGAAGGGGAAGAAAAGGGGATGAGGACAGAATCTTGTGGGGCAGAATTTGTGTGTATGAGCTAAGAAGTCTGAGGAGGAATGATCAGATATGTAGGAGGAAAGCCAGGACAGTTCAGTGTCAGAAAACAAAACAAAAAAAAATAAAAGCTAAAGATAAGAGCATATCAAAGAAAAGAGCTTGATCAAGAGTAGCAAAGATTTCAGAGAGGTCAAGAAGAATAAAGATTGAAAAAGGACTATTATATTTGTAAATTAAATATCCTTGGTATCTGTGGAGCGAGCAATTTTACTTGAATGATCTGCACAAGTAGAGTGCAGATAGTTAAGAGAGTGAGAGGAAAGTAAGTAGAGGCATCAGTTTTACATGGCTTCCCAAAGCATTTTAGTTATAATGGGGAAGAAAGATATAGAATTGTAGACAGTGAGGATATATGAAGGTTTATGTTTTTTTGTTAGTTTTTTTTTGAGAGAAACATGATCATGTTTATAGGCAACGTGTAGGAAGCTAATATACACTGAGAGTTATTGAAAATTAGTGAGTGAAAAGGCAGTGTAAAGGGGGCAATCTGGTGAAGAAGATCAGATTGAAAGTGTGCCCTGGGGCTTGTGGACAAATTTGTCTTGGAAAGGAGAAAGGGGCACATTTTCATGTGAGACAGTGGGTTAAGGAAATTGTGGGAGACATTTAATTGTTGTAATATGAAGAGGAAAGAGCAGAGTTCTCAGAAAAAGGCCTCAATTATGCAGTGAAATATAAGGCAAGGTTGTCAGATAAAAGGGGACATGGAGGGGAACTCAGGGATATTTGAAGAAGGATGAAGAGATATGCAAAAACCATTGTGGTGCAGGGGATATTGAATAGATTAGGGTGATGTAAAAGAATTGCCTTACTGCAATGAGGGAATAATTATGTTATTTTACTGCTGTTCTTCAGTCATTAGTCATGTCCAACTCTTCATAACCCCATGGACTGTAGCACACCCAATGCTTCTATCCTCACTGTTCTTGTTCATTGTTTCCATCATACTGTCTATCCATTTCATCTTCTGCCATCCACTTTTTCCTTTGCTTTTAATCTTTCCTAAAATCAGAGTCTTTTCCAATAAGTCCCATCTTCTCATTACGTGGCCAAAATATTTAAGCTTCAGCTTCAGTATTGAATATCCTAAATTAATTTATTTAAGTATTGATTGATTTGAGCTCCTTACTGTCTAAAAGACTCTGAAAAGTCTTCTCCAGCACCAAAATCTGAAAGTGACAATTCTGTGGTGTTCAGCTTTCCTAATAATCCAACTCTCACAACCATACAGTTCTACTGGAAAAACCATAGTTTTGACTATGTGGACCTTGGTTGGCAAGGTGATACCTCTGCTTTTTATTATGTTTTCCAGATTCACCATGGCTTTCCTTCCAAGAAGCATGCATATTTTTAATTTAATGGATGTAGTCACCATCTTCAGTGATCTTTGAGACCAAGAAAATAAAATCTGACCCTGCTTCTATTTCTTCACTCTCTATTTGTCAGGAAGTAATGGGACCACTTGCCAAGATATGTGTGTGTGTGTGTGTGTGTGTGTGTGTGTGTGTGTGTGTTGAGCTTCAATCCAGGTTTTAATCTCTCCTTTTTAACCCTCATCAAGTGCCTTCTTAATCCCTCTTAATTTTCTGCCATCAGAGTGGCAGTACCTGCATATCTCAGATTGTTGATATTTCTCCCAGCAACCTTAATTCTGCTTTTTTATTCATCTTCTTAAGTTGGAAGTTTGGCTAGAGAGGGATTGACTTTAACCTGAGGTATATGGTCAATGACATCAACATTCGTTGATGATGGTGCATTGAGAACACCATGGAAGTGTTTAGCCCATCTCAGCAGGATCATGTCCTTATCAGTATCACTAATCAACATGGCTAAATCAACAGTTGCACTATAGGTTTTTGGCCTATAAATAAACTTCACTGTATCATGAAAGTGCTTTGGATTGTTACCATCAATGTAAAGCTGAATTTCACATGCCTTGTTAATGAACTAGGAATCCTGCATCTCTCTAAGCTTCATTTGCACTTTACTTTTGATACAGCTAAATTCTGCCTTTTTAGAGACAGATGTTTTCCTGCTAGTAAGTCTTGTGGGTTTTTTGTTTTTCATTTAACAGCTTCTGAATTTCCCCATCATTTTAGTTCAGTCAATCTTAATTTTTGTGAGTATTCTAGCCCAGATGAGCAAATGCAGTGTTATACACTGTATCTCTGAAAGATGCCCACTCATTTTCTGTTCCATGGTTGCCAACCATGTTGGCTCAGCTTTCCTTCCAAGTTAGCAACAAACTGCTCAGGTTTAGAGAGGGACTCTAATCTGTTGACAATAAATCTTCTGGTAGTCATCTTGACTTAGGACTGACACTTTTGAATACAAATGTTTAGCTTAGAGAGGATTAGTCTATGATCAATCTAGCTCTCTGTGACATACATTGTCTTCATTACTCTCATATCCTTTCTATCTTTTTTCCTCACAGTGACACAGACTATTAAATACCAATGTTTTCTGAGAAGGTGCATCAACAAAATTTTATTGTATTTAGGTAAATGGAAGAGAGTGTTGGTGATGAGGTCATGAGACACACAAGTCTTCAGGAGTAAATGACCATTGTTGTTGCTGTTTCTGACTCCATTCATCTTAAGAACTCCATAGTATGTCTGATTGTGCATACTCTGGAGTTAAAGTCACAGAATTACAAGCTTGTCCTTTTTGGCATGTTGATGAAGATGGTCTCTATGAAATTTTTTTTTTGACCTCATCAGAGTTTGTCATGGTGGGAACATGGTGCTTTCCTGCAATTACATTGTAATGCCTATTATTGTTCATTTCTTTTGGGAGGCATACAAGCTTGTTGACTAGATTTTGATCGCAAAACCTACACCACCCTCAAAGTGCTCCACACCTCTGTGACCATTCCAGAAAAAAAAATGTGTATTCAGCTCCAACTTTGGTAAGCTTTTGCAAGCCTTGTTTCACTCAGGACTGCTATTTGGATATGATACCTGCTGTGTTCTCTTGCAAAAAGCACTGCTCGTCTTTCAGGTCAACTGGATTTCCTGTTGTCCATAAGTGTGTGCACATTCCACATACCAATGATGAATGGAATTATCTGCACAAAAGTTTTTGTACATTGTTTTGAGTGTTTCAACTATGTGGTAGGATCCATGCCTGCTGTAGCAAGCAGGCTAGGGTTAGTTTGGTTGAAGTAGGAAATTTTTAGGGCACCCTTTCTACCTCCTTCCTTATGACAGGAGGTGAGCAGTACCATTCTTAAAAAAATGCCATTCAGAAACCCAGATGACTGCCAAATTCCACTGCTGCTTCAGTCCAGTAAGAAGATGACCCTATGGCCTGGGCCACCTGTTCGCAGGGTTATGACTACAGCTTCAATTATATCAACACCTGCTGCTTCGTCACTTGCCTGTCACCAAAGGACTTTGAGGTGAGTAAAAGCAATAAAATGGTATAGGTGATATCTTTTGACTCTTGCATAAATTGGATAAAATTGAGGCAGAGTTGTACAAAGTCACTGACCCCACTCTCTCCTCCAGTCATAGAATTCAAGTGACAAGACAAAAAGACTGGTGACGGCCCAGGATGCAGATCTTGGTGTTTCTGATGACTAACCAAGCTCTAAGTGTCCCCACAGTGCCTCCTTCCAGTGCCTTCATGGCTCATTGGAACATGCTGTTCTCATCCAAAGGTTCCACAAAAGGAAGTCTCCACAAGCTTGGGGTAAACCCCTCCCCCAAATCACCAATGGGTTTGAGGCCTGTTGGTTACCCTTAACCTGGTTTAACCAGTATGCCAAAATGGTTTACTTTGGTGTGGACACTGAATATGTTAACAGCTTCTTGTAGCCGCAGGTGAGAGCTGGACAGCAGATGGACACAAAGGGTGGATGAGCAGCCCTAAAAAAGGCTTGGCATGGAGCAGCTAAATGGCACAGTGGATAGAGCACCAGCCCTGGAGTCAGGAGGACCTGAGTTCAAATCCAACCTCGGACATATAATACTCACTAGCTGTGTGACTCTGGGCAAGTTACTTAACCCCAATTGCCTCACCAAAAAAAAAAAGGGGGGGGGGCTTGCCAGCCTTTACACTAGAAGTACTAGTTTTCCCTGACACTTGTATACCCTGCAGAAAAAAATAGCTCTTTAGAAAGTTCCTCATTAAGGCAACTAAAAATCTTTCTTATCTAAATTTTTCATAATCTTATCCATATTTCTTCCACTAAGAATCCCTTACCATTGTGACAGCTGCTTCAGTAAATATATAAATTTGGTGAATATTATTTTATTATTTCAATCTGACTCATCATTTAATGTTAATATTTCAGTGGTAATATATCTAATATTTTTCTATTCCATATTATATTACCACTTGGGTTAGTGTAGTCAATTTTCATTGAATTTCCTTGGATTACATTCAAAACAAAACAGAGTGTTGAGAAGAAGCAAAAAGATATTCATATTCTTTTCAACCTTAACAAAAAAGAAAACATGAATATTGTATTTTTCTTTATCTACTCACACAATTAATTTTCATTATTGTATTTTGATATTGAATGAGCCTTTAATAATTGGTATATGAACTTCTTCATGATGTATATAATTTAAAAAATAATACTCTGCTATTTTGTTTTAATTAAGATTACAATAGCTTTTTTATTTACAAATCATACTGTTTACTCATTGATAATACAGTAAACTACAATCTCAAGGTCTTATATGCTTTAAAGTGTTTTGTTTTTGTTTGTATTCTGATTGGAAAATTTCAAGTGTTATCCCATGTTTACTGCATATCTTGTACTGTGTTAGCTGATGGGGATATGAAGAAAAATGAAACAACCTTTGCCCTCAAAGAATTACATCCTATCTAGGGATAAATTATTACACATACACTCACACATGCACCCATATGTATATAAATATGGATACATGCATATCCATATTTATATATGTATTTATAAGAATGCATATAATATTTAGAAACAACCCAATTGACCTCTTTCAACATCTCCCTCTAAACAACTTTAAAATAACACCTCATATCAAATTTTGGAGTGGCAGAGCCAAGAAAAGGTTAGAGAGAGACATTTTTCTGGACTAAGAAAACTTAAGAAGTCTTCAGGAGAGTTCTGCAACACTGGAATAGAGACCTGTCTGGAATGCACACATGTGGATTCCTTCAGCAACAGATGTTTCAGGAGCTCTCAACCTAGAGAAGGGAAGGGGGCTGAACAACTGATCAGAAAGAAATCATAAAGGAATGTTTTCTGGCACGGGGCATAGGTAGCACTGATTGGCAACTTTATTGCAAATACTCTTTTCTGGGTAGCATTTGCAGGGTGGCAAAGAGTGCTAGGCCTTGTGGCTGCAGGGGAGCAGAACTCCTACCTTGATAAAGAGCAGAACACAGGGCAGGAGGAGAGTAACCATACCTCTACTAGAATCATACAACCTTTGAAGCATCAAACACTTTCCGACTGACAATTGGATATGTGAAATAGAGTTGACAGTGCAAGCTCTACTCAGAACCAGGAAAAGGTCCTGTGTAAACTCTTTCAGACCAGTCATCTGATCCCTTGCTGTCTCTGGTCCTTGGAGGGCTCTCAAAGCTGCTAGTAGGGTTGCTGTTCCTGCCACTTCACGTGTGGGTCTTGAACAGGATTCTACTGAAATGTCACACATTTCTCAATAAGAACATATACACTTATTTTCAGTGTTACTAATATTATATATTTATATTACCATATGTCTTTGTTAGGTGCTAGAGTAGACCTATGATTTCATTGATATGAAAATGATGCAGAAATTAGATGAGGAAACTATCCTTATCAATACAGTTATTCACATTCCTTGCAACTTACATTCTGAGTATATACAGGCATGTGTGTATGCAAATGTGTGTGTATGTGTGTGTGTGTGTGTGTGTACATGTGTGTAAGCACATAGGAATTACATCCTTTCTGTTGTCAACGTGACACTATTTAGAAATAATAACACATTTCCTGAAAAAAAGATATAGATTGACAAAGAAAGGCACAGGGGCTAAGACAAAAATATTGTTATTTATTCTGTTGTTTTCTTCTCATATTCTCTTCATACTGACTTTAACGTAGAAACATTTTACTTTCATATGTAAACAATAACTAGAAAATCATGTTTACTGCACTCTTCATGTCACCTAACATATGTTCAAAACTCCCCATCAGTTTGAGTTTGCTTTTCACCTGAAATAATTAAATAATGGAGAGTTAAGGCACTAACAAAGCTGACAAATCTTCAGTCAAGTTCACTAGATTCTTAGACTATGCTCTATTACCCATATCTCACACACTGTCTGAGCTTGTCACTAGATCTTATGACACAATTGAATTTACACTTGTCTTGACAATATAAGAGAGATCTGGCTAAAACCAACAAGGGCAGCAGTGAGAGGAATAAAAATTACTTTATTTCTATCCTTTTTGTAGTTATGTAAGTCAGAAATGTCACTAAAAATGTTTATCTATTGATAAATAACTTGCATGCTAAAAGCTATAGAACGTCAGGCAGAACTTCTTTACATTTTTCTTTTCTTTTTTCTCCATCCTTTTCCTTTCTCCTTCACTGTTTGTGTGTCTCTGTCCATCTCTGTCTCTCTGTCTCTCATCTTTCTCTCTCCATTTCTCTGTCTCTGTCTTTCCTCTTTTTCAATAATTTGTTTATTTATTTTTACTTTTCAACATTTATTTCCAAAAGATTTTGAGTTTGAAGTTTTCTCCCCTTTTCTCTCCTTCCCCATCCCCAAGATGACATGCAATCTGATATAGGCTCTCCTTATACATTCATATAACCACATTTTCACATTAGTCATTATTTTACGCTCACGGTGTTTTCCTATTTCCTGGATTTTGAAATTGAACTCTAATGCTGGGGCACAGGGTGTACTAACCCAGGCACCTTGAGCTAGAAGCCAGGGACCTGGTAACTGGCTTTGTGTGCCATGACTTCATATGCTGGCAGCTGGATGCTGTAGGGGTCTGGAAGTTTACCTGGTGCTGAGCTGGGGTTAGGATTGGAGTAGGGAATATGGTTCCTGGAGAATGCCTGCTCACCCAGGCTTCTTTAAAACATTCAAATGTTTGGCTGCTGGAGGATATCTGTTAGCCTGTAGTTGTGCTGAAGCACAAGATCTGGCTGAAGAAGGGAGATTTGGCTGCTGGGGAATGCCAGTACGTGTGCTAGTTTTCTGAGCTGCTGTTTACTACTTCCCCTACCTGTGCTGAGGCACTTAGAGGGTCCTGGTATTGGTACTTGCCTGGTCCACCACCCTGGGGCTCAGGATCTCTCTCTGGTTGGCTCAGGTGGGTCTTGCCACTAGCTTGCTGGAATGCCTCACATCCTGTACTACTCCCCCTCCCCCACAGCAATAGGGTCCTTTCCTGTTAATTCCCTAAGTTTCCTGGGCTACAAGAATGCTGCACCCCTTCTTTCTGCTGGCTCAGCTGTTCCAGGATTTTTTCCTGGGTTGATGTTTTCTGGGCTTTCAGAGGTCAATAAGGGAGGGTGAGATCAACTTACTTCTTACTCCACCATCTTGGCTCCTGGAAGGAGAACTCTAATATCAGTCTTTATATCTATATCTTGTACCCATTTTGACATTATCTTGATATAGTGTATTAGATGTTGGTCTATGCCCAGTTTCAGCCATACATTTTTATACCTTTCCTAGCAGTTTTTGTTAAATAGTGACTTTTTTTATCCCAGAAGGTTGAGTCTTTGGATTTAACTTACTTGTTTCTCCACCATCTTGGCTCCTGAAAGTTTTCTATCTCTCTCTGTCTCTCTGTCTCTGTCTCTGTCTCTCTGTCTCTCTCTCTGTCTGTCTGTCTCTCTCTCTCTCTCTTTCTGTTGGTCTGTCTTTGTCTTTATTTCTGTGTGTATGTGTGTGTGTGTGTATCTCCCTCTATCTCTTCCATCTGTCTCCTCTGTCTCTCTTTCTGTACAAGCTGTGATTTAATTAGCTTAGGGAACTTTCCTTGTGGAAACTTCTTCCGCCTACACAGATCACTGACAGGATGGTAAATTTGCAGTTTTCATGATTGTCTGGGGCATAGAGAAGCTAAGCCTATTGGCCAGAATCTCACAGCCACTGCTTATCAGAGAATTTAACATGTATCCTCTTGACTTCAAGACTGACCCTCTTTCACTCTTCCAAACTGTTTCTCACTGCCTTTCACATAATAGATTATTTAATTAATATTTACTATATTGAACTCCAAACTAAAAGGAGTATAGACTGTAAGCCTTCATAATTTTGCATGTCTATATCTATCATTCTATCATCTATCTATCTATCTATCTATTTGTTGTTTCATTTATTTCCTGGTGACACAGGCAACTAAAATTACATTTACAAATATTTACCATCAACAACTGCCTAATAAAAGATTGAAAGTTGATTGATTCATTCACTGTCAGAGTTTTCCACAGTAGGTCATTCCCTTTATTTATAAAAGTCCTATTTCTTGACCAATATGTGATTATGTCAGTCAGCAAACATGTAATAAGTTATTACTATGTGCCAGACACTGTGGTAGGGAAATACATACATAAGGTAGACAAAGAATGTAAATAATTATGCATATATAAGAATTAGAGTAGGTGTAGTTTGGAAGAATTGAAAAGGTGTCCTATGTCTTGAAGCAGTCTGGGGAAATTAAGAGGCCAAAATATGAAGAGAAATCATTATAGGCATGAGGGATATCCGGTCCAAAAGAATGGAGAGCAGAAGTTAAATGTCCTGTAGCGGAAGAACAAATTGACTCCACGGAAAGATAATAGCTGGTTCATGGAAGTTTGTAGATATACTACTAATTTAACTATCTTTTAAAATATTTAATATGTTCATGTTCTATGACATTAGCTAAAATCTTACCAACATGCCATAGTCCCATTCTCATGAAAATACAATTTGTTTTAGTGAAATGTTGAAGTTTTCATTTAATTTAGAAAAGAATTCCTGATACAAACACGAGAAACTAAGAATCATTTCTTGTCCATTTAGTTGTCAAATGATAGCTTCCACCTTGAAAAAAAAAAGCTATAATATATGATGTTTTAAGAAATTTGGTATCAAGTAGCAATGGCAACAAGTGGTCTACATTCTACTGGAATTTATCTGTGTTTTGAAAAGACAAATAAAGATAAACTTCATATATGGATAAACTTCACATAAAGTTTCAGAATATTGACTTTGAATGGTTTAAACTATTTTTTACATAACCATACATATGGCCTAACTATACCCTGGCCTGTACAGATATTAAACAGATGAAAGTCTATCTAGTTCGAAACTACCTCTAGAGAATGTATCTCTAAATTCATTCAATAAACTCATTCCAGTGTTTAATGACTCCTACTTTGAAGATATTCTTCCTTATCCCTAATCCAAATCTTAGCTGGTCTTTCCTTTTGCTTAGTTTCCAGTAAAGAATGTGCACAGCTATTAAACTGAACTTATATAATAACCCCCAAAATATTTGAAAGCAATTATTAGGTCACTCCTTTGCTGGCTCATCTAAATAGTCTAAATAGTTCAGTTCTTTTTCCCCTTTCCTTCTCATTTTTCCTATTTTCTAGTACTTTAATCACAGAATGTAATTGGGTCCCATTAGCTCAGTTCTAAATATTGTTTGCCTTGGGCTTTAAAAATATCAAAAGTGGCTTTTAGTGGGCTAAGGAGATATTCATACATGTGAAAGGAATGGCCCACACCGTGGCATAAATAAAATCAAATCAAAGTATTTATACTAACATCCATAACTGAGTAATAATCAATTTTTCAAAAGTCAGCATTCTATGGGGCTGAGTGTGCATTATTTGTGGTATACAGCAACAGAAAATACAAAGATATTTGCTAAAGTCTATTGAATTTCCCACTAAATTTAGGACTGATTACATATGCTAGCCTCAGGTTATCAGGTTAGTTTTGTTATTCTGTTTCTTAAATTTCTTTTAAAGAGAGTCAATTTAAATATTTCTTCCATTATAATGTAATATATGATCCTTTCTCTTCTCAGCTTCCTATGCTAAAGAAAAAAACAATTATCTTCACATTTCTTTTATTGAGGAATACAAAGAGCTTAAAACTGATTTCATTAATACAGGAAATTCCTACATGAACAAAAATGAACAACCCCCTTTCATCTTGCTAACTTATCTACATTTAACAGTATTAGATAGTCTTTGGAGCCACTGAGAGATTAACTGATATATCCAGGGCTACACAACCATTATGTGTAAGGACCCATGTCTTCCTGGCTTTGCTGTTAGCCCTCTATTGACTATACTAAACAATATCAAAGTCCAAATGAAGCTTTATCTCTTAAATCTTTCAGTAGCTCAAATAAAATAACTCAATATAGAAGTACTGTTTGTTTTAGAATTTTTCTCTTTAACGTTCATTTTTGTTATACCTACAGTAAAATTATTTATAAGATCATAGAATTTAGAGTTGGAAAGGATATCAAAAGTCATTTAGTCTAACCCCCCCTCCCCTGCCACTTATTTTAGAACTAAAGAAAACTGGCCCAGGAAGAAATTAGTAGTATAAATTCAAGCTGATTAAAAATACTAGATTTGTGATTCACAATCAGGTGCACTCATTCCAAATTTAGTGCTCTTTTCACTATATTATTCAATATAAAAGTGTTTTATCTAAATATTTAGAGAAGGGAGAGATATCATTCACTTTAGAGACACGAACTTTCTAGGGTTATACCTAGAGAATTTTGCTTTCAATTCACTGAAATTTAAAAGGTAAAGACACTGATTGGTTTCTTCAAATATTAGGGCTTTTGGTCAAGACATCACCCTCCTAATGTCATTAGTCCTCTTTGAGAACATGACTAGATTTCTACCTATCCAGCCCTATTACCTGGAGTCTTCCTCCTCTCTGAGTTTTCTGAATTTTTCTTACAGAGTTGTCCACAAAGGCATGCAGATTCTTAGGGTGGGGGGCAGGGACTTTTTGCTGTTGTCTAGGCCAGAACAATTCTACTAAATGGATATTTCTGCTCTATTGTGTAACAGGAAATGTCTATTTAACATAAGTACTTGAATAAGACAGAACACTTGCATACTTGAATAAGAATACCTGTACTAGTTAAAACAGGAACATTAAAGTAATAAAACAGGAGAATGATATATTACTTAGCACAATGCATCCCACACACTAGCTGATGAATAACTGTCTATTGATTGACTTGGAAGTTACAATTCAAAGTTACCTAGCTGTTTAGAACTAGTGAAATCCAAGTTGCTGGGAAAATGTTAGTATGAGTATTATTATTCCATAATAGAAGAAAGACCCCTTTTATAATACCAGTCATTATAATGCAATTAAACCATGGGTAAAATCATAGCCTATAAACATTAGTCTAGATAATATTTAAAAAGCCTGCAATAAAAGAGTTCAAATATAGAAAGCAAATATTAGCCCTGGCCCAACATTATCATTCCAATGCATCTATTTTTAAATAAGAAATATATGTTTCTGTTTTAGATGCTTGTTTCTCAAATGTTCCAACAAATTCAATTTCTGTCATTCCTTTAACATTTAGTGAACACCCCCTATGATTCTAACACTATGCTTTTTTTTTTCTAGTCTCACCAATGCTTGAATAAGAATTCCAACTACAGAGCTCTTAGAAGTGGTCATCCAACCTCTAAGTGAAGACCTTTAGTGATGGGGAAATCATTAATCCCAGGACAGCCTATTCCACTTTGAAATAATGCTAATTATTAGATTTCTTTTAACCCTTATTTTTAATCTAAATCTTTTTTTTTGCTAAATCTACCCATTGCTCCATAAAATCAATTTTGCTATTCAATAGAATAATTTTGTATGTCTTATTCTATTATAAGATTTTACAAGCTCTTTCTTCAGATACATTGTTTTAAGATTACAGAGTTGATTTTGGAATGGGTTTATTGGTTATTAAGCTTGTTTTTGACATTTGACAATTAAGCAAACTGAGGCCCAGATATATTAAATGATTCCTTCCAAAGTCATATTAATTAGTGGTGGAGCAGAAATTGGAACCCAGGTATGTTGTCTTTTCCAAGAAGTCAATCAATTAGTTTTAAAAAAGAAAATAAATTGTTAAGAATCTACTAGTCACTAGGCACAGCTCCTCATTATATTCTTCACAATATATCTTCTTTACACTAGGTGCATTCGACAAATATTTGTCAAATCCATGAATGAATTTGGTCTCATCAATTTCTTGTTGAGGCTAAGTTTCCTCAAAATGAAGTCAGGGTAGATAATCTCTATGATCCCTTCTGACTCTGACATTCTTTGGTTCTACAACAGGGTTACTTAGCTGTGGTAACTCAGGCCAAAAAAAATCATATATGGGCTTTTATCCAAATTGCAAAGATAATTGTTGAAAAAAGGAGCAAATTTATTGGCCTTAATTGTTCAGATTAGTCTAGTAAATGGCTAGAATCCCCTGGAAAACAGCCATCTCTTTACTTTGGGTTTTGTTGACTTGGCATGAAAACAATCAATAAAGTACAGCCATCAAGCTGAGGGTTTATATTGCTGGGGATTCAGTTAAGAGCCTGGGAAGGTGAACTAAAAGAAGAAAAGACAGGCCTAAAAGCATCAACTAGGCATTTTGGGGTGAGAGGGAGAATGAAACAGGAAGATTCATCCAGAGGGCATTATTTCTTGAATATTTACTTTCAGGCCCTTAGGGAATAGAACTCATGGTATCATTAGCATCTAGTTCAGTACTATAGATAGAAGTTATGTATTAAATTAAATACTTCAACAATTTCCCTTAACTTTAAGGATCTATTCTCATTTAATTAATTTGCTTCAGTTTTTTAAGTGAAGCAAATATTTTAAAAGAGAGAAAAGAGAGGAGGGTGATAGACAGACCAACAGAGACTTTCGAATGAAGCAAATTTACAAACGATGGAGCAGACTGCTTGGAGCCATGGACTTGTAATAGAGGCAGGTTCCTGGGGTTCTATAAATTGCAAATCTGAAAACAGATGAGAGTGGTCCTTCTCTTGATGAGATTATTCTTTGTCCTGTTTTGATCTGAGAATTCATAATTCATCAACTGCTGCATTTTCTTTGTTGAATTCTAAGGTACAGAACTTCTTTCAGTTTTATTTTCTTTTCATCTTTTTTAAATAAATAGATTTACTTGGTACTCAAGGCTGCTAGGTAGCACATGAGATAGGGTGATGGGCTCAGAGTCAGGAAGACCTGAGTTCACATCCAGCCTCAGAAATGTCCTAGCAGTGTGACCTTGGCCAAATCACTTAACCTCTGTTTTTCACTAGAGAAGAAAAGGGCAAACCAATCACTCCAGCATCTTTGGCAAGAAAAACCTATTAACAGAGGTCTACAGAATTATGAAGAGTTGGATATGACTAAAATGACTGAACAAGAACAAGAAATTTTCTATTCATTATTTATAATGGTCTTTTATGTAACTAGTGTTTGGTGGGAAAGGGATAAGCAGGCTAATGTCCTTTAAGGCCTACCTATTCTTCCCCTAAAAGAACTTTTAGAAAACTGGATTTTCTTTTAAACCCCTAAAATAAGATTATTAGACTACAGATATTTCAGATGTGTCAGATACAGATATTATGTCTAATAACTCAATTAAATGTAGAAGAGAAGGCCCAGGCTCAGTGTTACTAGAACATTCCTTTCTCTCATGCAGTTTAATCTCTAGGCCATGAAGACAAGACTTTCATCCATTCTATGACAATAGGTCAGATCTCAGATCACATCTGTCTGTGCAAACTGTGAGTCTTATTTATATTTGGACAGCCCTACATAGACACATTTGTACAAAACAAACAGCAGAATTCAAGTGTGGGAAAATTCTATCAATAGTATGGTAATTATTAATATCAAATTATACATAAAATAGAAATATTAGTGAAACAAAGGTACTTGTTACGGTAACGAATGGTGTCTTGGGAAGAGGGTAAATGGAAAAGAGATTCTCTGTCATAGAAGATATCCTTAAGATACCTTTATTTGTGAATGATAGGGTGAAGACTTCAGCAACCTTTGTAAAGATACAGAACCACTTAAATGGAATTCTCTTTCACTCAGAAGAGTGAACTATACCCATAGAAAAACAAAATGGATGAAGAATGTTTATCTATTCAAATTACAATATATGGTTATACAGATAGCCAAAGCAAATATGTCATCAGTGCAGTTGTCTTATTTAGTTACAGTTGATTGATAATGAATTGGACATAGAGTTTACTAGAAGGAGGCAAATATTTATATTGACTTTGGGAATTTGTGTGGAACCTTTAACCACTGAAGCCTCTGACTGATGGGTTATGCCTTTGATTCTTAGGAAGAACAAAATTTGTGAAAGAATTCAAGCTATTGGTCACCCAGTCATAAGCCACCATGTGATAGACACAGCTAGTCTGCAATGTACAGCCTCTGTTGAATAAAGATCTATGTAGGAGGAGTAGAATAAAGTTTATTATCACAGGGAAGTATGACTAAAAACAGATATGCTGGCTATATAGTTAGAGCTGATGGACAGCTTGTCTGATCCACTAACAACGATGCAATGCCAGGAAATATAGAGAAAAAGAGTTTTGGAAGATTCATGAGAAGACAAAGACAACCATGAAGAAGTCACAGATGACTTGTTATCCATCACTGAAGGAAGTAACCATATCAAAGGGATTACAGTTCCATTAAAGTATCGACATAAGAACAGTATCAAGGACAAAATAAGTATGTATAAAAATAAAAAGATAAGCAAACTTTCATTCATGGAATCATAAATGTTTATAAGTAAATACATCAGAGAACAAAAAGAAAAATATTTTATTAGGTTACTAAATATCTGGCAACTCTGAATTCCTCTCAATGACTAATCTCTTTTTTTCTCTCAAAAACTGAGCTTTAAAAGAAAATGGTCCCTCTTACTAAGGAAATTACAGTAGTTATTATCTATATCAAGAGAGCCTACCCAAATCCCTCAGGGCAATTATTCCATTTAATTCATGTCTTATACTTTCCAAACCAAGAATTGGATGTACTTTTCATCAATATGGGAGACAGCCAAAGTTCTGATGACAGAACCAAACAGGAAGATGTCCCAAGTCAGAAAATATAACACATATCAGCAGGTAATGTCAGTATTCTTTTATGAAAATGATGTATGTGTCCTTAGATTAGCCCATTCATAAGTTTTCAAATTTACTTAGTAGATAATCCATGTAAGGGAGAGTCATTTGCTATTTTCATAACAATATTCAGGACTAAAATATACACAGCATATGGCACTTGAACTGACAAAAAGATGTCACAGGATATATCTGGCTACTAACTTGACTATAGAGAGCAAATATTCACTGAAACATTGCACAGCCCATTTGTAACCCTCCAGTTCAAAAGTGTAGACTTTGCAAGAGTAGTTACTAATGCATTTTAATAAGTATGAACCATATATCATTCACACCTACTAGACACTATAGTTAAGACATTTCATCTTACTCCTCAAATGAACTCCCGATAATATAGGACAGTCAGACTTTAATTTTCATACTTTTCAAAATCCAAGAGAGATATTTATTTTTATCTCTTTTTAATTTTTGAGCTGTCAGTGGTAAATCAATTTTTTTGAAACCAGAATTTTCCAAGTTCACTATCAGATTTAATTTAATTTGATTCAAAAATAATTCATCAAGCAATTGCTACTATATGTGGAAATCTAGACTCCTGATTCCCTTCCCCCAATCCACCAAATCAAATCAATTACCCAACACTTGTCAATTATTTTTTAAGCAAAGTGAAGTTACTGATTATTCACTCATCTGACTAATCTCATAATACATCATGCTTTACTTAAGCCCTTATCACATTCCAAATTCACATTCTATTTCTCATCAATTAAATTTAATCCAACAAGCATTTCTTAAGAACTATCATGTGTTGAGCAATCTGCTAGGCATTGGGGATGCAGAGGTAAAATGAAGCACTCCTTGTACTTAAGGAACTTGCCTTCTCCCATAGTGGGAGGAGAGGACAACATGTATATATAAAAATAAATTTATACATACATGTATACACAAAATACAGACACACAAAGTAATTAAGAAGAGTAGGCTGTTAACAATAGAACATGGGCACTATGGAAACGAGAGGAAACTGTGAAAGGAATGAAATACACACAAAGTGGCAGAATCTACCCTTATTTTTGGATTTTCCTGAATGTCAAGGCAGAGTTTGTAGAGCCCTGAGTCTATACAGGCTATGGAGAAACTTAAGCATGATTAAGGTACTCGCTATCAGCCAAATTGGGTGTTCCTTAGGCCTCACTTCACTCCAGTGTTTAGTATATCATTTCCCAGGTTTAGAGGTATAGGAAGGGGGACAAGATAATCTTGTCTCTTAATGCTCTATTGTAAGGTCCTTGAAGTTAGTAACCAAATTTATATATGTTTCTGCTTCCCTTAACACCAAGCACATTCTAGGTGCTTAATAATATTTCTTCAATGAATGGATTAATGAAATGAAGATATTTGCATTGATATTAATGAGCTAAGGCTTGGGAAGGGTTAATCTCTCACACCACTGCATACATATTTTGAGGCCATATATTTTCTACATATTAAAATATTAGGAGAAATGCATCTTTCATTTAGTGATTTTCCTTTATTCTTTTTTTAGCTTCTTATAGGATAATTTGAATACTAATTGGTTTTCTTGCATTTGCAACCTGGATCTTCTTCACAGAGGGGATATTTTAACAAATTCTTTGAAATGACCTAGCATACCATTAATGTGTTATCTTTCTGAAGAAAGTATTTTTTTAAGTAAAGTAAATTTAATTAATGAACAAAATTTGTTCTAGGGCTTTCAAGTCATTTCACTTTCTTTTCCAGAAAATCTTTTCTATTGACTTTATTTTAGAGTTTGGATCTTTAGAGTATTTAAATTAACCTTTTAATTATTTTAGAAGATGAATATAAATGTACAATATCAGAAAGTTTATTGTATACTAAGTTTCTAACTTTATCTTCAAATATCAGTATAAATTTGTAATTATGGTTTTAGATTCATATCTCTAGATACAAATATATTGCCCCATTAGACTTCATTAGTAAGCAATTAGAATATGCCTTACAAAATTTCCTGTTGAACATTTTCAAATTAAGCATTTAATTTCCTATCATTTATTAGATTCCTTTCTTTCCCATATCTCCCTTATTATTAGTGGGAATTACCCCATCTCATATAACATTTCATAGTATGGAAAATAATAAATTATAAGTCAAGAAACCTGGTTCTAATCCTATCTCTCTTGATAAACAGATAAAGTGATATACTTTCTAGGTATTAGTTTCTTCATCTGAAATGAACCTTCCTCAATTTGCCTGTCACAGTTCATAGGACCAATAGGGTATCAATTTTCTATATTACAAATTTCTACTTTATTCACAATGCCTATATTTATTGCACTTGTACCCTCCATACTAATCTCTCTCTCTCCTCTCTCTCTCTCTCTCTCTCTCTCTCTCTCTCTCTGTTCAGATAATTCTTTCTTCAAGAATGCCTCTTGGTCAAGACCACTCTATTCAGTTGGACCTATACTACCCATCTTAATTGGGGACCAAGATAGCAAAGGTAATTGGAATATAAAACAATCCCAGGCTCTCACTTAACCCATGCCTTAAGCTTCCTCTTCCATCAAACTGATTTTGGAAGTAGCTATCAAGTCTGAAAATATATGGATTTAGATGCCACTTGTCTCCATGTTCTTTCCCTTTATGTAGATACAAAACCTGTTTGTTTATTTTTGTCCTTCCTTCTCATGTTAATACTATGTTTGATCTTTTCTTTTCCAGTATTTCCGTTTCCAGGATCTGTATAAAAAACAATTCCTGTCACTAGGAGGGGGAATTTAAACTTATTCTCCCCTGATTATTAGTCCTCCATGTATTGTATAGCATCACACTACCCTCATAATAGTGTTAAATGATATAGAGAGTTCAAGAAGGATGAGAACTTGGGGGGGATGGCTGTGGTTATCAGGAGATTCTTGGAGAACCCCTACATCATCTTTTAAATTAGTAAGTATACATTTATATTACTTATAGAATAATGGGAATGGAAGTTATATCACAATTGTTTTGGAAACCAGTGGATGGAAAGTAAGTTATATTGAGTATAACCATTTTAAGAAGTTTGCTCATAATGGTTTGGAGATATTTAGACATTCTCTCAATACATTAAAAGAATAAAGGAAAGGCTTTCTGATAACTGGGAAAACCTAAGGACCTTTGTAGAAAAATGGGAAGGATTCAATTCAGAGTAAAACTGAAGATACATGAGGAAGATATGAGATTGTATAACCATTGTTCTAAGGAAGGAAGAGGGTAATAGATACAATTGTTCAAAAGAGGCACCAAAGAGAAAGACAAGGGAGTGAACAATATGGCTTAATTGTTAGGTAAGAGAAGGAAGCTTGAGGAAATTCATACCAAATATGTATAATCATCTAAGTGGGAAAATCAGGGCTTTGTCTGTAGTGCTTTCTCTATATATAGAGAGAAACACAGTTCTAGCTGCAGTCCCAGTGTGGCACCCCAGGGCAGTGGCTGCTTCAGGAGCTTCTGGCCTACCAACTGAGGGAGAATTCAGTGGCTGATCAGAGGGAAATTGCAGGGATCTCTTTGCTTTTGCAGCATTCTCTTGCTTTGCCCTTGCTTGGAACTGGCTCATAGTTTTGGGTGGTATTCCTAGGGTGAGGTGGACTTTGGTGGCATGTGGAGAGAAAACCCTCACAATTCCAAGACAGAAAGAAGTGCTTATGGTCACTCATAGACCAGAGCACAGGCCAGGAAAGGAGTAAACACCTTGCCCTTGATCATAGCAAGTTGGGAAGAATTGAAAATTTTCAGGTCCCTAGAAGTATCTCTGAAAACAGCTACACAAAATCCCTGAAGTTTGGGAGAGTGCATTCTCCACATTGGGTGCAGACCCTTACCTTAACAAAGAGTTTATAACTCAAGTATTTGGCTGAGATCATGAGCAAGCAATAGAAATAAAGTCAGACCATAGAATCTTACTTTGGTGACAAAGAAGAACAAAACATACAACCAGAAGAAGGCAACAAAGTCAAAGCTCCTACATCCAAAGCCTCCAAGAAAAATATGAATTGGACTTCTGATTCTGGATGTCAAGATGGTGGGGTAAAAAGTTAGTCACTCTCACCCTCCCCTATCAACATCTGAAAGCCCAGAAAATATCTCCCCAGGAAATACCCAGCAACAGATGAACCAGAAGAAAGAGGTGGAACAGCAGTGCAGTAGCCCAGGTAGCCTGAGGAATTAAATGCCTCTCTTTCTCTGGGGGAAGGGGAGCAGTACCAATCAGAAGGCATCCCAGCAAGCTAGCAGAAAGCCTCACTTTAGCACATCAGGAGGAGATCCTGAAACCCAGGCAGTGGAGCAGGCAATCACCAACACGTGGAACTCTGAGTGTCTCAGTGAGGGTGGGGAAACTAGTGGAAATCAGCTCAGAAAACTACCAGGTACCTTGGCAATTCTACAACAAATGGGTCTCCCAATGCCTCAACAAAAATAAGGGAAGCAGCACTGCAAAGGGCCCCAGGCAGATAAGTACCTTGCAACATTCATCTGAAAGGAGCTGAAGAAAGAGAAAGGAAAGAAAAAACAGGCAACCTAGAGTTTCCCTAGAGTTCCAGCCTTGCTGATTCCAGGCCAACACCAAGTAAGATGCCAGAACCATATAGCCTCCAATTGCCAACATCAGAGGCCTCAGCACATGAAGCCAGTGACCAAGACCTAGCTCCCAACACAAGAAGCTTGGGTCAGTGCCTTCTGCTCCCTGTCAAGAGAGCTCAATCTCTTTAAAGACCAGGGAATAATCAACACCATGACCAAGAAGAAATGTACCATAGATTCAAGTTATGGAAACAGTGAGAATCAAGGCAGAAATTCTGAAAAGGACAATATCATCAATAAACCCACATCTGGAACCTCAAAAGGAAATATGAATTGATCTGAAGCCTAAAAAGCCTTCTTAGAAGAGCTTAAGAAGGATTTTAAAAGTCAAATGAGAGAGTTAGAAGAGTCCTTCAAAAATACAATTGGCCAACTGGAAAAAAAAGTACACTGAAGAAAACAAATCCCTAAAAAAATGCAATTGGCCAAATAGGGAAGGAGGTACAAAATGTAATAGAAGAAAACAATTTGTTAAAAATTAGAATTGGGCAAATGGAAGCTAATGACTACATGAAAGAGCTAGAATCAGTCAAACAGAAACAAAAAAAAAGAAAAAATAGATGAAAACTTAAAATACCTCATTGGTAAAAAAAAACTGACCTGGAAAATCTATCCAGGAGAGACAATTTAAAAATTATTTGTCTATCTGAAAATCACAATGAAAAAAAAGATCCTGGACAGCAACTCTTGATAAATGTATTGTTGTTACACTATATTAAAAGAGTATACATAAAGGGGGGTGGATATATGTTGACTTTGATGTAATGATAAAAAAAAATCTAATCAAGTGGGTTAAATGGATCCAAGTAAGTGGATTAATGTGATCTGAGAAAATGTACAGAGAAAGGAGAAGGCAGACAAGGGTAAATTACATTACAGGAAAAGACACAAAAACCTGTTACAGCATAGGGAAAGAAGGAAGGGAGATGAGCATTGTTTGAACCTTACTCTCATCAGATTTGGCTCAAGAACAGAATAACATAATCAGTTAGGTATAGAAATCTAACTTGCCCTATAGGCAGTAGGAGTGAAAAGTGTAAAGAAAAGGAAGGGGGGACAGAAGAGATGTAAGAAGCAGTAAGGGTACAGGGGAAGAAAAGGGAAGGGACTAATAGAAAGGAGGAGGGAATGAAGAAGGTGGTGGTCAAACGTGAAACACTAGTGAGGATGGAAAAGGAGAAAGGAGAAAAAAGCATAAACCAGAGGGGATGAGTGAAGAGAAAGACACAGACAGAAATCATAACTGTGAATGTGAATGGGATGAACTCTCCCACAAAACAGAAGAGGATAGCAGAATGGATTAAAAACCATAATCCTACAATATGTAGTTTACAGGAAACACATTTGAAAAAGAGTGACACACACAGGGTAAAGGTAAAAGGCTGGCATAGAATAGTCGTGCCTCAGCTGAAATAAAAAAAAGCAGGGGTAGCAATCCTGATCTTGGAGAAAGCAAAAGCAAAAACAGATCTCATCAAAAGAGATAAGGAAGGAAAATACATCTTGATAAAAGGAATCATAGACAATGAAGTAATATCATTATTAAATATATATGCACCAAATGGTATAGCTCCAAATTCTTAGAGGAGAAGTTCAGGGAGTTGCAGGAAGAAATAGACAGCAAAACTACACTAGTGGGGGACCTCAACTTCCCCCTTTCTGAACTAGATAAATCTAACAACAAAATAAATGAGGAAGAAATTAAGGAGGTGACTAGAACATTAGAAAAGTTAGGCATGATAGACCTCTGGAGAAAATTGAATGGAGATAGAAAGGAATATGCTTTTTTTTCTCTGTGATACATGGCACATACACAAAAATTGACCATGTACTAGGGCATAAAAACCTCACAATCCAATGCAAAAAGGAGAAATATTAAATGCATCCTTTTCAGATTGTGATGTAATAAAAATTATATTTAATAAAGGACCATGGAAAGATAGGCTAAAAATAATTGGAAACTAAATAATCTAATCCCCAAAAATGATTGGGTCAAATATCAAATCATAAAACAATCAATAACTTTATTCAAGAGAGTGACAATAATGAGACAACATAACAAAACTTATGGGATGCAGAGAAAATGGTTGTTAGGGGATGTTTCATATCTCTAAATGCGTATATAAATAAAATAGAAAAAGTGGAGATCAATGAATTGGGCACACAAACAGAAAAACTAGAAAAAGAACCAATTAAAAATCCACAATTAAACACCAAAATAGAAATATTGAAAACCTAAGGAAAAATTAATAAAATTGATTTTAAGAAAACTATTGAACTAATAAATAAAACTAACAGCTGGTTTTATGAGAAAAAAAAAACAATAAAATAGATAAACCTTTGGTTAATTTAATTGAAAAAAAAGAAAGAAGAAAATCATATTACTGGTATCAACAATGAAAAAGGTGAATCCACCACCAAGTAAGAGTAAATTAAAACAATAATTAGGAACTATTTTGTCTAAATGTATGCCAACAATTTTGACAATCTTAGTATAATGGATATATATTTACAAATGTATAATTTTCTGAGGTTAACAGAAGAGGAAGGAAAATACTTACATAACACTCTCTCAGAAAAAGAAATTGAACAAGCCATTGATGAACACCCTAGGAAAAAATCTCCAGGGCTAGATGGATTTACATGTGAATTCTATCAAACATTTAAAGAACATTTAATTCCAACATTATATAGACTATTTGGAAAAATAGGTGAAGGAGTCTTTTCAAATTCTTTTTCTGATACAATTATGGTGCTGATACCTAAACCAGGAAGAATCAAAACAGAGAAAGAAAATCACAGATGAATTTCTCTAATGAATATAGATGCAAAAATTTTAAATAAAATATTAGCAAATAGATTACAGAATAATACACTGTGAATAGGTAGGATTTATACCAGGAATTCAGGGCTGGTTCAATATTGGGAAAACTATCGGCATAATTGATCATATTAACACCAAAACTAACAGAAACCACATGATTATCTGAATAGATGCAGAAAAAAAACTTTTGACAAAATACAACACCCATTCCTATTAAAAACACCAGAGAGCACAGGAATAAATGGAGTCTTCCTTAAAATAACAAATAGCATCTACCTAAAACCTTCAGCAAGCATTGTATGTAATGGGGACAAGCTAGAAGCATTTCCAATAAGATCAGGGGTGAAACAAGGATGTCCATTAACACCACCATTGTTCAATATTGTACTGGAAATGTTAAGTTTAGCAATAAGAGAAGAAAAAAATTGAATGTATTAGAATAGGCAAAGAAGAAACAAAGCTATCATTTTTTGCAGATGACATGATGATATACTGAGAGAATCCTAAAAAATCAAGTAAAAAAGTACTTGAAGTAATAAACAAATTTAGCAAAGTTGCAGGCAATAAAGTAAACCCACATAAATCATTAGCATCTCTGTATATTGTCAACAAAGCCCAACAGCAAGAGATAGAAATGGAAATTTCATTTAAACTTACTGTAGACAGTATAAAATATTTAGGAGTCTACCTCCCAAAAAACCCAAGAACTATATGAACATAATTACAAAACATTTTTCCTACAAATTAAGTGAGATCTAAATAATTGGAAAACTATCAGGTGCTCATGGGTAGGCTGAGCTAACATAACAAAAATGACAATTCTACCAAAGGTGATTTACTTATTCAGTATGATACCAATCAAACTACACAAAAAAATTTTATAGAGTTAGAAAAATAATAACAAGATTCATTTGGAAAAACAAAATCCAGAATATCAAAGGAACTAATGAAAAGAAATGCAGGGAAGGTGGCCTAGCATTCCAGATCTTAAATTGTATTATAAAGCAGCAATCATCAAAACTACTTGGTATTGGTTAAGAAATAGAATGGTGGATCAGTGGAATAGGTTAAGTATGCAAGATACATTACTCAATGACCATAGTAATCTATTATTTGATAAACCCAAAGACCCCAGCTTCTGGGATAAGAACCCACTCTTTGAAAAAAACTGCTGGGAAAACTGGAAAAGAGTATGGCAGAAACTAGGCATAGACCAAATCTCACACCATATACCAAAATAAAGTCAAAATGGGTTCATGACTTAGATATAAAGGCTGATACTTAAGTAAACTGGGAAACAAGGAATAGTTTACCTATCAGATCTATGGAGAACAGAAGAATTCATGACCAAACAGGAGATAGAGAACATTATGAAAAGCAAAATGGATAATTTTGATTACATTTAATTGAAAAGTTTTTGCACAAACAAAGCCAATGCAACTAAGATTAGAAGGAAGGTAGAAAATTGGGAAAGAATTCAAATAACCAGTCTCTCTGATAATGGCCTCATTTCTAAGATATATAGAGAATTAAGTCAAATTGATAAGAACACAAATCATTCCCCAATTGATAAATGGTCAAAGGACATGAAAAGGCATTTCTCAGAGGAAGAAATTGAAGCCATCAATAGTTACATGGAAAAATACTCTAAAGCACTATTGATTAGAGAAATGCAAATCAAAACAACTCTGAGGTACCACATCACACCTATCAGATTGGCCAACATGACAAAACAGGAAAATGATAAATGTTGGAGAAGATGTAGGAAAATTGGAACACTAATGCATTGTTGGTGGAGTTGTGAACTGATCCAACCATTTTGGAGAGCAATTTGGAACTATGCCTCAAGGGCTATAAAATTTTGCATACCTTTTGACACAGAAACAGCAGCTTTAGGGCTATATCCCAAAGAGATCATAGAAATGGGAAAAGGACCCACCTGTACAAAAATGTTTATAGCAGCTCTTTTTGTGGTTTGCAAGAATTGGAAACTGAGAGAATGCCCATCAGTTGGGGAATGACTGAACAAGTTGTGGTATATGAATATAATGGAATACTATTATTCTATAAGAAGTGATGAACAGGCTGACTCCAGAAAAACCTGGAAAGACTTGTATGTTCTGATGCTGAGTGAAATGAGCAGAACCAAGAAAACATTGTACACAGTAACAGCCATGTTGTGCAATGACTAATATTGATAAACTTAACCCTTCCCAGCAATAAAAGTATCTAAGAAATCTCCAAAGGCTGTATGATAGAAAATGCTATCCACATCCAAAGAAAGAAGTATGGAGTTTGAATGCAGATGGAAGCATAGTATTTGCTATTTTTTTCTTTCTTCTACTGAGTTTTGTTCCCTCTTCCTGGTGGTTCCTCTTTTTGGTTGTAATTTTTACTTACAACATCACTAATGTGAAAATATGTTTAATAGGAATGTATATGTATAGCCTATATTAGAACGTGGACCATCTTGGGCACTTCACTAATCAATTTATTGAAGTTGATTCTGTTACTCTGTGGAAACCATCCTGGAACACCAAGAAGAAATGACCAAACCTAGTAAGAGCACATGACAGAAATTTCTAAGAGAAGGAAGTCTTTTGTTCTCCTTGTATTCATTTATAGCTGGACACAGCAAAAGTATAAATTACACACACAAGGTAAGACTGAACAGGTTCCTATGCACTTGCAGATGTTGAAAATTTATGTATCTATAATCTACTTGCCCCAGAATATCTTGTAGAGGTTCATCCATTTAGAGAACTACACATTTGAGGGAAAAACAAGTTAGTCATCATCAACTCATGACAATTACTGAATTTCCTTTTGTCGTCAAAGTACTATCATAATGAATCAGATGAATTAGAGGTTAAACAGGGCAAAGCTCTGACTAACAGTATTGTGTCTCAATAGATTTGATGGCTTAATATCTTCTTGTTCATTAATTACTAATCTGTGAGTATTTTGTAACAATTATAGGCATATACAAACAAGCATGAGAACTTTTATAGCAATTGACACAATTTAGAAATAGTACCAAAGAGCACACCTATGTCATTATTTTTCATGTAATATTACTTGCATGCTCACAGGATCATAGATTAATCATTTGAAGGGACATAAGAGATCGTCTACTCTAACCTCCTTATATTACAATTGAGAAAATTGATGCTGAATAGGCTTGTGGAATTTCCTAACATCACACAGGACATGTGTCCAAACTAGAACTTAAACCTAGGTCTTCTACCTGTAAGTCTGTAACTTTTTCCTCTGTGCCATGAGAAAGAAAGTGATTATGGAAGCTTCAAGACAGTGGGAACAATGTTAAGATGCACTTGCTTTTCTTTGTGCAAGGTGATAGCTAACAATGGGGTAAACTGGAAGAATGACAATAAAAAAAATCGCTCTTCTGTATCAGGAAATAACATAATACAATGTATAAAGGCTTTACCATGAGTCGAGAAATACCTGGGTTCAAGTGCTACCTCTAACATATAGGAATGATGTTACCCTAGAAAATTCACTTAATCTCTCAGTGCCCCAAGCAGCTCTCTTACATGGTAAATTGAAGATAAGCAACTGATCTGAATCAGTGGAGGAAGTTGTCATTCCAGAATTATTTTACATAGATAAAAGTATGGGTCAAAGTCTTGACAACTCACCAATACCCTCCCCAAATATATGCAAAACAAATTGAAAAAGAACCATATGCAAATGTATTCAGTGCTAGTACTACATGTATAAAGAGAATAACAGTAAAAAATAAGACAGTTGACTGTGGAGTTATACAGTTATTGCAAATCTTGAACTTTCCTGTGTTTAGCCTAGTCTATTACATGTGTGATCTCCCTGCTACTTTTTTATTCATTCTATCTACATGTTACCTTCAGTAAAGTTTCATCACATCATTTAGGATTTTAAAAATAGAAGGAACTTTAGAGATCACCTAATTCATACATACATTTCATGTGATGAGGCAACTAAGATTCAGAAATGTCAAATGATTCTACAAAAAGTAGAAGTAGCATCAATGCATAGATTTAGATTTGATGGTTTATTTCACTTTGCCTTTGAACAAAGAACTATACTTGTTGTCGTTGTTCAAAAGTGAGAGGAACATTAACACCTAGTTTAGCTGGTTTTGTTTTGATTTTACTGGAGGTGAGTGAAATACGCATTTCTCATCTTTAGCATCTTAACTGCTTATTACCTGTTCTAATCAAATGTGATAAAAACAACTCAGAATATCATTTCTTGGTCATAAAAACACCTCATTTTCAAACTTCAGTCTTTGTTTTCTTGTTTCCCTATGAACCATTGAAAAGGTTAGCCTTTTCTCATTGACTTAAACTATTTCCAATTTGGCATTTGTTTTAATGTTATAGAGAAGTTTACATATACACACATATGCATATGCATATAGATATATGTAGGCATATATGTCTAAGTATATATACATATCTGTATAGTCATGCCACACACATTTAATACATACATACACGATAAATTGCATATATACATGCATACATGTGTACATATATTCAGACCAGGCTAAGGCTACTGGTTGACTTGCTGCACACGTGTTAGGGTTCAGATGAGGAAAGTGCTAATATAGATAAAGTCCCTGAGTGTTTTAGTGGTTTTTTTTCTTATCCCAGAAAGATGAAGCTACAATGGGCTCAGTGAGAAATGCAGACTTGAAAGATACAGAGTCAGCAAGGGGAAGAACAGAAGTGACCACTGTGAAAGTAAGCAGTAGCCTACTTAGAGATAGTTCAGGAATAATAGTTGTTTTATTCTAATCTCTGTTTCTCCTTTGTGTTTTATTGTCACAATCTCTGACAGTAATTACAAAATTTACCTAAATTTACTAGATGGATTTTTTTTGTAATTTAAGACTTTTTTTCTGAATAAAAATCAGATAATATTCATTTTATCTTGACTTAGCATATTTGTAATAGAGGTTATGGCCAAGGGAAGGATGCCAGTGGATAATTGACAATGAAGAATCCAAAAAATTGAGATCATCAAGAGATTAGTTTGAAGCACATTTATTAATAATTTTCATTTTAAGCTATCTAACTTCACATAGAAAAGAAGCTTTGTGGATTTGGAATGCCCTAGTCCAGAGATTCTAAGCCTTTTTAGGTGTCATGGACCCCTTTAGGAATTTGGAAAAGCCTTCTAAGAATAGAATTTTTAGATGAAAATGACAAACTGTATGTCTACCAAAAGAACCAAATATAAACATATTATTAATATATTAAAACTTTTAAAATCAGCAGTTTGAACTTAGGCTTGTTCTTTCTGTTTTTCCCTTTTTGTCTATATATTCAGATATTCTGTTCATCTATCATTCTCGTTGAATAAGTCCAAATTACTTTTCTTTCTGCTTACTCTAATGAATTTTAGACTTCACCTTTTCCTCAAAACTACCCCAAAAATCTCTACCTTCCAGTATACTGTTCACTTGTGTCTGATGCCATTTTTTTCTGCTGGCTTTTGGCTGCTAACTCCACAAAGGGCTGATAGACTCTCAGAGAGGAGACTTTAATTCCACAGAATAGTAAACAGAGTCTTAAGAGGCTTGCTGACAAGGAGCTATGACCTACAATAACATAGATGAAGGGGTAATGGAGATATGAATATACATTTTTAATTTTTAATTAATTTAATTTAACATATTTTTAAAAAATTTATTTGTTAGTTCTCCACCTTCTTCCCACACCTCCTATACTTATTGAGAAAGCAATCCTGATGATGTGAATTATAAACATGAAATCATTCAAAACATATTTCTTTATTTGTCATGTTGTAAAAATAACAAAAATCGAGAAACTTTAAGATATTAAAAATACATATTTTAATCTGTACTTGGAGTTTATTAGTCCTCTCCCTAAAGGAAAATAGAAATTTTTATGAGTACTTTTCTAAAAATAATATTTTATTTTTCCTTAATTACATATTAAGGAAATTTTTTAGCATCCATTTTTATAAGATTTTGAGTTCCAGATTTTTCTCCCTTCTTCTCTCCCCTTACTTCTGAAAATGATAGGCAGTTTGATACAGTTTATACATGCGCTGTCATGTAAAACATATTTCCAGATTCATCATAGTTGTGAAAGAAGAAATAGATCAAAAGGAAATAAAACCATGAGAAAATAAAGTAAGGCAAAATATGGTTATCTTTCCTTTTAGAATTATATTGGATAATGGTACTCACCAGAGCAGCTAAATTTTCACAGTTGATAATCCTTAAAATATTGCTGTTACTATGTTCAATATTCTCTGGCTTCTGCTCACTTTACTTAGCTTCAGTAATAAAAATGTTTCCAGATTTTTCTGAAACCATGCTCTTCACTTCTTATAGCAAAATAGTATTCCATTAAAATAATTTAATAAAAATTGTTTGATAATTCTCCAGCTAATGGGCATTGTCTCGATTTTAAATTCTTTGCCACCACAGTAAGAGTTGCTATAAATATTTTTGTATGTAAAGGTTCTTTTCCCTTTTCTTTGATCTCACTGGGATACAGACCTACTAGTCTGAGTCAAACAATAGGCACAATATGATGGACCTTTGGCTGTAGTTACATATTGTTCTTCAGAATGGTTGGAATAGTTCATAACACAACCAACAGTGCTTTAGTATCCCCATTGTTCCACATCCACAGCAACATTTGCCATTTTCCTTTTCTGTCATGTTAAACAATCTGATAGGTGTGAAGTAGTATCTCAGAGTTGTTTTAATTTGCATTTCACTAATGAATAACAAATAATAATAGTTTTTATTTCTTCTGTAGAAAACTCCTGTTCATGTCCTTTGAACATCTATCAATTAGAAATGGCCCTTATTTGTATAAATTTGGCTCAGTTCCCTATGTATGTGAGAAAAGAGGTCTTTATCAGAGAAACTTGTAATTTTGTTTCTCATTTTCCTGCTTCCCTTCTAACTGTGGCTACACTGACTTTGTGCAAAAAATGTTTTTAATTACATGTAAAATTATCCTTTTTAATTCCTATGATCTACTCTATCTCTTATTTATTCATAAACTCTTCCTTTAGCCATAGTTCTGATAGATAAATTTTTCCACAGTCCTCTAATTTATGATATCACCATTTCTGTCTAACTCATTTATGCACTTTGATCTTATTTTGGCATACAGTGTGATATGTTTGTCTTTTACTACTGTGTTTTGTGTATTTAATCTATTCCAGTGATCCACCAATTTATTTCTTAGCCTTCACCAGATTGTTTTGATAATTACTGCTTTATAATATAGTGTGAACTCTGTCTGGTATTCTTTCTCATTTTTCATTGATTCTCTTGAAATCCTTATATTTTTGTTCTTCCAGATGGATTTTGTTATATTTCCTAGCTCTATAAAATAATCTTTTGGTATACTGATGGTTATGGCACTGAATGAGTAAATTAACTTGGGTTGAATTATTATTTTTTTTGGCTCAGATTACTCATAAACAATTTTCCCCTAATAATTTATTTTATTTTGAAATTGTGGAGTAAAAAAAGCATTTCATTAACACAGTACAATAAAAGATGATAGTACAAAAAAAGATGGTAACACATGAAACTGCAAATTTACTATGTACAACTTGGTATTCCTTTCTAATATACAACAAAATTATCACATACATTTATTTTTCCCTTTTTTTCTTCCCTTCTTTCCCATACTAGAGACAATTACCATTATACACACACATATACATACATACATAAGTACACAAATATATGCACATATGTAAAATTATACTATAGATATTTCCACTTATCAGTTCTTCCTCTAGATGCAAATAGCATCATTCTTCATATGTCCCTTATAATTAATTTGGGTATTTATAATAGCCAAAATAATTTATTAACTCAAAGTTATTCTTTTCTTGAAAATTTATTTATTTTATTTTCAACATTGACTTTCATAAGATTTTGAATTCCAAATTGCCTTCCAGTTCCTCTCCTCCTCCCTCCCCAAGATGATGTGCAGCTTGATATAGGCTCTACTTATACATTCATATTAAACACATTTTCACATTAGTCATGTTGTAAAGAAGGATTAGAATCAATGAGGAACCATGAGAAAGAAGAAACAAAGCAAAAAAGAGAAAGCAAATAGTATGCTTCAATCTACATTCATACTCCATAGTTCTTTTTCTGGATGTGGACAAAATTTTAGATCCTTGTATTGTTGAGAAGAGATAAGTCTATCAAAAGCTGCCATTGATCATACCTATCTGGTTGGCTAACATGACAAAACAGGAAAATGATAAATGTGGGAGAAGATGTGGGAAAATTGGAACACTAATGTATTGTTAGTGGAGTTGTGAAATGATCCAACTGTTTTAGAGGGCAATTTGGAAATATGCCCAAAGGGCTGGAAAATGTGCATACCTTCTGACCCAGCAATAGCACTTCTAGGGCTGCATCCCAAAGAGATCATACAAATGGAAAAATGACCCACATGTACAAAAATATTTATAGCAACTCTTTTTGTTGTGGCAAAGAATTGGAAATTGAGAGGATGTCAATCAATTGGGAAATGGCTGAACAAGTTGTGGTATATGAATGTAATGGAATACTATTGTGTTATAAGAAAGGATGAGCAGGCAGACTTCAGAAAAACCTGGAAAGACCTGTATAGTCTGATGCTGAGTGAAGTGAGCAGGACCAGGAGAATGTTGTACACAGTCACACTCACATTGTGAGATGACTAATACCAATATACTTTACCTTTCTCAAAAATGCAGTGATCTAAGACATCTCCCAAGGCTTCATGATGGGAACATGCTATCCACATCCAAAGAAAGAACATGGAGTTTGAATGCAGATTTAAACATACCATTCACTATTTTTTTTCTTCTATTGTATTTTGTTTCCTCTTTTTGGTGGTTCCTCCTTTTGGTTCTAATTCTTATTTACAGCATCAGTAATATGAAAATATTTTTAAGAGGAATGTAGATGTATAGCCTGTATCAGATTGTGTACTGTCTTGGGGAGGGAAAGGGGGACGGAGGGGGAGAAAAATTTAAAACTCAAAGCTTATGGAAGTGATTACTGATAAATGAAAATAAATTAAGTTAAAAATAATAAAACAAATAAAAAGAAAAAATGTTGTCATTACTGCATACAATGGTTTCCTATTTCTGCTCACTTCACCCAACATCAGTTCATTTAAATCTTTCTGGGTTTTTTTTTTCTGAAATCCACCTGATCATCATTTCATATAATGCAACAGTATTGTATTATATTCATAGACCAACACTTTTCAACCAGTCCCCAATTGATGGCTATCTTCTCAATTTCCAATTCTTTGCCACCACAAAATGAGCTGTTATAAACATTTTTGGGGCAGTTATGTGGCACAGTGGATAGAGCACCAGCCCTGAAGTCAAGAGGACCTGAGCTCAAATCCAGCCTCAGACCAAACACTTGACACTTACTAGCTGTGTGACACTGGGCAAGTCACTTAACCCCAACTGCCTAAAAGCAAAAAATTAAAAAATAAAATTTTTTTAAAAAATATGTATTTTTGTACATATGTGTAATTTCCCATTTTTTATAATCTCCTTGGGATACAGACCTAGTAGTTGTATTGCTGGATAAAAGGGTGTGTCAGCTTTTAACTCTTTGGGCATAGTTCCACATTGCACTCCAGAATGATTGGAGCAGTTCATAACTCCACCAACAATGCATTAATGTTCCAATAGTCCCACATCTTCTCCAACATTTATCATTTTCCTTTTTTTGTTATATTAGCCAATCTGATAGGTGTGAAGTGGTACCTCACATTTGTTTGAATTGCATTTCTCTAAACAATAGTGATTTAGAGCATTTTTTATATGACTATAGATAGCTTTAATTTCTTCCTCTGTAAACTGCCTGTTCGTATCCTTTGAGAATGACTTGCATTCTTACTAATCTAACTCAGGTCTCTAAATATCTTATTTTTTTAGTTCCTTAGATATTTTAGAAAGGAAGTCTTTATCAGAATCACTGACAGTAAAAATTGGTTCCCAGCTTTCTGGTTTCCTCCTAATCTTGGGTGCATTGGCTTTATTTCTGTAAAACTTTTTTTGATTTAATGTAATCAGAATTATCCATTTTTCATTTCATAATGTTCTCTGTCTATTGTTTGGTGGTAAGTTCTTCCCTCTTGCATAGGTCTAATAGGTGAACTCTTCCTTGCTCTCCTAATTTGCTTATGGTATCATCACTTATAATCATGTACACATTTCAACTTTCTGTTGTTATAGGGTGTGAGACATGCCTAGTTTCTGCCATACTGTTTTCCAGTTTTCCCAGCAGTTTTTATCAAACGGTGAGTTCTTATCCCAGAAGCTGGAATCTTTGGGTTTATCAAACAGTAGATCACTATGGTCATTGACTACTGTGTCTTGTGTACATAACCTAGTCCACTGATAGACTCTTCTATTTCATAGCCAGTTAAAAAGAGTTTTGAAGTTGGTTCCTTTATAACACAGTTTTACATCTGGTATGACCACGCTACCTTACTTTGCATTTTTTTCCATTAATTCTTTGGTATTGTACATATTCTGTCTTCCTGATGATTTTATTATTATTTATTCTAGCTCTATAAAATGATTTTTGGTAGAATAACTGGTATGGCACTGAATAAGTAAATTAATTTAGGAAGAATTGTCATTTTTATTATATTAGCTTGGTCTACTCATGAGCAATTGATATTTCTCCTGTTGTTTAGATTTGACTGCATTTGTGTGAAAATTGTTTTATAATTGTGTTCATAGAGTTCCTGGGTTTGTACTGGCAGGTAGACTCCCAAATATTTTATATTTTCTACAGTTATTTAAAATGGATTTTCTCTTTCTGTCCCTTGCTGCTGGGTTTTCATTGTATTTTGCTAAACAATAGTGATTTAAAACATTTTCATATGACTACAGGTAGCTCTAACCTCGTCCTCTGAAAATGGCTTCTTCATATCCTTTCACCATTTATCAGTTGGGGAATGACTTGTATTCTTAGTAATTTGACTCAGGTCTCTAAATATTTTATTTTTTGAAAATTGCCTATTCATGGCCTTTGAACATTTATCAATTAGATATGGCTGCCTTTTTTTTTTTTATAAATTTGTCTCAGTTTCCTATGTATGCAAGAAAAGAGACCTTTATCAGAGAAATTTGTATTTTTGTTTTTTACATTTTCTTGCTTCTCTTCTAACTGTGGCTATATTGACTTTATGCAAAAATTATTAATGATTTATGTGGGTTTATTTTATATCCTGCAACTTTGCTAAAATTATTGATTATTCAAGTAATTTTTTAGTTGATTCTCTAGGATTCTTCAAGTATACCATCATATCTTCAAAGAGGCATAGCTTTGTTTCACCATTGCCTGTTCTAATTCCTTCACTTTCTTTTTCTTCTGTTATTGATTAAGTTAGCATTTGTGTTACAATATTGAATAACAGTGATGACAATGGACATTTTTGTTTCACCCCTGATCTTATTGAGAAAGCTTCTAACTTATCCCCATTATATATAATGTTTGCTAATGGTTTTAAATAGATGCTATTTATCATTTTAAAAAAGACTCCATTTATTCCTATGCTCTTTAGCATTTTTAATAAGAATGAGTGTTGTATTTTGTCAAAAGTTTTTATGCATCTAGTGAATATGATTTCCATTATTGTATTTTTTTATTAATATGGTCAACTATGCTGATAGGTTTCCTAATATTGAATTAGTCCTGCATTCCTGGTATAAATCTCATCTGGTCATTGTGTATTATACTCATGATAAATTATTATAATCTCTTTGCTATTATTTTATTTAAAATTTTTGCAGCAATTGTCATTAGGGAAATTAATCTATAATTTTCTTTCTGTTTTTGCTCTTCCTGGTTTAGGCATCAGCACCATATCTGTATCATTAAAAGAATTTGTTAAAACACCTTCTTCGTCTATTTTCCCAAATAGTCTATATAGCATTAGAATTAATTGCTCTTTAAATGTGTGGTAGAATTAACTTGTAATTCCATCTGGCCTGGCAATATTTTTCTTAGGGAATATATTGATAAATTCTTTACTTTCCTTTTCTGAAATGGAGTTATTTTGGTATTTTGTTCTCTGTTCTGTTAATCTGGACAATTTATATATTTTTTCCCCTAAATATTCATCCATTTCACTTAGATTGTCAAATTTATTAGGAAAAATCTAGTTGGGCAACATCACTCTTAATTATTGTTTTAATTTCTTCTTTATTGGGGGTGAACTCACACTTTCCATTTTTTGATTCTGGTAATTTGGTTTTCTTCTTTTTTAAATTCAAATTAATCAAAGGCTTATCTATTTTATTTTATTTTTTCACAAAACCAACTATTAGTTTAATTTATTAGTTCAATAATTTTCTTAATTTCAATTTTATTAATATCTTTTGATTTTCAGAATTTCTAATTTGGTATTTAATTGAGTATTTTTAATTTATTCTTTTTTACTAGCTTTTTTATTATATGCCCATTTCATCAATTACCTCTTTCTCTATTTTATTCATGTAAACATTTGTAGATATAAAATTTCCCCTAAGAATTGCTTTGGCTAAATCCCATAAGTTTGTGCATGCTGTCTCATTATGGTCATTTTCCTCGATTAAAATTATTGTATTTTTTATGTTTTGTTGTTTGGCCAACTCATTTTTAGGATTAGATTATTTGGGTTCCAATTAATTTTTAGTCCATCTTTCCATGGCCCTTCATCATATGTAATTGTTATTTCATCATGATCTAAAAAACGATTAATTTAATATTTCTCCCTTTCTGCCTTAGATTGTAAGGTTTTTATGCCTGAGTGCATGGTCAATTTTTGTGTAGGTGGCATATACCACTGAGAAAAAGGCATATTCCCTTCTATCCCCATTTAATTCCTTTTTCTTTCCCCTCATACTTCTATAGGGTAAGATAGATTTCTTTGCCCAGCTGAGTGTGTGTTATTCCCTCTTTGAGCCAAATCTGATTAGAGTAAGGTTCAAATAATGCTCACCTCCCTTCTTTCTCTCTAACAGATCTTTATGCCTCTTCACGTGATGTAATTTACCATTTTCCATCTCCTCCTTTTTTCTTCTCCCTGAACAATCCTTTTTTCACTCCTTAATTAATTATTTTTTTATCTTTACCTCAAAGTCAACTTACACCCATAACCTTTATCTGTGTATACCCCTTCTAAATCTCAAAATAAAGATACAATTCTCAAGAGTTACAAGCATCATCTTTCCATGTAGATGGCTTACCCTTACTGAATAACATATTTTTTCTTCTCTGTTTACCTTTTTGTTTTCCTCTTGAGTCTTGTGTTTGAAGTTCAAATTTTCTGTTCAGCTAGGTTTTTCCCCCTCAGGAATGATTGAAAGTCCACTATTTCATTGAATGTATATCTTTTCTCCAAAGAATATGCTCAGTTTTGCTGGTAGTTGATTCTTGGTTGAAATCCAAGTTCCTTTGCCTTTTAGAATGTCATATTGCAAGCCCTCAGATGCTTTACTGTAGAAGCTGCTAGGGCCTGTGTGATCTTGACTGTGTTGTCACAATATTTAAATTATTTCTTTCTGGCTGCTTTCAGTATTTTCTCCTCCACCTGACAATTCTGATATTTGGCTACAGTATTTCTTGGAGTTTTCATTTTGGAATCTCTTTCAGAAGGTGATTGATGGATTCTTTAAATTAGTATTTTACCCTATAGTTCTAGTACATCACAGCAATTTTTCTTGATACTTTCTGGAAAGATGTTGTCCATGCTGTTTTTTTTTTTTGAACATGACTTTCAGGTAGAACAACAACTTTTAAATTATCTCTCCTGAATCTATTCTCCAGGTCTGTTGTTTTTGCATTGAATTATTTCACATTTTTTTTCTATTTTTTCATTCTTTTATTTTTGCTTGACTGATTCTTGATTCTCATAGAGTCATTAGCTTCCCCTTGCCCAATTCTAATTTTTAAGAAATTATTTTTTCCAATTACCTTTTGTACCTTCTTTTCCATTTGTCCAACTCTACTTTTAAAAGAGTCATTTTCTTTAGTGATTTTTTTTCTTCATTTGGTTAATTGTATTTTTTAAAGAATTTTTTCTTCATTCAATTGTTATTCTTACTTTTCCTAGCTTTTGACTCTTTCTTGCATATCTTTCATTTGTTTTTCTAAGTATTCTTCTACTTCTATTTGACTTTTCAAATCATTTTAGGGCTCTTTCAAGGAGGCTTTTTGGGTTTGAGACCAATTCATATTCTTTTACAGTTTTGGATGTAAGTTTATTTACAATATTGTTCTCTTCTGAGTTTGTATTTTGATCTTCTCTGTCACTATAGTAACTTTCTATAGTAAATATTCATGTTTGCTTCTTGCTCATTTTTTTTCCTTTTTTGCCATTTTGCTAAGCTTCTTGTGCTGGGTTCAAAAGTCCTGGTCAATGGCTTGCACTGGGACCTAAGGTGTTAGTGCCTTGCTCACTGTGCTGGTGTGACCTGGCTCAGTTGCAGCTTTGGAGTTTGACAACTTGCATTCTGTGTTGTGTCTGGAGACCTCACAGCTTTCCTGCTGCACCATTGTCCTGCTGAGCCTGGAAAGACGGGCTTCATTTGCTGATCTGTCTTATGGCCAAGAGGTTCCCACTGGCTTGCCTGGACACTGCCCCAGGCTGTATTCACCTTTCACTCAAGTGAAACAGATCTTTCCTGAATTTCTTCTAAGTTACCTTAAGATAGAAAATTGTTTCACTCCATCTTTTTGTAGGGCCTGTAGTTCCAGAATCTTTTTATAGACTTGATTTAATGTTGTTTCTGAGGAAAATTGGGGAGAGCTCAGGCAACTTTCTGGCCTCTCATTGCCATCTTACCTCTTCCTCACTGCTTTATATTTCTAAGAGAAGATTTTATAAGTATTCTATTTCTTCTGTTAATCTGGGGAATTTGATTTTTATTAAAAAATATCCATTTTTACTTATGTTGTCAGTTTTACCACCATAAAATTGAGCAAAATTACTCCAAATAATTGTTTAATTTCATCTTCATTGTTGGTGATTACACTTTTTTCATTTTTGATAATTTGGCTTTCTTCTTCTTTTAATCAAATTCACTAGTGCTTTTTTTTTCATAAAACCAGCTTCTTGTTTTATTAGTGCATTTTTTTACCATCAATTTTATTAATCTCTCTTGATTTTTGGAATCACCATTTTGGTGTTTAATGGGCGATTTTTAATTTGTTATTTTTCTATGTCTTTAGTAGATCACTCAGTTCATTAATCTACTCTTTCTCTCTTTCATTGATGTATGTATTTAGAGATGAAGATTGTTCTGTAAGTACTGCTTTTGCTCTATCACACAAATTTTGGTATGTTTTCTCATTGTTGTCACTTTCTGTAACAAAATTATTGGTTTTATCCTATGAATTGTTCTTTGACATACTCAGTCTTTAAGACTGGATTATTTACTTTCCAATTAACTTTTAATCTATTCTTCCACTGACTTCATTGCATTACAGTCTGAAAAGGGTTCATTTAATATTTCTGCTTTTCTGTATTTTTGTGAGGTTTCTATGCCCCAGTATAAACATAATTATAGTTACATAGGAACCACATATTTCTAATATGTACATATTACATGCTTATTAATTATTAATATATTACATGTATATCATAAAATCAAATGCAAATAAAATTTTAAATATTATTTTGAGAGCCAGAATTCATATCTCCAGTATGAAATCTGTCTATATAAATCCCTTAATGTTTGAAATCATGAAGCATTCTTGACATGATGTATCTTTTAGCAACATTTTGTAGAAAAACTTCTAGAGAAAAAGTTGGTGATTGGTATGACAGGAAAAAATAAAATAGGAAATTCTGAAAATCCTCTCCCTGTATCCATTCTTCTCCAAAGAAGCAAGTAAGAAAAGTCTGTATTTTATTAGGTAGAGGTTTGCTTTACTAGTAATATCAACGGTTTTCAAATTGTGCTTACTTTTCAAAGAATAAAAAAAACCATGAGAATGGTATGAACAACTACTCCCCCCCCCCATTTTGGAATTAATTAATTAATTTAAAATAAGCACTTCAGATGTGTTACTCATTGTGCTTAGCACTAAGATGCAAAGTACAAGCAATCAGCATGGTCTTTGCATTTAAATATATGTACTGTAATGAATTAAAACATACATAAATATGAGCTTGAAATATGGGAGACTACACACAGCAGTATTATTTGGAAGCAGCTACATAATGGAATGACTTGGTTCTTGGAAGACAGGAAGAAATTCCACTTATTAGCATCTTTGGTGACAGGGGAAATATGAATTCTAGTGGAACAAGTATGAGGAAGATGGTAAGATTGAAAATTGCATGATTTAGCCATGGCTAGGAAGTCATTAGACCATGTGTCAGCCTGATAGCTTTTTTTTTTCATTTTCCTCCCTTTTCCTTTTCTTCTCTTTACTCATTGCTCCCTATACATTACATTTCTCTCACTCTCTTCTCCCATCTTTTCTTCCCTCCAAAAGATCCATGAAACTTAAGTAGGAATCAAAATGACTATATTCATTGTATGTGCCTCACTCAGATAATGCATTCCTAACTACCTCAAAAGCTGGGGCACAAAGGGAAAATGGAGAAAAAATATATCCTTTCATGTATACCATAGCCATGTAGTCTCAAGAAGTACTGTGTGAGAAATTTTTATTTTTATTATATTAATAACCAATAATTAAATTGGGATCCAGTCCTTTCTCATTTTCCTCATTAAGGCCAGCTGTAGTTAAAGGCAACATGTCAAGGAACATGCTCTTCAATCTTGAATAAGACCTCATTCAACTAGAAGACCTAACTTCTGTTTAGAGTATGAACAGAATCCAGTCTGGGTGAGTTCTTACTCTGGAGAAAGGAGACCCTGTCCTTGTACCCCTCCATTAGAGTTAGGCTAACCCAGCTCATGAAAGAGAAAAACAACCGAAGTGATATTGATAGAGATGAATTTCCATGTCCAGATTGCTGGAAGCCACTGAGTCTCATGATCATTCCAAATTCTCAGCAGGAAGAGCTGAATACTTTCAGCCCATGTCCTCGTTAAATGTCCAGCCATCAGGGTTTACTTTCACTTGTCAGGGGAGTTCCCTGTAGGAAATAAACACTCAATTTAAGCTGCTTCAGAGCCTTGGTATCTTTGGTTACTAATGGAAAAAGTTGACCATTAGTTTATTGATTGTTGGTGATCCTAATTAATAAATTTATTTTCAATTTCCTCAAAACTCTGTCTCTGGGTTTTTTATTTCAAAAGTGTGTGTGTGTGTGTGTGTGTGTGTGTGTGTGTGTGTGTGTGTGTGCGTGTGTGTGTGTGTGTGTAAGTGTGTTTATATGTGTGAGAGAGAGAGAAACACATACACACACAGAGCTTTCTCAACCTCACCAAAACCCATTCAAATACCTCAAATTTGTTGTACATACAAGACATATTGCATATTTTCCATTAGTATCTTCTATGATCATAGGATTTACAAGTACAAGAAAATGTCATCTACTCCAGCCTCCTCATTTTTCAAAGAAGGAACTAGGGCCTAGAAAGGCCAAGTGATTTTCTAGTTCACAGATTAAGTGTTGGATTAGAATCCTGGCTTCATTATGATACTCAAATGCTCTTCCCCATGGTCTCCTTTTCTACTAAAATATTTACTAAATATTTACTGAATTTACTAAAAGAAAGCCTAAAACTTCCTCTTATTTTTCTTCCTTGAACCAAGAGGACCTCCACTGCAGTAAGATTCTACTTTGTCTCTTCTGGACCTCAAACTAACTCATCTAGCTTCCCAGAAGCAAACATGAATTCTGATCAAAAGTTATGACTGGCAAGAAATCCTCAGTCAAAAGCTACCACCAAAACCAAGGAATTCTAAAAGGTTATTCTATCCCTTCCAAAATTTTAAATATTAATACTGTAATCTATGTATGTCTCTAAAAAATCCATCTGCATCAACTTTGTATGCTTCATAGTTTTTTGGTATTCTTCATAGATTACTACATTATAAAGTCCAATAAGGGAGGAATTAGGAATTTATTTTTGCATATACACATGTGTATATTTTTATATAGGTAACTCCAGTCCACTAGCCCATTGGTATAGAAGTGTCTCCTTATTTATGAAGATCAATGTCTTATGGTTGTGGCATTGCAGATTTGGTGAATGAAGAGAGCTTAAGTTTCTTCAGTTCTTTATGAGATGTCTTTGAGTTTTTTTTCAAGGTTTGAAACTCTTTGGGCAGTTTTGGCTTCTACCTTTGAAAAGGAAGAAAGAAGAGACCAAACCCACCACAGGTTGCTGAAGGAAGAGACTCTAGGAAGATATGAGAGGAACTGGCAGTTTACATCAAGTCCCTATCCCCAGCTTGCTAAACAAGAGTCTTCAGGGAATTCTCCCTTAGGCGAGATCTAGGATTCTCTCTTGGTTAACATATCTTGCTCCCAATGGCAGAACTTCTTTACTTTATGTTTCCTGGTATATTTTCTCATATATATACTTTCTCTGATTTCTGTTTTGTGCCAATTTGGATAAATGGTTTGTCTTTGAAAATCATTATATATATTCACTGCGGAACTGTTTATTGATGAGAATGGGTTGTTATGGATATAAAACATGGATTTTTCTTTCACTCTAATAATGAAATTGATTAAAAGTTAGATTTAACTTCATCACAGATATACTTTTAGATAGGTATAATCTCTGAATACAGTGCCCATACTTCTGTTCACATTAACTTCCTGCTCCACTCCTGGTAGGAATTAAAGTTTTCCTGTAGAAGGTTGGGAGGAGAGGAGACTGGAGATCTCCATACTGTCACCCTCAAGTCACACCTTTGTGCTATATGGTGGGGAGGGAGGAACAATCTTGCACCACACAGGACCTTGCTACTACATAAATTCTAACTTGTAACACGTATGTATTATCTGCCCCCCCCATTAAGACACATGTATACACACATATATGCATGCATATGTCTCTGCGTATTATAAGCATAATCTGTGTTTCTATTAATGAACACACACATATACAAAGCAAGTACTTAAGGAAAGAAATCATACAGATATATGTGTATTTGTTATGTTGTTATTCTTTAGTTGTTTAAGTTGTGTCTAATTCTTCATGACCCCATTTAGATTTTTCTTGGTAAAGATGCTGGAGTGGTTTGTTATTGCCTTCTACAACTTATTTTGCAGATGAGAAAACTGAGGCAAGTAAGTTTAAGGGACTGGCCCAAGGACACAAACCCAGTGAGTGTCTGAGGCAGAATCTGTAGTTAGGTCTTCCTGATTCCAAGCCTGACAGTCTATCAGTTTATAGATAGATGGATATATATGTACATATATATTTACATACATATGCAAATATATGTATGTATTTATGTGTGTGTATATGTGTGTATACATATATATGCCTCTGCCAACATAAATTATTTATTACATGTGCACATATGTATATACATATATTCTATCTATCTATCTATCTATCTATCTATCTATCTATCTATCTATGCATCTATTTACCTATCACCCCCTGCATGGATAGCCTTTTACAAAACTTACAAATTTAAATAAAATGTGATCTATGCCCTCATGGACTGTATACATATGTGTGTACAAACTTTAGAACTGAACAGGACTTAAGAGATTATTTAGTCTATCTTCTCATTTTAATAGTAAGAGGATGAAATGAAGTGGGGTTCACACATGTAGCACAGAATACATCCTTCACTGGAATTAAGGTCTTAACTTCAAATTCAATAATGGTCCCATTATGTCATATCATTAGCTATTAATGGCTCAGAAGATTTTTCTTCTAACTTACTGGTAAATAGAGATGAATGAGGAAAGATGAAACAGTAAACACACACACACACAAACTAATTAATTAATTAATTAAAAATGTAAGGAGCAAAATTCATAGTTTGGTAACAATGACTTTGAGTTGTGCATAATAAGGTCCACTGTCTCTTTTTTGACAGAATCATATTTACTCAGTTACTGGCACAGTGAGAAAGGCAGGTTCATAAAACTATTCATTTATCAAGCTAGAATAGAGAGAATTTATTATTCGCAGAAACATTTCATATTCATGTTTATATATTGTAAAATGGCATTAAATGTACATTTTATTTGTATTTTGAAAAGGTTTATGACAAAGTACAAACAACTTCTCTCCTGATATCCACCCTACCACTTGAGTAAAATTAAAACAAAAATAGCCGTTGTGAAGGAGGTTTTCCCAAACACCACTAAGATCCTATTTCCTTAATAAGGAAGTTAGTATGTAGGGAGTATAACAATTTTGCTGCTGATGAAGATGTATAAGAAAGTCTTTGGAGCTCAGCCTTGGTAGAACAGAATTGTAAGTGAAGCTCTCAAAATGTTTTTTTTTTTCCCATGGACTGAGATGACAACTAGAAGCATGATGGCAGTTGAAAGACTTATTCTTTCCACAATCCAAAGCGTGGTCTAAATTCCTTGAGCCTGAGCCTGAGGCTTAGCACAGTGCCTGGCACATTGTCAACATTTAATAAATGGTTATTGACTAGCTTTCTGACTAAAATGAAGGCACTGGGCCAGGCTATTTCTTAAGCCCTTTCAAGCTCTAACATTCAGAGTCTCTGATCCTTCTCAGCTGCATAGGATCTAGAGATGAAACAGGTTTATAATTAAAGGCCACAAATGCTGTTTTAACAATTGAAGTAGAGGAGGATAACTACAATTACCCTGCAGGTAACAAAACCACAGCTGATTACATATAAGAAGTCAGTAGTATATGATCACAAAGGAGTGGGACAAAGTTAACCTAAATATTTATGCTGAGTAAAAATATTAGTTCTTCTTAGGAAAACATCTTTGATAAAAAAAAACAGCCTTATAATTCAATGCTCACCTCAGTTAAACAGGTGTTCCTATCCAGCTGTCAGGAGCAGAATTATGAAGAGTGAAAATTCTGTCTGTGAAGGAGTGTCAATTATCCAGTGTAAACAAGATGTAGAATTTTTTTGCATGGTACAATATTAGTATGCAATGCTGAGTTCAGTAAGTCCTCTAACTTTATTAATGTTTGTCTCTCAAGGCTAACAAAAATGAAATCTCCAGAAAGATGAGCTTCCCCCAAAAGTTAAAAGCAGAATAATGACTGGGTGTTGAAAGGAAGCAATTTTAAATCTGTTGCAAGAGAAAATTACCTAACAATTGTAACTATCCAAATATTGAATGGCTTGTGTGGGTATGTGATAGGTTCTACCTACCTACCTCAACACACGCAAAGAATATCTTTAAGCAAGTGTTGTATATGATTGTATAATTACTTTTTCAGATGGTTTCAAAGTGTTTAAGGGTAATTCGGCACATATCCACATCACCTAAGATGGAGTCACCCACATAGGAGGTACTAGGGACCCATTTTTGGTAGACAATAGAATTGGCATGTGTGGACATTCTATATTAGCCTACTACATTTCTGGGATGAGCCTCTTTTCACTGATGGCATAGCAAGAATTGGCTGCTCTTTAAGTCTGCCTCACTAAGTATATTCTCTGGCTTTCTGTCATTCTCTCTGGAATACTGACTCATGGCATGTGACTCTACTTGCATGATATCCCCTGCCCCCTGTTAGGTCATGTGACCCTGAGATAATTTTTTTCTTAATTTCTTTTTTCCTTCATATTTTCAGATGGAAAGAGTGAAGTCTTTGACATCACAATGTGTTCAAAGTCATGTAATAGCCTAAATTAGAAAACAAAAATCTAATTCCACTCTCTCCACCTTGAGGCTTTCAACATTTTCTCCTTCAGTCACCACTAGGAAAAGATAAAGATGGATTTCCCCAGTCACTACCTTTTTGAACATTCAATTTTGGCTCAACTTGGTAAATAGATAGGAGGTAATAACAGATAACCTGTGAATGCCCTGAATGAAGGAGTATGGTACATCCATTATACATTTACAGAAGCAAGCTCATCAAACCTACCTTGTAGATTGGGTAGCAGGTAAATCAATAGTGTGTGTTCCTTGGACTTGTACCTCAGTATGTAGTCTCTAGTTACAAGTCAATGGAAAACAATATTCTCTAAGTATAGAAAAGCTTCAATTATGTTATAATTTTCTAATACGTAGATTAGGATGCACAATGCATTTAATCACTCCAAGTCTTCCCCACCAAATGCACATATTCAAACAGATATATTCTGATTTAACACAATTCATTACAATACTGGTACACATCTTCTCACCTAAGCACATAATAGAATGTAATAGTCTACTGAATGTAACAAATATGTGTCCCACATTATTTAATAAACTCTTCTTCTTAAACGCAAGACATTTTATTTCAGTGGTTATGATCCCTGCTCTTGGTGATTAACTTCAACCTGTAATACAGAAATAAGCAATTATTTAATCAATCAACACATTTGTTAAGATTGGTTACTTTATATGCCCAGACACAAAATTAAGTAATGGGATACAATCCTTTTATACAAAGAGCTAATATTAAAATGGAGGAGACAAAAACATACACGTTTAAGTGTATATAAAGTCAATATTTAGACAAAAAAATATAAATACCAAATAGTTCAAAATAGTTTTGAAAGGTGGACACTAGTATTTGGGGGAAATATCACAAGCTTCATGCAGAATTTGGTTGCTGATCTTTGTGTTGGAAGAAAAGACAGATTCTCTGTGGTGTAAAAAAAGAATGAATTCCAGACGTATGAAATGGCCATTGCTGAGACAGGTGATGTAGTATCATTTAAGAGGAACAGAGGGAAAGCTAACTTTGATGGATCAAAGTGTTGGAGGCAGTATAATGTTTGTGTCTACAGAATTGAGTTGGAATGAGACTGTGAAGAAATTTGAAAGCTAAACAGGGAGTTTAGTTTCAAAGATAATATCCTAGAGGGAGCCACTGGAGTTTATTGAAGCATAGAATTAAATGATCATTCAAGGTAAATCACTTTGGTAATGGTATGGAAGATAGACTGGGGTGAGGAAAAGCTTGTAGAAGGAAGAACTGGGAAGTCTTTGCAACATTCTAGGCAAGAGGTGACAGAGGTTTGAACAATTATTTTGATCGTATGAGTGGAGAAGAGTCAGATGCATGAAATATATTAAATATAATTAGGTTTACTACTACCAGACAATATTTTCAATAATTATGACTATGCTGACAGAAATTTTGTCAACCAAAATATTTTTGCATTAATTTATTCTTCAAATAATTGTCATAGGAAGTAAAAATTTTGTGTCATGTAATCAAAGCAAGCATGAATGTATATAGCTATTAAAAACAATTTTCCTGGTTCCAACTTCCAGGAGGCAAGATGCTGGAGTAAGGAGTAAGTCATTATCACTGTCCCTTATTGACCTCTGAAAGCCCAGAAAACATTGCATCAGGAAAAAAACAAAAACAAAAACTTTAGAACAGCTGAAACAGCAGAAAGATGAGATGTATAATCTTGTAATCCAGGAAGCTTGGGAGATTAATGGGAAAGACCTCTCCCATTTTGGGTTAGAGGAAGCTGTACAGGATGGGAGGCATCCTAGCAAGCCAGTGGCAAGCCCCACTTCAGCAAACCAGGGGTAGATCCTGAGTCCAAGGGTGGTAGAGTAGGCAACTGTGGTCACCTGCCCCCCCAAAAAAAACCCCCAGATGCCTCGGCACAGGCAGGGTAACCAGTAGACACCAGCTTAGAAAACTACCACATGTACAAGCATTCTTGTTTTATCTCTTGTTGTTGGGCTTTGTTAGTAATATATAGAAATGCTGAGAGTTTATGTGGGTTTATTTTGTATCCTGCAACTTTGCTAAATTTGTTTATTATTTCAAGTGATGTTTTACTTGGTACCCTAGGATTCTCTAAGTATACCATCATATCATCTGTAAAGAGTGATAGCTTTGTTCCTTCTTTGCCTATTCTAATTCCTTCAATTTCTCTTTCTCCTCCAATTGCTACAGCTAACATTTCTAGCACAATGCTGAATAACACTGGTGATAATGGACATCCTTCTTTCACCCCTAATCTTATTGAAAATGCTTCTAGCTTATCCCCATTACATACAATGCTTGTTGATGATTTTAGAGACATGCTACTTCTCATTTTAAAGAAGATTACATTTATTCCTATGCTCTATAATGTTTTTAATAGGAATGGTTATTGTATTTTATCAAATGTTTTTTTCTTCATCTATTGAAATAATCATATGATTTCTGTTAGTTTTGGTGTTGATATGGTCAATTATGTTGATAGTTTTCCTAATATTGAACCAACCCTGCATTCATGGTATAAATCCTATGTGATCATAGTGTATTATCCTTGAGATAAGTTGCTGTGATCTCTTGGCTAATATTTTATTTAAAATTTTTGCATTTATATTGATTAGGGAAATTGGTCTATATTTTTTATTATCTGTTTTGGGTCTTCCCAGTTTAGGTATGAGTACCATATTTGTATAATAAAAATAATTTGGTAGGACTCCACCTATTTTCCAAAATAATTTATACAGTATTGAAATTAATTTTTCTTTAAATGTTTCATAGGATCTACTTGTAAATCCATCTGACCCTGTAGCTTTTTTCTTAGGGAGTTTACCGATGGCTTGTTCAATTTCTTTTTCTGAAATAGGCTTATTTAAATATTTTATTTCCTCTTCTGTCAATCTGGGCAATTTATACATATATATATATATATATATATATATATATATATACATATATATACACACATATACATATGTATATATATGTATATATACATATATATGTATATATGTATACATATGTATACACACACACACACACACACACACACACACACACACACATATATATATATATATGTAAATATTCATCCATTTCACTAATAGTCAAGTTAATTGACATACAGCTGGGTAAAATGGCTCTTAATTGTTATTTTGAGTTCCTCTTCATTGGTGGTGAATTCACCCTTTTCATTTTTGATGATGGTAATTATTTTTTTCTTTCTTTTTTTAAGTAAAATTAACTCAAGGTTTATCTATTTTATTATTTTTCCCCACAAAACCAGCTCTAAGTTCTATTTATTGTTCAATAGTTTTCTTAATTTCAATTTTCTTAATTTCCCCTTTGCTTTTCAGGATTTCTAATTTGATGTTTAATTGTTCTTTTTCTAGGTTTTTTAGTGCCTGTCCAATTCATTGATCTCTTCTTTCTCTATTTTATTAATGTAAGCATTTAGAGATATAAAACTTCCCTTAAGAAGCACTTTTGTTGCATCCCATAAATTTTGATATGTTGTTTCAGTATTGTTATTCTCTCAGATGAAGTTACTGATTGTTTCAATGACCCAGTCATTCTTTAGTATTAGATTATTTAGTTTCCAATAAAATTTTAGTCTATCTTTCAATGGCCCTTTATTAAATGTAATTTTTGTTGCATCATGATCTGAAAATGATGTATTTAATATTTCTGTTTGTCTGATTTGGATTGTGAGGTTTTTGTGCCTTAATACGTGCTCAATTTTTGTGTAAGTGCCATGTACCCCTGTATTCCTTTCTATCTCCATTCAGTTTTCTCCAGAGGTAAGTGATATCTAAGTTTTATAAAATTCTATTCATCTACTTAACTTCTTTTTTGTTTATTTTGTGGTCATAGGGGGTGATTGAGGTCCCCTACTAATATAGTTTTATTGTCTATTTCTTCCTGTGACTCCCTTAATTTTTCCTCTAAGAATTTGAATTTTATCCCACTTTGAATGCATATATATATATATGCATATATCATATGTATGCATATATATACATATATAACATATATGTATATATATGCATATATATATAATGTTTAGTAATGATATTACTTCATTGTCTATGGTACTTTTTAACAGAATGTAGCTTCCTTCCTTGTCTATTTTACTTAGATCTATTTTTTGTTTACTCTGTCTGATATCAGGATTTCTTCCCCTACTTTTTTTTTACTTCAGCTGAAGCATAATATATTCTGCTCTAGCCTTTTACCTTTGCTCTGTGTGCATCACTCTGCTTCAAATGTGTTTCTTGTAAACATATTGTAGGATTGTAGTTCTTATATTGTAGCCAAGTTCTACAATTACCAGGTCAAAGAGAAAATACTACAAGTGGCCAGAAACAAACAATTTAAATACCTTGGAACTACACTCAAGATTACACAGGACCATGCAGTTTTTGCATTATGGGACAGAAATGCAAATTAAAACAACTTTGAGGGATCACATCAAATCTACCAGATTAGTTAATAGGCCAAAACAGGAAAATAATAAATTTTGGAGAAGATATGGGAAAATTGGAACACTAATGCATTGTTGGTGGAGTTGTGAACTGATCCAACCATTCTTGAGAGCAATTTGGAACTATGCCCAAATATCTATAAAACTATGCATGCCCTTTTACTCACCATTACCACTTCTAGGTCTGTATCCTAAAGAGATCATGAAAACAGGGAAAAGACCCACATGTATAAAATATTTAAGAAGCCTTTTCTGAGGTGGAAGAAAGAATTGGAAATTGAGGGTATCCATTAAGTGGGGCATGGCTGAAAAAGCTTTGGCACATGAATGTAATGGAATACTGTTGTTCCACAAAAAATAATGAGCAGGCGGACTTCAGAAAAACCTGGAAAGACTTGCATGAATTGATGCTGAGTGAAGTGAGCAGAACCAGGAAAACATTGTACACACTAACAGCAGCATTGTGTAATAACCAACACTGATAGACTTAGTTTTTCTCAGGAATGCAAGGATCTAAGACAACTCCAAAAGACTAAAGATGGAAAATGCTCTCTATATCCAGAGAAAGAATGTAGATGGAATCATACTATTTGCTCTCCTCTTTTGTTGTTTTATTTTGTTTCTTCTTTCTCATTCTTCCTCTCAGTTCTAATTTTTTACCTCATGACCAATGTGAAAATGTGTTTAATATAAATGTATAAGTAGAGCATATATCAGATTACATGCTGACTTGGGGAGGGGGAAGGAGAGGAAGGGGAAAAAATTTAAAAATCAAAATCTCATGGAAGTGAATATTGAAAACTAAAAGTAAATTGATTACTTGTAATAAAATAAAACAATAATGTACCTTAAGTACAGTTCTGACCCTGTCACTATCTTTTTCAACAAACTCCAATGGTTACCTGATACCTCTATGATCAATATAAATTTCTCAGTTTGACATTGATAACATTTCTTGACCCCAATCTACCCCTCCAGTCTTATTACATGTTCATTTTCTTTATGTACACTATGATACAGCCAAACTGGTATGCCTTATGCATAGCACTCAATCTCCCAAATTCATTCCTTTGTCCATACTATCTCCCATATCTAGAAGGCCTTCTATCTTCATTTCCAAGGTCTGAAATCACTGGGGCATCTACAGATAATTTCCCTTGCCTAGAGTCAGGAAAACATTCCTGAGTTCTAATCTGGCCTTGGACAGTTAAAAGCCATATGATCCTGGCCAAGTCATCTGTAAAATTATCTGGAGAATGAAATGGTTAACCATCCAGTATTTTTGCCAAGAAAACACCTGGGTGGTGGGATAGGGTCACAATGAGTCTGACATGACTGAAAATGACTGAGTAAGAATCCATAGTTTTACTCAGGACTGAGCTCAAGCAACATATTTTATGTGGAGCCTTTCCTGAATCGTCCAACTTAGTATTTTCCTCCCTAAATTATCTTGTATATGTTTTGTATATTTCCAGTGGTGTGCTGGTACGTGTTTAACTGGCTCTCTGGAAACAAGTGAACCAACAGAAAACATAGGTAAAACATACTTTTCATTAGCCAGGTGAAGGAACATTTCTTAGGTTTCTTAGTGAAGCAATCATTTTGTATATTGGTGATATGTTCCTTAGGGTTGATGTCAATTTTTTTTTCTTCCTTTGAGATGAAAAACAAATCCAAGGAACCTCACTGCAAATATTTTCTTTTAAATGACAGTCAAAATTAGATAAATATAAAGATCTGAGTCACTCCCCTACTCACAATTCTTCAGTGTAGTATCATTGTCCTAATGATAAAATAAAAACTCAGATTGGTATTCAAGGCTCTTTACAATGTAACCCTAGCAATCTTCCTATCCAGACTTAAAATTAATCACCTTTATGCACTGTATATGCTAGTCAAAATATCCTATTCCCTGAACACAGCATTTCATATCCCACCTCCATATCTTTGCATAGTTTGTTTCACACTCCTAGAATACACCCCCCCAACATCATTCCTTTTGGAATCCTGAGCTTCATATAAGGATTAAGTTAGGTAATACATTCTAGAAGAAGTATTTCCTGTTTCCCATGGTTGTTCCCTCTCTCACTTTTCTCAATTTGTGTTTATCTGTTTAAATACTATATCCATCCAATAGCTCCTTGAGTGCAAAGAAAGTATTTTTTGTTTTGTGTTTTTAGAGTATAAGACAGTATCTTATACTTGTTAATTATAACATACATCAATAAACTAAGATTTAGCCATTGCTTAGCCATCTGAAAAATTAAATGCTAAAAAACAAATCTACTGCCAAAGCTAAAATTGTGTCTATAAATGAATTATTATTTTTCATTTTGAATGTCACATGTTTTTTGGCTATAAAACCCAGTATAGACATCTAGAATTAATGTATTTTATAAAGTATGGAACAGTTATAAAGGTGCAAATGAACGATTTTCCATATGAGGATACTGAGGTTTTGTGAGATTGAATTACAAAGTTACACAAATAAAGAGAAAAAAGAAGTAGGATTCAGATTCATGTCTTTTGACCCAAATTCCAATGTCCCTTCTACTACATGGAGTCTTCACAAAATTAGTTATTCTTATGTGGTCAATCTCGAGTATTCCTAAATGTGTATGTTCTCTAATCTCAAACAAGTCCTCACAGCATTGAGAAAATCCTTGCATTTTTCTCAAATTGGCCCTTTATTGAATTGCCTACAGATGCTGCTCCAAAATTTCTCTTTGATCCTCAGACCTCCAATGCAATCTTCTTTCTATCACTCTTTCACCTAGGGCATTACTTCATATTTAACTGAGAAACTAGAGGTCATTTATTGTGAGCCCTTTCTTCTCTACTTAACAAACCATCCAACAGTGTCCTCCATTCTCTTCTTTTTCACTTTAGACTTTGATGAAGTATTGGTGTTCCCCTCAACTAGAACATATCCTATAAAACAAAAACAAAGAACCTTACTTGACTCCAACATGCCTTTGATCTATTATCCTGAGAAGAGAAGGAAACAAATGTTTATTAAGTGGCTAATATGAGCTAGACACAAAGGTTATGAAGCACTTTGAATAATAAACAGAGGATTTTGTATTTGATCCTGGAGACAATAGGGAAGCACTGGAGATTATTGGTCAGGAGTTTGAGATGATTGGACCTACAATTAAGGAATATCACTTGAGTGGTAGAATGAAGGATAGACTGCAATAGGAAGAGACTTGAGGAAGGCAGACCCACCAGCAAGCTATTGAAATAGTCCAAGCATGAGATGATGAGGGCCTACAGCAGAGAGGTCAAAGGAGAGAAGGGGGTATATGTGAAACATATTGCAAATGTGAAATCAGCATGCCTTGGCAACAAATTGGATATAAGTGGTGAAAGATAATGTGATGTCAAGGATAACTCCTAGGTTGCAAGACTGAGGGACTTGGAAGATAGTCCTAACCTCTACAGTAATAGTGAAAATAAAGATAGGGGAAGATTTAGGGGGAAAAATGAGTTCCACTTTGAACATGTTGGGTTTGAGTTATTCACTATTTACTGGCTCTCCAGTTTGAGATGTCTGAAATGCAATAGAAAATGTGAGATTAAAGGTCAGCAGAAATACATGGGCAAAGTAGGTGGATTTGAAAATCATCAGCATAACTATAGTAATTTAATCTATGGGAGCTGACAAGATTATCAAATAAAGTAGTACAGAGGGGGAAAAGGCAAGGTGAAAAAGATATCTTAATGCAAAGGCAACTTTGTCATCATAGGTCTGAGGTTAAATATTGTGGGAGCTATAAATTGACTGTGGCTGTTGAAGACTATATGTATATATATATATATATTTAAAAGGAGAGGAATGGACTAAAGGGATTATGAAGTACCATTTCATACTGTAATATACTCATTAGAAAATCAAGAACCTGGGGAGGCAAAATACAACATCATTTCAGTGAAGATCAGTATATCTTAGAGGATATCATCAATGAAGTATACTATAAACTACTAGGACAGAAGGAGTACATAGATGAGGAGTTCAGCAAATATCATAGGGACGTGAAATATAAATAATACAGGACTTCAGTTAACTAGCCATATTTTGAAACTTTCAGCCATAAAACAAAGGCAGGTATTAATTTATTTTATTAATAAGATTTATTTTTCTTCAAAAGCACTGTAAGTAATGATGATGGACTGCAATTATTTATCTAAGATCTGACTAATACGGTGGAATTGACAACAGAGGTGGAAATAATGGGAGAAATGATTATTATATTTTGGAAATTGAGATCTATGAAGAAGAAATAAAAGGGAGGACTATTGTTATATGCATGTTCTATTACAAGATATCAGATTTCAAAGATTTTTCCCTACCTCTCTCAACCACTAAAAAAAAAAGTGAGAAAGTTCTGCTACATTAAGATTACATGTGAAAGTTTAAGTCCAGGAGAGTTGAGAAACTTCCTTCTTTTCTTTTCAGCCAAAGTCAAAGTTTATTAGAACATCCATCATATTGGGCAGACTCTTGAAGATTATGAACATTAGTAAGCTATTGGCTAGATTTTAAGAATCTAAGCAGTGGCTAGATTATAACAATAGGAGCATCTTAATGGAGATAAGATGGACCTTATATACAGAAAGCCTGTGGGAAGGATCTAGGAGTGGCCAAGTAGTTTGGGGTGACAGGAGGAGGGGTCTAAGGAGATCTGGATGGCAGTGGCCAGTAAACTGGAGTGAACAGAACTCCTGGGACCTGGACAATGGAGCCTAGCTAGGATTAAGTGTGGGGAATGGCTGGGGCTATAGGGAGGGCTAGGCTAGGTTAAAGGTAATAGAATTGGGAGATTGGGTGTAGCCACAATGGAAGGCCAGTTGATGGGATTATAGCCTCAAGTGAATGCCAGAGACTTGGCCATGTGGGAATGTTCAGGATTTTTCCTTTCTGGAGTCTAGATTCCATCCTCACCATCCCCCCCCTCAAACAAATGGGACCCAAATTCTTTTGGTGTAAGGGGCAAAGGTCTTGGCTTCTGAAACTACTTTCTGCTGGCAAGGGGCATAGAGCTGTGCTTGCCTCGAGGAGGTTGACTGGAACTGAGCACAAGCTGCATCCAAGGAATGATGGGGGAACATTGGCTGGTACCCTCTGTTTGCTACCAACTGTAGGTGAATGACTTGTAGTCTGAAAGGCACAAATCTGACAGAAAAGACTTCAAGGTCCAGATATAGAGCATGGACTAGATATAGGGTCCAAATATGAAAGGATAAAACATCCTTACCTCTGTTTGGGTTCAGATAATTCAGTTTTCTAACCATGCAGTATCAAATCCACCTCATGGTCAGACTCAGAAATAGTCAGATGGGTGACACTCCCTTTCAAAGGAATATAATGGAGAAACTGAGCCAGGAGGATCTCATCTTAGAATAAGGCTAAAATTGTCCTCCCAGCTTTTCCCAATGCTGACTTCCCACCAGTATTACATTCTCTGAGTAGCTTGTGGCATTTCTCAGATGGTAGATTATTGATTTATTGATGGATTATTATGATCTACTAGACAACTCAAAATAAAATCATGACCTTTTTTTTTTTAACCTCAAGCAGAAGTTTCACCAATCTCAACTTGGGAAAAACTTTTCCAGGATTTACATCTCAAATTTAAATCTGTCCTGGTGTAAAAAGCCAGTCATTAGAGATTATTTCTCTATATTTGCAAATTCTCAGCAAGACAACACCCAAACAAGCTTTTTGGAAAGTTTACACATTAAAACAATAACCAACAATAGTGAAATTATTTTAGTGGTAATCAAATTATGAAAAATTGCTTGACATAACTGATACAAAGAGGTCACCAATTTGAAACAAACCCATTACCAATCAGGTGACTTCAATTTTGTTAAGTGCATTTCCAAATTACTATAGAGAATCAACATCTCATTATTAACAGTTCAAACTACAAATTTAAAAGAGCATGCTTACCCAAGTTGAGAGGCTGCCTTCATTACCTTGAGTAGAATGTGCTGAACCTGGGTGATGCTTTCAGGCAAAGATTGCCCTAGGGCCCAATGCCATTGCCAGAGGGGCCCACACTGTAACTGCTGCCCCTCCCACTTCCTTCCTTTCCCAGGTAAGGGAATGTAAAATCAAAGGGAAGTGGTAAAGGGTGAAACTCTCTTCTCCTATGAGAGGGGTTAATAGATAACCCCTCTCGAAGGAAGGGAGTGGGAGAAAAGAGTGACCAGGTTTGTAAGGAGGAGTTTCAAAACTCCTTAATTATCAATCACAAAACCTCCAGAATCTGCCAAGAGATATTTTTATATGTTCTAACTTTTCCCTGTAACCTCCACGAAGGAATACTCAGAGGTGTAGAGGTAAGGGAGTAAGTAAGCCTCAGGGAACCAAAAAAGCAACCGTAGTTTTCCCCAATTCCCTAGCACTGAGAGAATTGACAGAATTGCACATACAATTCCAATAGGGCATCTGTCCTTGTCCTCTATGCTGTGGAAGGTATACCCAGGTCCATGTCCTCAAAACGACCCAGAAGACTGAGAGCCTGAGGGCATCAGGCTGAGTGCAAGACAGCCTTCTAGCCATCAGCCTGAGAAGTACCTCCAAGCCTTGGTGCTTGGAGAGCAAACCCAACTACAGAGCAAAAATGTGGGCCAGGGGAGGCTTGCCCACCTTCTAGTCTTGGCTGGAAAAGAGCTTGGGGTTAGGCAGTTTCTCTGTATGGGCCACCAAAATGTTGAGGTTTAGGGGTACTGGGACCCTGAGATGACAACAGGTGTGCCTGCCTGAAAGAATTCAACCCAAGCCTTCTTTCAGCCAAAAACAAGGTTTATTAGAACATCCATCATATTGGGAAGACTCTTAAAGTGTCTGAACATTAAAAAGCTATTGGCTAGATTTTAAGAATCTAAGCAGTGGCTAGATTATAAGAATCAGAGCCCTTTTTTTTTAAAGAAGAATTTACAGATTTTTATTTAAGATTATTTTCAGAAATCTGCCTTTGAGAAGGAAGGATAGCTCAACTCAAAGATATTTCTGTATGTCAACAAAAAGATATTCCTAAAGAAAGCATAAAAATTGTTATGATATAAATAGATTAGAACAAGACATTACTGTGATAAAATAAAATTGAGACCATATAAGTTCTGTGAGGAGAATTCAAGTTAAAGAAAAAAATGAAAATTAAAGTATGCTTCTAAAACAATCTGGATTATTTCTATCAATTTATACTAACAAATTGTTTTAAAATTGTTATCTTAATATTACAAAAATGTCTATAGCCACTTATCTCCAAATCCTTTTCTGTTAATAGTACTGTTTTATTCATTAAACACATGTGGACTTTCATTTTGTGTGTTCTGATTCTCTTACCTTATATAAGCAGTCTGTCCCCAGAGTTTATCTCTTGAAACCAATTCCCCTTTTTTTGAAAGATTTATGAATGTATTTTTTTTAGTTTTCAACATTCAGTTTCACAAGTTTTTGAGTTCAAAATTTTCTCACCAACTCATCCCTCCCCCAACCCCAAGACAGTATGCATTCTTCATACTCTTTCCCTTAATCTGTCCTCCCTTCTATCTTCCCCTTCTTCTCTTATCCCCTTCTTTTTCTATTTTCCTTTTCTTGTCTGTTTTATGTGAGATAATTTACCCCATTCTACCTCTTCCTTTCTTCTCCCACTATAATACTCTTTTACCTCTAATTTTATTCTCCAGATATCACCCCTTCATCTTTAACTCACCCTGTGCCCTCTATCTACCAATCTATCTATACATATATATATATATATATATTTTTTTTCCACTTGAACTACTCTAATACTGAGAAAGGTCTCATGAAGACAATGATAAAGGGAAAAAATAAAACTATATAAACCTTTATTTTGCTATTAGTTTTTATTTTAGTAAGGATATATTTTGAGTTAGAAAGGATAAAAATAATTGACAAATAAAGTTTAAGATAAACGGAAGACAGGCCAGCATGCATTACAGATATCCTTGCCATATTAACGCAACTATGCTCAGGTACGTTATATTACAGAACACTAAAATAACTGGGAGATATGATTGCCAAGTCACTCAGTGAGTGATCTGTGAAGGATTTCAGGGAAATGAAAAGGTGTAAACAGACTAGAAATGGGCAAATGTTCCAATTTTCCAACTTTCATCCTAGGCTGTAATGTCCAGAATAAAAAATGAGTGAGCCCAAAGAAATGAAGTTATTTTAACTGGGTAGCTTCTTATCCCATCAAATCATCTATGAAAGGATCTCCCTTTTTTGTCATTTTCCCTTCTACCATCAATTCCTCTCCTTCCACACTCTCTTTTCTACCTCTTAATCTGGGAATATGAATTAAATCAAAATTAACATTGCTCATGGGAAAAGCATGAAGTGTCACTGATTATCCCTTTGACTTCACAGATGAAAAACAATCTTCCCTGGACACCATTGACCCATGTTTTCTCCCTCTATTATAATGTAAGCCTGAGATCAGGAATAGTCTGGTTTTTTTTTTTGTATTTGCATACCTCTTACTAAACACAGTCCATGACAAAGAATAAGTGCATGTTAAGTGATTTTGATTCATTCCTTCGTTCATTTTCAAATACAGAGAAAAGAGTCTTCAAAATATATACTAGTGAACCTCTATTTAATTTTGAAATAAAAAAAAAACATGATGAATGGCATGTTAAGCTAACATATAAAAAGAAGAGGTAATCACTGTAAAAAGGTCATTCAAAACAAAATTCGGAAAAAGCAAGATGGCAAAGTAAAAGCAATGACTTGCTTTAGCTTTCCCCCAAACCCCTCCAAATACCTGTAAAAATGGATCTAAACAAATTCTAAAGCAGTGGAACCCACAAAAAGAGTGAAACACATTTCCAGCCCAAGACAACCTGGATGGTTGACTGGAAATGTCTATTGTGCTGAGCTGGGAGAGGAACACAGTTCAGCATGGGCCAAGTAGCCAAAGATTAGGCCTCAGCAAACCTGGAGCAGGCCTCAGGGGACTGAATCACTAGCAGCTATGGCAATTTCCAGACTTCTTAACTCACAAACACCCAAAAATAACTTAGAAGGTCAGTAGGAAAGTTCTGTTGGACATTGGTGTGGGAAGAGTGGGGTCCAGCCCCAGTCCTGGTATTGCCTCAGGGTAGCAGCTGTTTCTGGAGCTCTCAGTGCACAGACTGTGGGGGGATAAAGTGGCTGATCAGCACATTGAAGGGATCTTTTTTGCTGGTGCTCAGGCAGGATTCTCTTGCTTTGCCCATGCATAGATCTGGGTCACAGTTCTGGGCGGCAGTCCTGGGACAAGGAGGAGTGCTGACATGGTGGAGCTTGTAGTGGCAGTGAAGAAGGAATCCTCCTCATAGTTGCATGGTAAAAAATAGTGCTTGTGCTCACTAATAGACCAGAGTACAGGCCAGAAAAAGAGTAAACACCTCATCCTTGATCACACCACCTTGGAAGAACTGAACAGCTACACAAAATCCGTGAAGGTTTGGACAGTACATAATCCACACTGGAAGCAGACCCCTACCTTATCAAAGAGTTTATAGCTTTTCCTGACAGGAGATAAGATGGCGGAAGTGTAGCAGAAGAAGAAGTAAACCTTCCACAGCGTGGACCTGAATCAGTTTCTGGACATGTCCTATGAAGAGTTCACGTAGTTGTACTGTACTCGATAGTGTTTGTGACTCAATAAAGGTCTGCAGTATAAACAGCATTCCCCCTGAAGTACCTGAGGAAGCCAAGAAGGAGCCACCCCTCATGGCAAAGCCCAAGGTATTAAAGACACACCTTCGGAACATGATCAGCCTGCCAGAGATTGTGGGAAGTATGGTTGGTGTCTATAATGGCAAGTGAGGTAGAAATTAAGCCCAAGATGATTTGACACGACCTGGGTGAATTCTGTATCACCTACAAGCCTGTGAAACACAGACAGCTGAGTATTTAAGCCACCCACTCCTTTCATTTCATCTCTCACAAATAACCCAGATCCTAACAATAAAAATAAGAAGGTTCAAAACAAAACAAAACAAAAACCAAAACAAAACAAAACAAAAACAAAGAGTTTATAACTCAAATAATTTCCAGGTCCCTAGAAGTATCTTTAAAAACACATGCACAAAACCCCCAAAGCTCAGGACAGTATATTATCCACAATGGAAGAAGACCTCTATCTTAACAAAGAGTTTATAATTCAACTAATTAGCTGGGATCATGAGCTAACTTTGCAAAAGAAAGTCAGACCATAAAATCTTTCTTTGGTGACAAAGAAGATCAAAACATACAACCAGAAAAAGACAACAAAGTCAAAGCTCCTACATCCAAAGCTCCCAAGAAAAAAATATGAATTGGTCTCAGGCAATAGAAGAGCTCAAAAATGATTTTGAGAAGGAAGAAGAGAAGTAGAGGAAAAATTAGGAAGAGAAAAGAGAGTGATGCAAGAAAATCATGAAAAACTAGTCAACAACTTGCTAAAGGAGACCCAAAGAAATACTGAAGAAAATAACACCTTAAAAAACCAGCCTAACTCAAATGGCAAAATAAGTCTAAAAAGTAAATGAAGAGAAGAATGCCTTAAAAAGCAGAATTGGCCAAATGGGAAAGGAAGTCCAAAAGCTCAGTGAAGAAAATACTTCCTTAAAAATCAGAATGGAGCAAATTGAAGCTAGTGACTTCATGAGAAATCAAGAAATAATAAAACAAAATCAAAAGAATGAAAAAACAGAAGACAATGTGAAATATCTCATTGGAAAAACAACTGACCTGAAAAATAGATCCAGGAGAGAGAATTTGAAAATTATTGCACTATATGAAAGTCATGATCAAAAAAAAGAGGAAAAATTGAGACTGCTGCAAGAAAAACATGAAAAACAAGTCAATGGCTTGGTAAAGGAGACCCCCAAAAAGTACTGAAGAAAATAACTCCTTAAAAAATAGCCTAACCCAAATGGAAAAGGAGGTTCAAAAAGCCAATGAGGAGAAGAATGTCCTAAAAAGCAAAATTGGCCAAATGGAAAAGGAAGTCCAAAAGCTTACTGAAGAATGTACTTCCTTAAAAATAGAATGGAGCAATTGGAAGCTATTGACTTTATAAGAAATAAAGGCATTTTAAAGCTAATTCAAAAGAATGAAAAAACAGAATAGAATGTAAAATATATCATTGGAAAAACAACTGACCTGTAGAATAGATCCAGAAGAGAGAATTTAAAAATTATTGGACTATCTTAAAGTCATGATCAAAAAAGAGTCTGGACATCATCTTTCAAGAAATTATCAAGGAAAACTGCCCTGAAATTTTAGAACCAGAGGGCAAAATAGAAATTGAAAGAATCTACCAATCACCTCCTGAAAGAGATCCCCAAAGCAAAACTCCTAGGAATATTGTAGCGAAATTCCAGAGCTCCCAGGTCAAGGAAAAAATATTGCAAGCAGCTAGAAAAAAAAAAAATTCAAGTATTGTGGAAGCACAATCAGGATGACACAAGATTTAGCAGCTTCTACATTAAGTGTCCAGAGGGCATGGAATATAATACTGTAGAAGGCAAAGAGATAATTACAGACAAGAATCACCTACCTGGACAAACTGAGTATAATACTTCAGGGAAAAAATGGTCATTCAGTGAAACAAGGGACTTTCAAGGATTCTTAATGAAAACACCAGAGCTGAATAGAAAATTTGACTTTCCAATACAAGACCCAAGAGAATCATGAAAAGGTAAACAGGAAAGAGAAATCATAAGAGATTTATTGTGTTCCAAGCCCTCCACTCCCTTAAGGTAGAAGCTGCTAAATCTTTCATTTTCTTGATTGTGTTTTCACAATATTTGAATTGTTTCTTTGTGGCTGCTTGCATTATTTTCTCCTTGACCTGGGAACTCTGGAATTGGCTACAATATTCCTAGGAGTTTTCCTTTGAGGATCTCTTTCAGGAAGTGATCAGTGGATTCTTTCAGTTTCTATTTTCTCCTCTGGTTCTAGAATATCAGGACAATTTTCCTTGATAATTTCTTCAAGGATGATATCTAGGCTCTTTTATTTTTTATCATGGCTTTTATCATAGGTAGCCCAATAATTTTTAAATTCTCTCCTCTGGATCTATTTTTCAGGTCAGTTGTTTTATCAGTGATATATTTCATATTGTTTTCTCTTTTTTCGTTCTTTTGGACTTGTTTTACAGTGTCTTGATTTCTCATTAAGTCACTAACTTCCAATTGCTCAATTCAAATTTAAGGAAGTATTTTCTTCACTGAGCTTTTGGACTTCCTTTTCCATTTGGCCAATTTTGATTTTTAAGGTATTATTCTTCTCATTGACTTTTTGGAATTCTTTTGCCATTTCGGTTAATCTATTTTTAAGGTGTTATTTTCTTCAGTATTTTTTAGGTCTCCCTTAGAAAGCTGTTGACTTCTTTTTCATGATTTTCTTGCATCACTCTCATTTCTCTTCTCTGTTTTCCCACTATTTCTCTTCTTGCTTCTCAAAATCATTTTTTGAGCTCTTCCATGGTTTGAGACCAATTCATATTTTTCTTGGAGGCTTTGGAGGTACGAGCTTTCACTTTGTTGTCTTCTTCTTGTTTTATGTTTTGATCTTCTTTGTCACCAAAGAATGATTCTATGGTCTGACATTTTTTTGCAATGTTTGCTCATGATCCCAGCTAATTAGTTGAATTATAAACTCTTTGTTAAGATAGAGGTCTTCTTCCATTGTGGATAATATACTGTCCTGAGCTTTGGGGGTTTTGTGCATGTGTTTTTAGAGATACTTCTAGGGACCTGGAAATTTTCAGTTTTTCCAAGGTGGTATGATCAAAGGTGAGATGTTTACTCCTTTCCTATCCTGTGTTCTGGTCTATGAGTTACCACAAGCACTCTTTTCTGCCTTGGAACTGTGAGGCCGATTTACTCTCCACAACACTACAAGCTCACCATGCCAGTACTCTTCCTTGAACCAGGATCACCACTCACAACTTGTTCCTAGATCCAAGCACAGGCAAAGCAAGAGAATCTTGCCTCAGTGCCAGCAAAGAGATCCCTGCAATATCCCTCTGATTAGTCATTGGAATCTCCCTCTGTCTGTGACCGGGAAGCTCCAGAAGAAGCCACCACTTAGGGACTGCTGAGGCTGGGACTGATCTTCTCTCTCACCCCAGTCACAGACTTTTCCTTCTGACCTTCTAAGTTGTCTTTGGCATTCATGGTTTGAGAAATCTAGAAACTGCCACAGATGTCTGTGATTTAGTCCTCTGAGTCCTGTTCTAGGTTCTCCATGAATTGTTTCGCCTGCATGCCCACATTGAACTACCTTCCTCTCCCTGCTCATGTGATAGACCTTCCAGATCAACCATCCAGTTTGTGTTGGGCTAGAAATTTGTTTCACTCTGTCTTTCTGTGTATTCTGCTGCTTTAAAATTTGTTTAGAGCCATTTTTAATAGGTATTTGGAGGGGTTTGGGGGAGAGCTCAAGCAAGTCACTGCTTTTACTTTGCCATCTTGGCTCTGCCCTTATTGATGATAATCTACAGCTAGACTTTAATTGAGAAAACGTTTAAAATGTCCTGTGACACATTTTTTTTTTACCTTAGAGCCAGATGCTAAACATTTATTATGGTGTGGGGAGGACAGGGTGATTGTTGCCTTTGGTATTAGATTTTTGCCTTAAGTATTTGCAAAGATGTAATCTGAAACAGAGATTAGATTTGTTCTCTTTTGCTGTATAGGTCACACCTAGGACAGTATTTAGACACTATAGAGAATTATATTTCAATTGAATCTAAGAGAAATATACAAAAGCTAATAATCAGAGCTATAAGAAAGTTGATTCTTACACTTACAAAATAAAAGTTTGCGCATTTATTGGAGATGTTCAGGTATAGGTTAGATGACAACTTGTTAGGGATATTATTGTAGAAATTGTCTGGTACTATTTAAATGGGATGGACTCTAATGTTCCTATGAGTCTATGATCTTATGATTCTTGGTGATGCTTTGTGAGAGTGAGCAGACCTTGGGTATAGTTCAAGGTCTACTGAAATTATTAAGGATTGTGGCTAATGATGACAACCAAATAAAGGCATGAATTATGGCTGACAAACTTTACTTCAGTTTAACAGTAGAGAGAACCATTAGAGAAAAACTTGTACTTCACACTTCTTAAAAGCGAGTAATTGGCCACATTATATATAGAGATCACAGGGTTAATACATAAAATGATTCAATATTCCATTTGGAAATTAGTAGAAAGTGATGTCATTGAAAGGTCTAAACTAAACTTGAAATATTACTGCTTCAAACCATTAAGACTAATGAACTTCAAACATGGTAGGGCTTCAATTATCAAAGGTAATCTGGATGAAGAGTTACTTCAATGACCAAAAAAAAAAAACCTGATTATGTAGCATGCTTGGCTTCTTTGGGAAGATTAAGAGTGCAGTGAATTGGCATAAAGACATTGCACAGCATTTTTCAGCTTCATGTAGCATTAAATATATAAGATACCAAATATGAACTTCTTCTGTGGAGCAGGTCATACATCATTTCTTTCTTAAGCCAACAAAAATTTCTTGTCATGAAATTCAGAAAAAAGTACATAATTGAGTACTGCATAATCAAGAGGGCCTTGTGCCCTTGTAAGTGATGAGGTATAATAAAGCTCTCAATGCCTAAAAGAAAAATTCCTAACTCTCTAAGGGCACACTTCATTTTAAATAGTTGATATGTTCCAAAGTGGCTATATATAGATCAAAATGGATTAAATGGAATCATATTGCAAATGCACCTAAGATGCTCACTATTTAAAGGAAACGAACAATATATACCTTTGTGAAACTAAGAATCACCAAATAGGTTGATTTACTTTCTATGTTTAGGCATCTTACACCTAATATGTTATTTACTCACCCACTTCCAGCTATCTCCCTTTCTAATTGTCCCTCAAAGTAGAACAAACCACCATTCCTTCAATCACCTAGGTTCCCAATTCAGTGTCATCCTAAACTCTATATTCTTACTCATCCCACATATATTATCAATTCTGTTTCTACAACCTGTCTTATATGTATTCTTTTCTTCCTATTTACATACCTATCAAACTAGTTCAGACCCTCAGAACATTTCACCTGCACTATTGAAAAAGTCTCATTCGCCTTTCCTAAATAAAATATCTCCCCACTCTTTATGGGTGCCACAGTGATTTTTTAAAGTAAAAGAAAAATGTAATTTAATTTGCTTTCAGAGTTCTCCAGTTCCTTCTCTGGAGGTGGACAGGATTTTTCATCATAGACCCTTTTGAACTATCTTGCATCATTGTCTTGCTCAGAGTAGCTAAGTCTTTCATAGTTGGTTGTCCTTACAACATTGCTTCTGCTTGCTTCACTTTGCATGAGTTCATATAGCAGTTCCCAAGTTTTTCTGAAGCTGCCATGTTTATTATTTCTTATAACACAATAGTATTCCATCACACCAACATACCACAGCTTGTTCAGCTATTCCCCAATTGATGGACATTCTCATAATTTCAAAGTCTTTGCCATCATAAAAAGAACAATTATAAATATTTTGTACAAATAGGTCCTTTTCCCTTTTTTTTGATGTCATTGGGATACAACACTTGTTGTGGTATTATTGGGTCAAAGGATAGGCACAGTTGTTGCTGTTGTTGTTGTTGTTGTTGTTGCTGTTTTTAGCCTTTTGGCTGTAATTTCGAATTGTTCTACACAATGGTTGGAAAAATTCACAGCTCTTCTAACAGTGCATTAGTGTCTTGATTTTTTCCAAATCCCCACCAACATTTTTTATTTTCCTTTTTTTCAAGTTAGCCAGTCTGATAGGTGTGAGATTTTATCTAAGTTGTTTTAATTTTCATTTTTAATCACTTCTTATCAGTAGTATTTATTTACCATTTCTAATAAGTAGGGATTTAGAACATTTTTATGTGACTATTTAAAGCTTTGATTTCTTCTTCTTAAAACTGCCTCTTCATATCCTTTGACTACATTGGTTTCATTTGCAAAAAAAAAAGTTTTAATTTCATGTAAACAAAATTTTGCTTCCCATAATCTCCTCTTTCTCTCATTTGGTCATAAATTCTTCCATTATCCATATATCTGACAAGTACATTTTCCTATGGTCCCTTAATTTATTTATCATATCACTCTTTATGTCTAAATCATTTATCTATCCATTTTATCTTATCTTGGTATATAAAATAAAATATTTGTCTGTGCCTATTTTCTGCCAAGCTACTTTCCAGTTTTCCCAGCATTTTTTGTCAAATATTGAATTCTAAGCTTAAAATCTTTTATCTTTGAGCTTATCAAACATCATGTTGCTACAGTCATTTATTATGTATTATGTACCTAATGAATTCCACTGATCCACAACTATATTTCTTAGCTGATGCTAGATTGTTTTGATGATTACTACTTTTTAACATGGTTTGAAATGTGGAACTGATAGGCTGCCTTCATTAACATTTTTTTCCCCTATTGATTCCCTTATTATTCTTTACCTCCCATTCTTCCAGGTGGATTTTGTTAGTATTTTTCTAACTCTATAAAATAATTATTTGGTAGTTTGATTGACATGACATGACACTGAACAAGTAAATTAACTGAGGTAGAGTTGTCATTTTTATTATATTGGCTTGGACTATACTTGACCAATTAATACTTCTCTACTTGTTTAGCTTTGATTTATTTATGTGAAAAGTGTTTTACAATTGTGTTCACTTAATCCCCGGGTTTGTTTTGATACATAGACATGGAAGTATTTTATGTTGGCTGCAATTATTTTAAATAGAATGTCTCTTTTTATCTCTTCTTGCCAAGTTTTATTGTTAGTATTTGGAAATATTGCTGCTTTATGTGGAATTATTTTGTATACTGCTGATGTTGATTATTATTGTTTCACCTAATTTTTAGTTGATTTTTCTAGCATCCTGTAAGTACACCATTATATCTGCAAGGAGAGTATTGCTTCCTCATTGCCTATTTTCATATTTTCAATTTATTTTTCTTGTGTTATTACTACATTCAGAATTTCTAGTAGAATATTGAATAATAATGGTGATAATGGAACGCCTTGCTTCACTCCTGATCTTATTGGGATAACTTCAAGTTTATCCTCATTGCAGATAATGCTTGCTTTTAATTTTAGATAGATACTAATCATTTTCAGCAAGGTTCCATTGATTTAAAGGCTTTCTAATGCTTTTTAATAGGAACGTTTATTGTATTTTGCCAAATTGATTATGGCTTCCAGGTAGTCCAATGATTCGGATATCGTCTCTCCAGGATCTATTTTCCATGACAGTTTTTTTTTTCCCATGAGGTTTTATACATTTTCTTCCTTTTTTCATTCTTTTTATTTCATTTGATTGATTCCTGATATCTCATCAAGTCATTAGCCTCCACTTGCCCAATTCTAACTTCATTTATTCATTTATTTATTTATTTATTTTTTAGGAGCAGATAGCAAGTTTATTTGGTGAAAGCTGACAGCAAATAGGCCAAAGAGGACATATGGTGGGGGCTGGAAGTAAGGATGCTGGCAAGCCTAAAAGTGTATTTAGTTGCTTCAGAAGCAAGAGGATGATTTTCATACTGAGAAAGTTAGGGTGTTCTTTGTGGAAAGAGGAGTTGTTCTCAGCCATTCAGCACCATCTCGACTACCTCTTCATAGTTGATATAAGTGCTGTCTTTATGACCTGCCACCAACAGTTCCACTGCTTCCTCTGCATTTTCTCACCCAGGTTGAGGGTATGTCATATTTCAGCCCCTATGACTGTGCCATTCCCTTCCTTATCTAATACCTGAAGCCCTTCTACATAATCTTCATATGTGCCCTAGTCCTTATTCTGTGCTACAGTCTGCAGCATTGTCAGAAAGTATTCAAAGTCCAGCACCTTCACGTTCATCTCATCACTCTTGGGATTCCCTAAGACCCTGAGCACCTCAGCATTGGTAGGGTTCTAGCCCAGGGCTCACATCACATCCCCACAATGGCTGTAAGGCTGAAGTGTTTTTTCCATCTGCTGTTCAGTCAAACATCTGGAAAGTCTCCTTGAACTCTGCTGTCTGATCCTCTGTGAAATCACACATCTTGGCCATGCAGCTCACTCTCTCACTCATACTGCTGCTGCTGTATGTAATGGCTCCATCTCTGTACCCATAAATCTAAATTTAAAGATACTGTTTTTCCCAATTAGCTTTTGTATTTTCTTTTCTATTTGGCCATCTGTACTCTTTAAGGAGTTGTTTTCTTCAGTGGATTTTTGTATCTCCTTTCCCATTTAGGCAATACTACTTTTTAAGCAGTTTTCCAATCTGTTGACTTTTTTTTTCATTATTCCCTTACATTACTCTCATTCCTTTCCCCAATTTTTCTTCTACCTCTCTTACATGATTTTTTTGGAGGTCTTCCATAAATCTTTCTGTGTTTGAGGCCACTTCCCATTTTCCCTTGGGGTTTTACCCATAGGTATTTTGCCAATGTCCTCTTCTGAGTTTGTGCCTTGGTCTTCCCAGTCACCATACTAAATTTCTATGGTTAGATTCTTTTTTTTTTCTTATCTTTTTTTTCTTTTTGATCTTTTTATTTCTTTTAAATTTGATCTTTGCTCCTAGGATGAAAGGGCCTACATCTTGATGGACATACCTTCAATTTGCAATTCTTTACCACCACTAAAAGAGCAGTTATAACTATTTTTTTACACATTGGTCCTTTTATATCTCTTTGGGATAAAGACATAGTAGTTGTTTTGTTTGTTCAATGGGTGTGAATTGTTTTACAGCCGTTTGGGCAGAATTCTAAATTGCTCTCCAGAATCATTGGATCATTATACAACTTCACCAATAGTACATAGTGGTTTAATTTTCCCGTATCCATTCCATTTGTCATTTTCCATTTCTGTCACATTAGGAAATCTGACAGGTGTGAGGTAATAGCTCAGAGTTGTCTTAATTTGACTTTCTTTCATCAATAGTGATTTAGAACATTTTTTCCCCATAGGACTATAGATAGCTTTGATTACTTTGTCTGAAAACTGCCTGTTCATATCCTTTGGCCACTTGTCAATTGAGGAATGGCTCTTATTTCTATGAATATGACCCAGTTTTCCATATGTTTGAGAAATGAAGTCTTTATCAGAGAATTCATTGTATTTTTGTCACAGTAATGATTGTCAACTATGTATTTCCCTTCATCCTATTTCCCCCCTGCTTATGTTTTTCCTTTCTCCTTTTATCCTGTTCATTCTCAAAAGTGTTTTGCTTCTGACTTTTACCTCCCTTAAATGGGGAGACTTTCAGGAGCCAAGATGGCAGAGTAAGTAGCAAATCGCTGTAGCTTCCCCATATTCACCTCCAAACAACCATAGAACAAGAGCCCCAGAAGAAATCTTGGAACAGTAGAGTCAGTAAAATGATGGAGTGGAGCAGTCTTTTAGCTTGGGAGACTTGGAGGATTGGCAAGAAAAGGCCTTCTTACTTGAATAAAAGTGGAACACAGTCCAGGAAAGGAAGCATCACAGCAAGCCAGCAGCAAGTCCTACCTTAAACAACCAGTAAGAGACACAGAGTCCCAGTGTGGTGAAGAAGGCAAACACCAAGACTTTGTCCCTTCATATGCCTTAACATAGCCAGCGGAAACAGCAGACTCCAGCTTAAAGAACCACCACATGCTTCAGTGTAGCCCTGGGTGGGCAGGCTTCCTGCTGTGATCAGACCTCCACATGCTTCATTGCAGGCATAGGTGGAAGGGCAGCCTCCAAGGGTGAGACCTCCACATGCTTCAGTGTAGCCCTGGGTAAAAGCAGAAAAAAAAGAAAAACACCTGGCCTAAGCACACACCATTTTGGAAAACTACTTAAGAAGTAGCATTGGCCAAATGGAAAAGGAGATATTAAAATCCACTGAAGAAAACAACTCCTTAAAGAGTACAATTGGCCAAATGGAATACAAAGTATAAAAACTACTTAAGGAAAGCAACACTGTAAAGGTTAGAATTGGCAAGTGGAAGCTATTACCCTTTGAGAGTTAATAAATCAACCAAAGTGAAAAAAAAAATGAAAAAGAAAAAAGAAAAATAACTAATGGGAATTACAACTGATCTGGAAAATACATCTGGAAGAGATAATGTTCAGAATCATTGGACTACCTGAAAGCCATAATCAAAAGAATAGCACTTTTTTATAAATTATCAAGGAAAGCTGTCCTGATGTCATGGGAACCAGAGGGCAAAACAGGCATTGAAAGAAATAAAAATTCCAAGACATAGCATAGCCAAATTTCAAAACTATCAGGTCAAGTACAAGATCCTAGAAGTATCCAGAAAGAAACAATTAAAATACCAGGTAGCCACAATTAGGATCACACAGTACTTGGGCCAAGCTGCATAAAAGACCATAGGTCATGAGACATGATATCTTGGAGAGGAAAGTAGTTACGACTATAGCCAAGAATCACTTACTTAGGGAAATTAAGCATAATAGATCAAGGGAAAAAAATGGTCATTTAACAAAGTAGAAGGATTTCTAGTCTGTATAAGAAGACCAGAACTAAATAAAAATTTTATTTCAATATCAAGATTTAAGAGAAGCATAAACAGGTTAAAAGGTAAAAGAAAACATAAGGTATTCAATGTAGATAAACTGTTTACATCCCTACATGGGAAGATGATATTTGTAACTCTTTAAAATTGTATCATTTACAGTACAGATAGAAGGAATATACATAGACAGGGGGTGTAAGTATAAGGAGAATTTGAAAGAATGACATAAAAATATTAAGGGATGAGAACAAAAAGTACAATGGGTGCAGCAAGAAGGGAGAGCTAAAATGGGGGAAATTAACTCACATGAAGTGGTGAGAAAGACCTATTACAGTGGAAGAGAATATAGGGAGTGGCGATGGGCATTGTTTGAACTTTACTCTCATCAGTATTAGTTCAAAGATGTAATAATATACACAATCAATTGAATATAGAAATCTATCTTACCCAACAGGGAAGTAGGAGGGGAGGAGATTAGGTAAAGGAGAATGGGGACTGACAGAAGACAGGGCAGGTCAGGGGAAGTGGTTGACAGAAGCAAAACAGTGGTGAAGTGGGAAATGGTGAAAGGAGGGAGAGAGGACAAACAGGAGGAAGAATATGATGGAGGGAAGTAGTAACCATAACTGTGAATGTGAATATGATGGACTCTCCCATAAAACAGAAGTAGATAGCAGAGTGGATCAAAAATCAGAATCTTGCAACATGTTGTTTACAAAAAACACTCTTGAAAGAGAGAGACACACATAGAGTAAAGATAAGGGGCTAGAGCAAATCTGTTTTGCTTCAGCTGAAGTAAAACAAAAAAGTTGTAGTAGCAATTCTGATCTTGGACAAAGTAAAAATAAAAAAAATAGACATAATTAAAAAAGATAAGGAAGGAAACTACATCTTGCTAAAATATAACATGTATAATGAAGCAACCAAATTAAAAGAGCAAGGAATAGTCTACCTGTCATATCTAGGGGGAGGTGAAGTATTCACCAAACAAGAGATAGAGAGTTTTATGAAATGTAAAATAAGCAATTTTGATCATATGAACTTGAAACACTTTTGTACAAACAAAACCAATACAACCAAGATTAGAAGGAAAGCAGAAACCTGGGAAACATTTTTTACAGCAGTATCTCTGACAAATGTCTTATTTCTCAAATATATAGAGAAGTGAGTTAAATTTATATGAATATAAGCCATTCCCCCATTCATTAATGGTCAAAGGTTATGAATGGGCAGTTTTCAGATGAAGAAATCAAAGATATATACATATGCATATGAGGAAGTGCTCTAAATCACTTTTGATTAGAGCCATGCACATTAAAATCACCTCACGACAATCATATTGGTGGGTTATTTGACAAAACAGGAAAATGTTAAATATTGGGGAGGGAAAATTGGAAGATTAATTCATCATTGGTGGAGTTGAGAACTGATGCAACCATTCTGGAGAACAAATTTGGAACTATGTCCAAATGGCAACCAAACTGTGCACACCTTTTAATCTAGCAATACCACTACTACATCTGTATTCCAAAGAGATCACAAAAAAAGGAAAAGGACCTACATGTGCAAAAATACTTATAGCAGCTTTTTTTGTGGTGGCCAAGAATTGAAAATTGCCCATCAATTGGACAATAGCTGAACAAGCTGTAGTATGTGAATGTAATGGAATACTATTGTGAACAGATAAATTTCAGAAAAAAAAAACAGAAAAGACTTTTACAATATTTCAAAGTAAAATGTGCAGAAAAACACTGTATACAGTATCAGCAACATTTTGTGATAATCAGCTATGAATGACTCAGCTTTTCTCAGCAACATAATGATCCAAGACAACTACAAAGGATTCATGAAGGAAAAGGCTATCCATATCCAGATAAAGAACTGATGGACTCAGAATGCAATCCGAAGCATGCTTTTGTAACTTACTCTTTTTCATTGTTTTTTTTCTTTTGATTTGTTTCTTCTTCCACAACTGTGATGAATATGGGAATATGTTTTACATGATAGCATATTTATAAACTGTATCAAACTACCTAGCGTTTTCTGGAGAGAGGAGGGAGGGAGAAAAAATTGGAACTCAAAAATCTTGTTAAAATGAATGTTAAAAAATTTTATTGATATGCATTGTGGGGAAAATACAACTTAAATCTTGAAAAAAAATAAAAGGGGAAAAAGAAAGCATGTTTTATAGGATAGGAACTAAGCTGTTTAGCCTAACATTTAAGGCCCTCCATAATACGGCCCGAATGTTCCTTTCTAGAATTATTTCTCATTATTCTTTTCATCAACTTTCCACTTCACTTATTGAAATAAAAGAGATAGTCTCCTTGTTTTCACATGATTGCGTTTTGTGCTTTCTTGTCCCTTCATTTACATATGCCATTTTCTACACATGAAAAATTCTCCTTTGTTTTTCTTTCTTTCTTTCTTTCTTTCTTTCTTTCTTTCTTTCTTTCTTTCTTTCTTCTTTCTTTCTTTCTTTCTTTCTTTCTTTCTTCTTTCTTTCTTTCTTTTTTTGTTTTATTTTTTGGCTAGGCAATGGAGTTAAGTGACTTGCCCAGGATCACACAGCTAGTAAGTGTTACCTGTCTGAAGCCGAATTTAAACTCAGGTACTCCTGAACCCAGGGCCAGTGCTGTATCCACTGTGACACCTAGCTGCCCCCATAAAAGTTCTCCTTTGTTACTACACACACACACACACACACACACACACACACACACACACACACACACAATCTACCCATTATTAAATGCCTAACTCAGCTGTCTTTTCATCAAAGAAACTTTCACTAACTATTCCAGCTGGAATGTTATTCTTCTTCTGAAACCTTGTAAAAATTATATCTATTCTATTTATTATGGCACTCTATAAACCATATAATATTTTAAACATTTTTGTAGGTAGCAAGGCTGTCCCCTACATAACATGAGTTTGTCTTTATCAGGTTCAAAGAAAAGCAGTATGACTATCTCTAGTCTCTTCTCCCTCGACTCTTCTACAAGGGAGACTTCAGTTCCTTCCAGGAGGGGAAGCAGTAGGTTGTGGCTTATCTACCTTTCTACCAAAGACAAGTTCTATAAGTAAATCACATAATGGGTAACAAAGAAAATCACTTATTATCATCAGTAGCAAAACAAATCAAAGAAAGCAAACATAGGAAAACACATATCATGTGACTGATACAGAGTACAGATACAATTCAGAGTAAAGGAGCTCTCCTACTGGGAGTGAAGAGAGAGAGAGACAGAGAGAGAGGACAGATAGCGAGAGAGAGAGAGAGAGAGAGAGAGAGAGAGAGAGAGAGAGAGAGTAGTAGACTTCACCCAAGTGGAAGTTTCCCAGAGTCCCTAATGTAGCAAGCTAGGCAGGGACATGATGGAGACTATCTATTCCTCTCATCAGTTTGTTTCCAGAGTTTTTTCCTTCCACAACCTGAAGTAGGATTGGCATCTTCCATCTTCTCTTTTGTCTTCAGAAATATCTGAAGCTCAAAGAGACTGAAGAAACTTTGCAGAAGGTCTGAAGACTCCTGAGCATGGAGAGAGCAAACTTCTTCTCTCCCTTGTTCTCATTCTCTTCTGCCCACCACCCACACGGCATAGATATCTATCAAGAGGAGAAAACTCTATGCCAATGAACTTTGGGACTTGGGTTATATAAATATTTTATATATCTCCTATTATATTAAAAACTTTTGGAGGGCAGGATCATATTTTGTTTATTTGTTATCTTTACATTATATATCCTGGTGAACTTCAGTGAAGTTTTGTTCTAGCTATGGCCAAGAGAAGGCAAATGCCATCAGAGGTAAACATTCTCAGTCTAGAGTCTAAGGTTCTAGTGCAAGGAGTTATTTCTATTAAGAGTAATAGTCCCCTGTATAGGGCTCAATACCTGGTATTCATATTGACTGGGGTATCCCTACCCATGCTAGCAGGTTATTCAACAATAAACCAAACTTTGGCATTTTCTACTAGAATATGAGAGAAAGTCAGTCCTTGGGGCTGGGGCTGACTTAATATATTTTTTCCATATCCCTAGAGCTTAGGATAATGCCTGGCAGAAGGTAAGAATATAATAATTTTTATCTATCTATTGAAACACATAAAACACATAAATATTCCTATAAAGAGATTAGCAATAGATTTCTACAAGATCATGTGGATTTCCTTTCTCCAAGCAGAGAGAGAAAAGAAGGAAAAGGATAACTTGATCATAGATTTAGAGCAGGAAAGGACATTGAAGGTCATCAAGCTCATCCAACCCCTTTATTTTATAAGACAGGAAACTGAGACCCAGAGAGGTCTATCAACAATAACAATGATGAAGACAATTTTGATGAGGATAACTAACTTATATAACACTTTAAAGTTGGAAAAGTGCTTTACAATTATTCTTGTTTCATCATCATAACATCCATGGAAGTTAGGTGCTATTTTTATCCTTATTGAATAGATGAAGAAGCTGAGACTTAAAAAGGTTAAATGACTTGCCCAATATCACACAAATAATAAATATATTGAGGTTGAATTTGAATATAGGTCTTCTTGAATCAAGATCTTGCACTCTATCCACTGCACCATCTAACTGCCTCAAAATAATGTGATTTATTCAAGGTCATAGAGGTTTTAAGTAACAGAACCAGAATTTGTCTAGTCATGTCAAATCCATCACTTCTGTTTTTCTTTTATGGTTAGGCAGTAGGGGTTAAGTGACTTGCCCAGGGTCACACAGCTAGTAAGTGTCAAGTGTTTGGTGTGAGGCTGGATTTGAAGTCAGGTCCTCCTGACTTCAGGGCCAGCACTCTACCCACTGCGCAACCTAGCTGTCCCTAAAATCCATCACTTTTTAAAGTATACCATGCTACCTCTTCTGCTAGTCCCTACAGGAAAAAAAGAAAGAATAAAACGAGGAGTTTCCATGTCTCTACTCAATCCAAAGAGAAAGGATCTGGGAGTAAGAACATGAAGCTGCTCCCTCATGTAAGGAGAGAGGAAAATGTAAGAGTTTTAGGTAGAGATTCTTTCTCACAGGCTACCACCACCCTAGACCTTATTACTTCTTGTTTGGACAATTGCAGTGATGTTCTAATAGGTCATTCTGTCTCAACTCTTTCACTATTCCAATCCATCCTTCATACCATTGGCAAAATGATTTTAATAAGGTATAGGTCTGATCATTTCTCTCACTTCATTAACTTCAGTGACTATTATATCTATTATCAAATACAGTTCTTCTATTTGTCGTTTAAAGATCCTTACAACCTGACTACTTATATTTTTATAATCTTCCTACATGTGATCTCCTTGGACATGTTCTATAATCCAGCTACATAATTGGGTTTTTATTCCTTATACATAATGTTCCATCTTCTGACTGCACTTACTTGTGCTGGATATCTTTCATTCTTGGAATATCATTCCTTCCCACTTCAACCTTTTAGAATCCTTGACTTCCTTCAAGAATCAATTCAAATGCTACACTCTGTAGGAGGGCCCAATTGTTCCCCTAGTTTCTGTTGCCTCCCTTTCTAAGGTTAATTTGCATCTACTATGGATGTATCTTGATGCTTATTTATGTACGTGCTATGTCCAAAATTGAAAGCTAAATTCCTAGAAATCAAGAGCTGCTTCTATTTTTTTTTTTAATTTTCCTTCCCAGTACTGTTTAGTGTGCCTGGAACATAGTGCTTAAGAAATTCTAGTTAACTGATTTTTTAATTCTCTTTTCCTCGGTAAGAACAGAAGAGAAATAAAGAAAAAGAAGGCCAAGAGTCCAAATACATAAAATCTGGTGCTGGGATCTAAGTTATCAACTCTGCTCAAAATATTTTGTACACCTTTGTCTCCTGATCCAAGATAGTACTTAAACCTGAAGCTGTTTCAGTAGCTGTATTTTACTTTTCTTTTCAGTCCACAGAATTCAAGACTCTGTACAGATTCATTTTTCTCAATGGAGTCTGGATTTTTAATATATACTTCCTTATTTCCTTAAAGAAGCTTTTACTCCAGGCAAATATTACCTTTATCCACTTTTTGGGTATTTGCCTAACCACCCTTAGTTACAGCTGCCTCAAGGGTAAAGAAATGATGATCACCACAAGCTAACATAGAAGAATACTGACTGGGTTTTAACAGAAATAATTGATAGATATCAGAGGCCCTTCTATAGAAAAAAAATGTGCATGAAAGATCACGAAGAAGGAAGCAGACGATGAAGAGTAACTCAATTCTCTAGGCAGACTGTTGCCATTGAAATGATGCTCACTCAAATCCTCTCAGATAAGACCAAAATTTCTGCCAATGCTGTATTACTACTCTTAGATATGATGAATGTCCTCTGTTGTGGAAGTGAATTTGAGTTTAAATAATCATAGGATATTTAAAATAACAAAAGTGAATTAAAGATAACAGTTGAGGAAGCTGAAGCTTACAGAGGTAAAGTGACTTATGAGAAGTCATAGAGGTGTCAAATAAGTAACAGAACCAAGATTTGGGATCAGATTATAATATGCAATGACCCTCTAACACAAAGATCTTCCTTTTGGGTGGAATTTGTTGGGTAGATATGAGTTCTGTCAAAATCAAGGGTAGATGTTTCTTTTAGTTTGTATTTGAAGTAAATAAGTTCTGTTGAAAGTATCAGTGAAGTTGACCTTATTCTGGTATTGAGTTGTAATAAGAATATATGTGTATATATACATATATATATATATACATATATATATATATGTATGTATGTATATATACGTGTGTGTATATATATATATATATATATATATATATATCCTTTTTATTATTCAAGACTCAGTGCCATTTCTTCTGCAAATTTCAGTTAACTAGAAGACTATCTTCTGCTAATATTAACTCTCATGACTAAAATTTGACTCATAAAATCAGGGAACATTGTTTAATATTCTTCAGATAGAAACAAAAGTGGAGTTAAAGTAATTTAGTTATTTCCTAGTCCCCTAGCTAACTATCTAAAGATTTCCATGAGTCTTCTTGGTTATCTTGGTCACATGTGAAGCTTTCCCTGTATCAGCCTATTTTTTAACCCTCTAAATGGAATTTAATCCACAACCTGACATAGTTTACTTAACTTAATCATTTGATAAAGTCTGTTTCCTTGGGGGATGTATTAGATTATGACTATGTTTAACTTAAATTTTTTCAACTTTTAATGACATTGAAGGAAGTATACTATTATGAATTTGTCTTTTCTTTAATTTTTATTGCCTAAGAGGAATGTAGAAGATTGCACTATGTAAAATAATTATTTATCTTTGATGCTGATTTAATTTTGCTTCTAAGAAAGTTTCTTAGAATCCTAATGAGGATTCAGGTTTTATGTGAGGCTTGTACCTATGCTTGAAAATAATAATAAAATCCAGGTTTTCACATCTATAATTTCTGTGATGTGGTGAACATATTTTGATATCAGTTATCTACCACATAAATTTAGAGAGGAGAGCCAACTCGTACATAATCCTGCCTACTTTTGTGCTGCTCCTGAGTCCCAAATTCTTGTGCAACTATATCTAATCTCAGTCCTATTTGTCTTCATGATGAATTTTTACCCAAGTTCTGTCTTGACCTTCACCCAATCTGGTCTGCTTTACTTGGGTTCTGGCTCTGGATACCTATGAATTAGAATAATAAATATGGAAACATGTATTTTTTTTTATATGTTTATTCCTTTCCTGGGTTGATTCACTGCTCCTCAAAGAAAAGACTAAACAGTTATCCTCTTAGGTATTAGGAATAGAAACATAAATATGTAAGGTGTGAAAACTAAAAAGGAAAGACTGAAAGACTCTGGAAAGTAATGCCTCAAAATAATATAAGATGAAAAGAGATTAACAGAAGTAGTATAAATTTTTGTGATACTACCACATTTTAATGATAGCATTAGGATGTCATACATTTTATTAGAAACTGAAATATTTTTCCATGGAATTCTGATAAAGAATATGTAGCAAATGGTGAAAACATATCATTATTTTACTTTTTTAAGAAAGCAATAGCTTATTTAAGGAATTCATATTTTATTGTTCTTTTAATGGAATTTGTCTTCCAGTTATTTTTTCTAAAGTAATATTCAAAGTTTAATAATACTCGTAGATTAAATGTAGAAACGTGACATATTTTTGGAGACTGAGAAAAGAAAATGATTTTCTGTAAGCAATTTCCTTTCCAGAAGCATAAATTGAAGGACAAATATTTTGTTTTCAGAGAAGTGCTTTTGTTTTTGTTTTAATGAGACTCTCCATAAGGGGAAAAAAATGAAGCAATGATGACTCCTACATTGATTAAAGAATGAATCTCTTCATTCTCTTCCTATTTGTTTGCTCATTTATTTCCTCAACAAAAGAAATAACAAACTCCAGGACTTAGTGATTACTAGAAGTTGAACAATTTTAGAAGCTAATGTAACCATAGTTTGTGAAGTACAGTGCATATTAAAAATTCTAAAGTATCCAGAAATTATTTAGATAAAGCAATCATTTGTTGGATTTCATCTTGATTTTTGAAATCCATCTCCAAACTTACTATTTTACACACATATGTGTATATATATGTATATATATATAATATACATATATAATATATACACACACATATATATACACATACATATATGTATGTATGTGCATATAGTCTGTATATATGTTCATTTTAATTCAAGTATATAACACTCTTACTTTGTATGAAGCATTGATGACAGAGCACTAGCCACCTAACTTGACTAAGATTAAATTTAAGAGGTCATTTCATGAATGCTAATATAAGTCTTAGAGCAATAGGAAAACTCAAATCTAAATGAAGGATAACTGGTCTGTCTTTAAAAGCATAATATAGTGGAAAGACAGAAAACATAGTTGTAAAATTTGGTTCTGTCACTATCTATGTGACTATGGACCAATAATATTACCTCTATTGGCCTCATCTTCTTTATCTATAAAAAGAGTGAGTTGAGCTAATTCACCTTTAACTGCTCCCCCATCTTCAGCATCAAACACAGCACCTGACAAGTAATAGGCAATTAATAAATTCTGGTTGATTGATTGATTGGTTAATTTCTCACACAGCTCAACCCTTTTCTCCTAGGAATACACAAATTTAGCATGTTCTGCTAAATTATCTATCACGTCTTAACAGCTTTTAAAGCTTCTGCTTTCTCAAGAGCACTGACTTGCAGAACAATATAAAGGATATCTTATATCAGTTACTACGACTCAGGAAATTTCCCTCAGGCTCACCCTCCTGGTTACTGGTTATTGGTTGCTAGTTTAGGAAACAGAATTTTTGGGTAAATTTTAATTTGGTGGGAGAATATCAGACCCAACTGGTCCTAAGATTCTCTCTTGACTCTCTGCTATTCTGCCACAAATAAGTAACCATCCACATATCTACCAATACCCATAAGGCATGGTTACTGTACTGAAAATAAAGTCAATTGTCTTGTATTTCTTCTCTGGTTTTCATTCTTTTTAGGAAAAAAAAAATTGGTGTTATTTCCCTATAAGTATCTGATCTTATAATTAATGTTCATACTTTAAAAACTATAGTGAGATTATTTAAAACATGTTCTAGTAGTAGTGTACATCTACTTGAATATTGAGTATTGAATAAGATTTTATGGTTATATGAAGCATCATAATTAGACATTCAGAACCACTTGAGAATTCATTGTAGTGTGATGGGACTATGCTCCCAAATAGTATACAGGCATGAAGAAATGACTTCAACATTTTCTTCACCATTCTTAGTATGATCCTGAAAAATAAATGAGTATTCAATTTTATATTGTGGAAGGAATTTTAATATGAACTGTGAAAGTGGAAAACAATTTTGTAACTTTAGGTTGCAACTCACCAGGCATTTTGATTAATATACTAAATACTAAAGGGAAACACTTGTCAAAAAAACAGAGGAACCAGGAAAGAAAAACCTCTCTTTTCACTAGTTTCTTCATACATGCATTTGCACAGTTAAAGCATGGCATGTCTCCAGAATAGCAGAAACAAAAAAGAGAGATGGTCAGAGACATCCACCTTCACAAGTATTTTGTTTACTGCTGAGAGACAATGTAATCTTAAGGTGCATGAAGTTTGTGTACTAAAAATTTAAATGGGAGAAAACATTTTTTAAAGTATTGTTTTCTTTTTTTTTTAATATCTTGATACCTATCCTATCCATGATATCTTGCACATAGTAATGTGGCGAACATATGCTCATGAGCTTTTATTAGATTATCTTCCTTATTCTAAATGTTGTGTGTTTTTTTTTGTTGTTGTTGTTTGTGTTTATGGACTTTTGTTGCTATTGTTTTATTATTTTGAGGTCCTTTCTGAATTCCTGTGTGGTGTATTGGGCATGAAATATGAAGGAGTGTCAAGAAGAGCAATCATAAGTTCACTTAAATTGTTCTCTCTAAAGTTGCTAATGACTTCTATAATCACCAAATTTAATTTTCTCAATCCTTATTTTCTTTGACCCCTCTGCAAGCTTTGGCAGAATAACTATTTTTTGACACACTCTTCTCCCTAGGTTTTCAGGACACCACCTTCTCCTGGTTATCTTCCAATTTATCAGTCTACTTTGCTGTATCCTCATCCAGATCATGCCCTCAAACTCTAAGTGTCCAATAGAGCTCTGTCTTAGGCCTTCTTCCCGTAACTCCATTGCTACTTCACTTGGAGATCTCATCAACTTCCATGGAATTAATTATCATCTCTACTCTGATGGTTCTCAAATCTCCCTATTTTGCCCTAGCCTTTCTGCTGATGTCCAGGCTCACATCACCAATTCCATTTCAGACATCTCAAACTGAATGCCCAGTAGACAACTTTAAAAAATTTCAAAAACTGTAATCATCTTTTCCCATAAACTACCCACCCCCTCCACATTTCTCTATTTCTATTCTACTATCTTCCTAGTCCTACAGACATGAAATCTGGGCATTATCTTCAGCTCCTTACCTTTTGCCAAGTCCTACTGGTTTCATCTTTGCCACATCTCTTGAATACTTCCTCTTCTCTGATATTGTCATCTTGTGTAGGTCCCTATCACCACACCTTTCAACTATTACAATAGCCATCTCTTTGGTCTGCCTGCCTCAGGACTCTCCCTATTCTAATTTATCCTGCATTCAGCCACCAAAGTGATATTCCTAAAGCAAAAATCTGGTTATGTCACCCCTCACAATCAAATTTAAAGGGCTTTCTATCGACTCCTGGATCAAATACAAAATCCTCACTTTTATGTCTGAAGCCTCCCTCTCTACCCCAACAACTGTGAAATTTTATACCAAACTTCCTGCCACGTACTTTCAATCCAGTTACACTGACCTTGCTGTTCTCTAACAAAGACACTCCATCTCAGTTCCAGGAATTTTTCTCTGGATATTTCTAATACCTGGAATGTTCTTCCTCCTCATCTCTATCTGCTGACTTCCCTTGTTTCTTTCAAGTCCTAACTAAAACCTCATCTTTATAGGAATCCTTTCTTAACTGTTCAATTCCATTGCTTTTCCTCTTTTAATTATTTTCCATGTAGGCTTTATATAGATTGTATTTAACTATTTGTTAGGTTATTGTCTTTCCTAAGGATTGAATTCCTTGAGGGCAAGTGTCTGTCATTTGCCTTTCTTTGTATGTGCTTAGTACAATGCCTGGTAAATAGTAAGCATTTAATATATACTCATTGATTGACTAACTGTGGTGCATCTCGTTCCAGGATATTAGTCAAAAGTGGTGAGAAAAGAAAAAAAAAACATCCAAATTGGATTAAATTCCTTCCTTTTGCTATTTAGCCTGCAAAAAAGATTAAACATAAAATCTAAAATTATTTGAAGATCTATCATATTGTACAGTTGAAATAACACTTGCTCTGGAGTCAAAGGATGTAGGTTTGAATCCCATATATGACACTTCCTGCTTGTATGACCCTGCACAAGTCATTTAACTGCTTTGGTCTTAGTTTCCTCGGTTGTAAAAGAAAAAAAAAAAGATGGCTTTGGACCAGAATGCCTATGAGGTTGCTTCTAAGTCTGATTCTATATAGAGGACAAGTAGGCTTGTTTCATGCTGCTGCAGGCCATAAAAATAGGACCGTAGTTGAATGTTTCATAAAATAGATTTCAGTATAATATTAAAAAGTACTTACTAGCAAATAGGGTTCCAAAGATAGAATGGATTACCTAATTAGAGAATGAGTTCTTTATCACTCATAGTATGCAAAATGAGGTTAGATAACCATCAATGGGTAATGGTGGGGGAACAGATTTCTATCGTGTATCAGAAGGTTAGACTTCTTGAGTTTTCTCAAACAGGGGTAGGCTGCAGAGCTCATAGAGATTTAATACAAGTGTTCTATTAGAAAGGGCTCCTCTTTTAAAGTAAAGTAGTCTATGTTTTGCTATTACTTTGGCACTGATTCACTTTGAAATCTAATGCAAGTCATGCTCTTATTTGCCTCATCCATGAAATGCAGATAATAATCTACAGACTTATGAATACTGTTAATGATCTTTACATTTCACACCCATTACCATGTTTGATCTTGCAACAAGGCCAAGGTGATCAATATAACTAAATTTTGACAAATTTAATATGCCATTCACATATAAATATTATTATAATTATAAACTGCATTGATCTTAGTTTTGAGATCATAATTAAATTTTAGTGATTTGCATAACAGGAGAATGCTCATTGAAATCCTTAGTCTGTTACCTCTTCTGATGATTTTCTTCCTGTTCACAAAATAAATCATTTATCTGTTTCATCTGCTATTTACTCTGTTATCTTAAGATGCTTATGTAACTAAGAAGCAGACTGAATGCTGTCCCTTTCTATTTATTCATGGTGACTGGAATGCAGTCTTATTCATATGTCCAATGCAATATTCATTTGTTGCTTTTAGGGCCTAAATAACCCCACATTGCTTTGGCATGATCACTTCTCTAAATATCAGCTCTATTAATTTTGTGATATATTTTCTGTGGCATCATGGGGCATATTACCTTTATGAATTAGCATTCTTTCTTTTTATTCCAAAACAAAATTTCTCTTCATGAATACTTTTTATTGATATTACATATCTTATAGTAAATAAATTCCTTCCTATTTGACTTCATCTTAAGCCACACTATATATCCTCTAATGTCTCATATAAAAATTAAACTGGATACATTTCAATGATACCTATTAATTTACATTTATTAATCCACTCTTGATTACATCCCTTCCCTTTGTTCCAAGGGAATCCAAGTCCCTGGAATATTCAATTACAGTTTAATTCAGCAAACATTTATCAAGTGCCTACTATATGCCTAGTATATTTAAGGGACTATAATGAAAAGACAAAAGTGAAGAACTCTGGTCTCAAAATTTTTAAATTTCCTCATTCATCTTCAAACCTCCCAAGTACTCAGCTTTGCAATGGTAGAGTCATTTTTGATTTTCATCCCTTATAGCCAATCACTTAAAAAGTCTTCTTATCTGTTCTACCTCTAGAAGGCAATAATCCTTTGTTAATCTTTGATTATGTACTAGGCACTATGTAAGGGACACATATATAAGTAAAAAGACTTGGCCTCAAGGGTATTACACTCCAACAGGTGAAGTTAAAAACTGGAAAATTACAGAATTAGGGAGGAGGGAGATTCCAGTTAAGGAGCAAGGTATTCAAATCCAGAAAGTCAGAAACAAAGATGGCTGGAGAATGAAGCTTAGGTGACCTAATTCCCTTCCCAAAATGGAAGCCCTGGGAAGAGCTCATCAATGAGAGAAGGAGGCTAGCACAATAGGAAATATTTCATGGTGAGAAAGCACAAATATTCATGCAACGAACAAGATGGAAGAATATAAACTCTCTCCAAATTTCACAACCTTTGAAATCTCTCCAAATTAGGAATAATGCACGAAAAGATAAAGCAATGTTAACTGTCTCCATAAAAAAAAAAAGCATGCATGCTCAAAAAAGGTTTAACAATCAACTTTCAGAAATACATACATACATACATACATACATACATATCCCTAATTTTTAACATTCATCAATTTATGAGTTATAAATGCTTGTACCTAAAATTTAGCAATCAGGTCTCAGAAGTCAGTACAACCTGACTACACCATACCACCACAATAACTCCAAAAAGGTGAAAACCTGATAAACCAATAGAACATAATTCTAATCCCTTACTTCTAACATGCTGACTCAACAACTCTTCCCTCATCAAGCTCTATATTCTGGCAGGGCTGTGTGAGCCAACCCATGGGGACAAAAGAACTCAAATCTTGGTCCCATATCCTCCCAGTACCATGAGAAAACAAAAAGCAGAAGTTTACTCTGGGTGGAAGAAAGGCTGAGCTCTATATTACAAGAGTACTCAGCAACAAAGGTAATTGGAGCAGGATAAATATGCTTGTAGCATAAATTGTGGTTCAATAAGCCTCCGGAAAAGTGAACTAGCATCCATCTGGGACCAGTTTTGTCACCCTCAGAATTGCTCCTGACCCATACCACAGGTGCTGAAATAGGAATTGCCCTGCATAGGAAGTTTCAGGCAGCTTTGAGATCTAACCCCTAAGGTAACCACAAACAAAAGCAATGGGTACTTACATATGTATAAAAGTACCCATTGCTTTTGTATATGTAACGTGAGCTATAGGACAGTATAAGTAGAAAAAAAAACACTGAAATTACCGATATTCTCAAGTTGAACAAAATTCAGAGAATTTTATTATAGACATATAAGCCAACAGGGGAGATATTTATAAGAAAAGCTAACATGACTACATCATCCTAAGTGAGTCCAGACATCTATGAATAAATATTGCAAAACAAAGGAAAATGAATCAATACCTGATAAATTCCCAAAACATCATGGAATGAAAACAAGAGGTTCCCAAATGATTTAAAAGAGAAATAAGGCTGGTGAAAGCAGGATTTATGACCTCCACAGTAGAAATAATCAACAGGAAGAAAATGCAAAGCAAAACAACAATAACAACAAAATATAACTTTGAAACCACTGCGACAAGCCTCACCAAAGAAAGAAAATAGAACAACTTATTGAAAATGATAATGTTCCACCTAAATGAAAATCAGTAGTTTCATGGGAATAAATTATAAAATGAAAGGTTCACTTAAAAGAAAAGTGGGGAAGAAAAAGATAGAGGGCAATATGTTAGGTAAACTAATCAAGTCAAAGGCTAAGAAACAAAAAGAATCATTTAATAAAAATAAAATATTTAATAAAAATAAAATAAATCTTCAGGAACAAGAGGGCCTATAGGAAAACAGGCAAGTAGGTAAAGGGAAGGACTGAAACAGAGGTGACAGAGAAATGTTTCAAGTTGTGAGGATATCCAACTGCAGAATGCTCCTATGGGGAAAGAGGTATTCTATAAATGGAGGTAGGGACCTTACAATGGGTATAAACAGTGTGAACCACAGATGACAAACTAATATCAATATTAAACATATGTTTTTAGTGTCTTAGATTCTAAATTCATAAAGAAAGAGTAAATGAATTATGAGATGTAGTACAGCACTGACAAGAGATTATAATGTCTCTCTGTTTTAGATCTAATACAAAATAAATGGGAAAAATAGAATTAAAAAAAATTACTAGAGAATTTGAACTAATTTCTACCTGTATGTAGATACAGATGATAGAGATAGAAATAGATGTAGATGGTCAATAAATATGTATATAGATACAGATATTTCACAGAACCACACAGAATGTTAATAAAAATTGACCATGTATTAAGTCACTGAGATGTTTCAAATAAGTATAAAAGGCAAAAATTGCAAACATATCCTTTATAGAACATAACCTTATAAAATAGTAATGAAGTCTTGGAATACAAACAAAAGAGACTAAGGCAAAATGGAGACAATAAAGAAATGCTAAATAATGAGTTGGTCAAACAGCAAGTCATAGAAAACAGACTATGTGAAAATAAGTGATAATTATGACCGTGCATACCAGGATTTCTGAGACATTTATAACTAAAGTAATCCTTAGGGAAGAAATTTATGCCTACCAACCTATGTTAACAAAATAAAAATGAGGGGATTAATGAACTTAATGTACAGGTTGGTTTTTACTTTAAAATGAAACATATAAGAATACAAAATAAGCAAACAAAGAAATGTTAATTTTTTTAAATATAAATTTATTTATTTTTAGTGTTCAACATTTACTTCCACAAGATTTTGAGTTCCAAATTATCACCCCATCTTGCCCCTCCCCCACCCTAAGATGGCATGCATTCTGAATACCCCTTCCCCTAGTCTGCCCTCTCTTCTATCTCTCTCCCCTCTTCTCTTATCCTCTTCCCCTTCTATTTTCCTGTAAGGCAGGATAGACTTCTGTACCCCATTTTCTGTATTTCTTATTTCCCAGATTCATGTGAAAACATTTTTTTAAACATATGTTTTTAAAAGTTTGGGTTCCAAATTTTTTTCCACCCTCATTGAAAATGCAAGCAACTCAATATAGGTTATATATGTGCAGTCATGCAAAACGCTTCCATAGTAGACATGTTGTGAAAAACTAACTCTATTTCCCTTTATCCTATCCTGTCCCCCCATTTATTCTATTCTTTTGACCCTGTCCCTCCTCAGAAGTATTTGCTTCTGATTACCCCCTTTCCCAAACTGCTCTCCTCTCTATCACCCCCTGCTCTCTTCTCCCCTCCCCCCATTTTCCTATAGGGTAAGACAGATTTCCATACCCAATTGAATGTGTATATTATTCCCTCCTTAAGCCAAATACTGTGAGAATAAGATTCACACATTCCCTTTCAACTTCCTCCATTTCCCCTCCACTGTAACAGCCTTTTCTTTTCTGTTTTTTTCTGAAATATTTTACCCCATTCTACCTCTCCCTTTCTTCTTTTCCTAGTATAATCCTTTCTCATCCCTTAATTTTATTCTCCAGATATGATGCCTTAATCTTCAACTCACCCTGTGCCCTCTATCTATCTGTCTGTCTATCTATCTATCTATCTATCTATCTATCTATCTATCTATCTATATCTATATCTATATCTATCCATACATGTATATTTTTCCCCATCCAACTACACTAATACTGATAAGGGTTTCATGGGTTATAAATATTATCTTTCCATGCAGGAATGTAAAGAGTTCAACCTTAATAAGTCTCTTATGATTTCTCTTTCCTGTTTACCTCTTCATGTTCCACTGGAGTCTTGTATTTGAAAGTCAAATTTTCTATTCAGCTCTGGTCTTTTCATCAAGAATGCCCTGAAAATACTCTATTTCACTGAATGACTATTTTTTTCCCCTAAAGGATTATACTCAGTTTTGCTGGGTAGGTGATACTTGGTAGTAATCCTATCTCCTTTGCCCTCTGGAATATTATATTCTATGCCCTGCAGTCCTTTAATGTAGAAGCTGCTAAATCTTGTGTTATCCTGATTGTGTTTCCACAGTACTTGAACTGTTTCCTTCTGGCAGCTTGTAAGATTTTCTCCTTGACCTGGGAACTCTGGAATTTGGCTACAATATTCCTAGGAGTTTTCCTTTGGGGATCTCTTTCAGGAGGAGATCTGTGGATTCCTTCAATTTCAATTTTGCCATAAGGTTCTAAAATATGAGGGCAGTTTTCCTTGATATTTTCCTGAAAGATGACGTCTAGGCTTTTTGTTTGATCATGGCTTTCAGATAGTCCAATAATTTTTAAATTATCTCTCCTGGATCTATTTTCCAGGTCAGTTATTTTTCCAATGATATATTTCACATTATCTTGTATTTTTTCATTCTTTTGGATTTGTTTAACAGTGTCTTGATTTCTTACAAAGTCACTAGCTTTCAATTGCTCTATTCTAATTTTTAAGGAAGTATTATATTCAATAATCTTTTGGACTTCGTTTTCCATTTGGCCAATTTTGCATTTTAGGGCATTCTTCTCCTCATTGGCTTTTTGGACCTCTTTTGCCATTTGAGTTAGGCTATTTTTTAAGGTGTTATTTTCTTCAGTATTTTTTTTTCAGTCTCCTTTAGCAAGCTGTTGACTTGTTTTTCATGATTTTCTTGCATCACTCTCATTTCTCTTCCCAGTTTTTCCTCTACTTCTCTTACTTGCTTCTCAAAATCCCTTTTGAGCTCTTCCAAAGCCTGGGACTGACTCAGATTTTTCTTGGAGGGTTTGGATGTAGGAGCTTTGACTTTGTTGTCTTCTTCTGGTTTTATATCTTGATCTTTGTCACCAAGTAAGATAATATAGTCTGACTCTTTTTGCGCTGCTTGCTCATGATTCCAGCCGATTGCTTGATTTTTAAACTCTTTGTTAAGGTAAGAGTCTGCTTCCAATGTGGAGAATGTACTGTTCCCAGCTTTGGGGTTTTGTACAGCTGTTTTCAGAGCTACTTGTAGGGACCTGTAAATTTTCAGTTCTTACAAATTGGTATGATAAGGGGTGAGGTGTTTACTCCTTTCCTGGCCTGTGCTGTGGTCTGTTAGTGACCACAAGCACTCATTTCTGTCCTAGGGCTGTGAGGAAGGTTTTCTCTTCACAGTCACTACAAGCTCCACCACGCCAGTGCTCCTTTTTGCCCCATGACTGAAACCCAGAACTGTGACTTGGATCCAAGCACGGGCAAAGCAAGAGATTCCTGCCTCAGCACTGGCAAAGAGATCCCTGCAATCCCCCTCTGATCATTCACCTGATTCACCGTCAGTCTGTAGTCTGGAAACTCAGGTTGCAGCCACTGTCCTGGGGCCCATGCTCGGTGCTCTGTGCTGTGGAAATGGCTATGAGACCTATCTCCTCTCTCACCACAGAAACAGACTTTTCCCACTGACCTTCTAAATTGTCTTTGGTGTTAGTGGGTTGAGAAGTCTGGAATCTACCACAGCTGCCCAAGATTCAGTCCTCTCCTGCCTGCTCCAGGTTTGCTGTGGCCTGCTCACCCATGCCACTCTGCTCTCCTCTCCCCACTAGGAGCAATATACCTTTCTGATCAATCATCCAGATTTTCTTGGGCTAGAAATTTGTTTCACTCTGTCTTTTTGTGGGTTCTGCTACTTTAGAATTTGTTTAGAGCCATTTTTTATAGGTATTTGGAAGGGTTTGGGGGACAGCTCAAGCAAGTCACTGCTTTCCCTCTGCCATCTTGGCTCCACCTAAGAAATGTTAAAAATTAAGAGAAAATGTGGATAAACTGTAAAGAAAAACGCTATAGCAATTACAAATCAACTTAAAAACTGATTCTTTAAAAATAATTAAAATTGAGGCAGCTAGGCTGTTCAATGGATACAGCTCAGGCCTTGGAGTCAGGAGGAAATGAATTCAAATCCGACCTTATACACGTGACACTTAAAAGCTGTGTGAACACAGGAAAGTCATTTAAGCTGCACTGCCTCACTGAAAAGCAAAAAAAAAAAAAGTTAAACCTAATAAACATTTTGTTTAATCTATTTAAAAAGAAGGGGACAGAAAATCAAAACAAATAAAATAAAAAAAGAATAGTTTGAAATCACAAAAGAACCAAAAGAAATTAAACAAAACAACTTTCTATGTGCAGATATGTGTTACAAAAACTGAGAACACAAAATAGAGGAATACCTTCAAAAATACGTTTTTAAAAAGTCAGCAGAAGAAATAGATATCTTAAATAATCTGATCACAAAATTGAAAAAAAAAAGGAATTATTTTAAAAAGAAGTATAAGAAAGGGTTGGAGGGTAACACTTGGGTCATGATGGAATCACTGAAAAATTCTATGAATTTGAAGGAAAAATACCAATACTTCACAAATTAGTCTCAAAAATTGAAGAAAAAAAGCACTTAACCAGATTACCTTTATGAGACAAATACAAACCTAATACCTAAAAAGTAAGAACGGTTAAAACATAGAAAGATAACTAAAGACTAATTTCGTTAATTAATACTGCTTTAAATATTTTAAATAGCATTCTGTGAAAAATACTACTGCTATTTCTCCAAGAAATCATTCATCATGATCAAGTTACATTTACATAGGGGATACAAGTAATAGGAAACTGATGAATATAATTAAACATATTGAAAGAACAAACATACAAAGCAATAATTATTTCAATAAGTGCAAGAAAAAAATCTTTTGACAAAGAGAAGGAAGCAGGGACAGATGAATGTTCAAAGGTGAGAAGGTGCTAATGCTGGGGGAAGTTCCAGGATGAGACTAAAGCTAAGCCATGGTGTGGAAGTTCATAATAAAGTCTAAAGAACAGATATGAAAGGAGTGGAGACTGGACATCCTGAATCCTTCTCTGAAATAGAGGCTGCTGGAGGAACTCCACAATGGGAGAAGGAGGCTGGTATAATGCTGAAATGTTCTAGGGTAAATTTTGCAACATCTTTTAAATCTATATCCTTTTCTCTATTCAAAAATCTCTACTGTAAGTCAAGCTTTAATCACCTCAAGCTCTGTCTTTTACAAAATAATTTATGTGGCTGCTTTCCGTCTTGCCCCTTTTCAAAATAAGTTCTACACAACTGATAAAATTCCAAAAATAAAACATGTTTAAACATGTGCTCTACATCCTTCCTCTGCTCATAACTTTTCACCGGTTCCCTATTTCCTCTAGGATAAAATTTAAACTCCTTTACCTGACAACTTAAGCCCTCTAGAATCCACTTTCTTCCTGCCATTCCACACAATTTGGTGTGGTTCAGGAAAATGGTGTTATAACTGTTCACTAAAGGGGACATTGCATTTCTCATCACCAGGGCTTTTCACAGCTGGTTCTAAATGCATGGACTATAATACCTTTTTTCAATTCTATCTCTTATAATAGTTTATTTTATTTGTTGTTTTATTGAAGTATTTTGTTTTTACATTACAAACAGCACTCATTACCCAACTTGAGAAGTTTCTTGTAACAAAATAAAATGCAGTGACCTCAACTGAAATTACAAAAAATATTTCAGATTTGCAGTACCCTTCCTATGTCTCTACTTAAAAATAACAAAAATCTATATTCTCTCTTCTTACCACCTGCTATATTAAAAAGAAAAACAGAAAATAAGGACATATTTCATGAAAAAAAATTATAGCAAGCAAATCACATCCACTCAAAAATATAGCAGCTTTTTTTGTGGTGAAAAAAAAAAAACAACTGAAATTATGGAGATCCCTACCAATTGAACAATCATTAGAGAAGTTGTGGTCTATGAATGTGATTGAGTACTACTGTATTGTAAAAAATGAGAAAATAGATGAGTCTTAGAGTAGTTTTTCATAACTCTTTCTTCATTTGAGATTAACAACAATGAGACAGCCACATTGAATACAATATGAAGGCTTATATAAAATATAAAATCACTTTATGCATATTTACTACACTTACTAATTAATGTATATTGAAAACTTTTTAAGTATCGCAGAATGCTAACACAAAGAAGCTTACCACTTTATAACAAAATGTCAGTTTTTTTTCTGAAAAAAGAATATCAAATAAAAAATAAGTAATACCTAGAGCAATGGCCTAGAAATCAATGACATTGTCAACTCCTATGTGAAGGAACTCCCTCTACCAATACAGGGAAGCATCTGTTCTGAAAATTCCAGTATAAGAGAATTGTCAAAAGCGTTTAGAGATTAGCTATCTTGCCCATAGACACCTGTGCAATACAGTCAGTATTCAAAAGCAAATCTTTTTTGGACTAAAGACCAGATCCCTCTCTACTACATTAGCAGCAAACTAAAATAGAAATGGATTTCTGTAGGCTGCATATTGACTTAGAAAACCACAAAGTAACACTATCTGTACGGAACTGTATTTTTTAAATATAATTTGTTAAATATCCACTTTCACATGGTTTTTCCCTTTTGTTCTTATTCTTCTTTCAAAACATGATTAATGTGGAAATATGTTTAACATGTTTGCACATGTATAACCTACATAAGATTGCTTGCCATATTGGGAAGGAGGTAGAGGAGAAAGGGAGGAAGAAACATTTAGAACTCAAAATCTCATAAAAAATGAAGGTCAAAAACTATCTTTACATATAATTGGAAAAATAAAATATTTACAAAAAGGACCCAATTATGCTTTAATCTGATTCAGGCTTCATTTGGGAATTTTGTGCTTGTTGCCCATAGGCTGGGAAATTGATACCATGCTGTCTCAATTGGAGATAATGAGTACTCCATAAGTACTTCTGTTATTAATTATTAGAATGATCACAACAATGGTGATGATGATGATGATGATTATAGGGGTCCAGTAAAGTGGGATTCAACGCAGTACGTTTCTTATACTATTTAGTCTCAAATTAGCAATGTTCTCATATATAGAGAGATTAGAATAGGAAGAGATTGAGATAAATTGTTAACAGAATGATTTTTATATTTAAATATGTAGAGATAAAAATATTTCAACCATACTAAATTGCCTTTACATACATTTTCAGGTGTGGAAAATTAGACTGGAAAAAGCCTTAGAAAACTAATTTCTACTCCCACAGTTTTCTGATTAACAATCTGAAGTTCAAAGAATAGAATTTGTCCATGCTCACAAAGGTACTAACAGATACAAGATTCAATCTAATTTCCTTTGACTCCAAATAATATGATTTTACCCCCAAATCACATATTTCTTCATGTAAAAATAAAGAAAATGAAATGACAGACATTAACTAATTACCCAAGCTCACAGAGATAATTAAATAGAAGAGTTCGTATGATTCTATTTATTCCAAGGTGAAGTCTTTGTGCATTGCCTCATAACTTCTCTGTATAAACATTCATTTTACTTTTGTATACATACATTTTGGACTCTGTTGTGGCAAGAAATGTACATAAACTCTACTTATTAATACTCTGCCTCCACAAGCATATCCTTCTCTCTGCTGATAAAATCAACACTTTACTTAAAACCCTCATTATGTATCAGTTGGACTATTACAATAAACCAATCAGTAGATGAAATCATTGTTTCTACCCTTACTCTTATGTAATATATCCTCAGTATAGCTGCTAGAATGTTGTAAAGACAGAGGCTTTACCATACAACTCAAATCCTCAAGAAATTTCAGTGGCCTCCTATTTTCTCTAGTTCTAGGATATAACACAAACTCCTGAATTTGGTGTTTAAAGAATTTCAGATCGCCTTTAGAAGCCCCTTTCTAATTTTATGTTGCATTAGTCCCCATCTATACTTTATGTTATATTAACACTATTCTATTTATGTTTTCCAAAATTGGTGTTTCATCTTCCAAATCTATTTTGTGTAATCATTCTGACATAGGCTGAATACAATTTTCTTCACATCTGCCTCTTCTAATCCTTAGCTTCCTTTGAATTACATCCAGGTTCCATTTTCTAGGAGATTTTTTTTCCTGATCCTCCTATTAACACTTTCAGCATCTTCACAATTATGCAAATATGGCTATGATAAGATCTCAGTTTATAGATTTGGGGTTCTTTCCAATAATATAGATTGTGACCTATCCATTCCTACCCAACCCATGTGGCATTTATCCATGTTCTCCCTAACTTGCTCCAAAAGAGTTTCATGAAATGTTCTAGGGGCTGTCCCCAATCCTTTCTCTTGACATTGTTTGAATACTTGTAGAACATTTTATCTGTGCAGCTGTCATCTCTTACCCTTGCCACATGGATAACTCATCTACTTTGCCTGTCGTATTATTTCTGATGACATTCTTTACTCATATAGTTTGTTAGATTTCTTCATTTGATAGATGCTATAGGCTACCCAGAGAAACCATGCTGTTTGCATTTCTCTTTATATAATATTCATTTTAGTTTTACCACACTGGAAAGCCTTTAAGTGGGATCTCAAGATTAGAGGGAGTCTGCTTTGTGAGGCACAATTTAATCAGGGGATACTATTTTCTTGCAAGTTGTCAATCACAAAATGAATAACACTGGACATCCATCCCATTTGAGTATTATATTAATGGCTTTGGAAAGGTACAAAGAATGTCTAGCTCTCAAAAAAATAACTGATCTTCCAGTTGAGGAAATGACATACACACAAATAATGATTTCAGAAGAAGCAGAAGGTAATGTTCATAGTATACAAATATTGAAGAGCTATGGAATATATTTTAGTGGATCTATTACCACAACTTATTCAAAGCCTTCTTGACCTCCTTCTAGTACCATAAATTCTCCATATTAATCAATCCATCAATTACTGTGTCATTTGTTAAATACAGAATAGTCATCCATAAATCATTGTGTTTTATACACTTTGGTTGGCTAGCCAAGTCTTGTTTAAGTGGCCAAGAATTGTATTGCATGATATTTTTTGTCTAATTCTAATCAGATGTGTTTTGAACACAGCTACTTCCGTGGTCAACTCTGCCATAGAATCTTCTATGATCTCTTTAAAATACCATTTTTTTCTAATTACATGTAAATATAAATTTGGACATTCATTTAAAAATTTTGATTTCCAAATTTTGTTCCTCTCACCCTCACTTCCTTTCTCCCTGAAATAGTGAAAATTAGTATGTGCAATTAAGTAAAACATATGTCCATATTAGTCATGTTGTGAAAGAAGATACAGACCAAAAGAAAAGAAAAACAAAAAAAAATACAGAAAATGAAAAAAATATGTTTCAATCTGCATTCAGACTCCAGCAGTTCTTTCTGTAGATGTGAATAGCAGTTTTCCTCCTGAGACCTTTGGAATTGACTTGGTTATTGCTGGGAATGGCTAAATCATTCATTTGATCATCATACAGTGTTGCTGTTACCATGTACAATGCTCTCTTGGTTATGGTCACTTCTCTTTTAGCAGTTCATATAAATATCTCCAGGTTTTTCAGAAATCTTCCTGCTTTTTCTTTCATATAGCACAATAGTAATCCATCAAAATCACATACTACAGTTTGTTCAGCTATTCCCCTATTGATGGACATTCCCTCAATTCCAATTCTTTGACAGCACAAAAAAGAGCTGTTATAAATTTTTGTACAAATAGATCATTTTGTTTCCTTTTCTTTGATCTTTTTTAGGGATACAGACATAGTAGTGTTATTACTGGATCAAAATGTATGTATACTTGATACCCCTTTGGACATTGTTCCAAACTGTTATCCAGAAAGGTTGGACTAATTCACTACTCCACCAAGAGTGCATCAGGGTCCCAATTTTTCCACCTTCCCTTAAGCATTTGTCATGTGTTTTTTTTTTCTGTCATGTTAACCAATCTGATAGATGTGAGGTGGTATCTCAGAGTTCTTTTAATTTGCTATAAATTTGGCTCAGTTCCAGTTCTTCCACCTCTCTGTGTATACATACATACATATATATATATATATATATATACATGTATGTATATGTGCATGTGCATATGTATATATGTATATATTTGCATGTGTGTATATATTTCTATAGATATATGTGTATTTGTGTATATGTGTGTATATATATATATATATATATAAATATACAAAGTGACAGAGAGAGAGAGAGAGAGAGAGAGAGAGAGAGAGAGATCATACAGTTTTCAGAAACATTTGCTGTAAAATTTTCCTAATTTCCTGTTTTCCTTCAAATCTTGACTGCATTAGTTCTGTTTGTGGAAAAGCTTTTTAATTTCATATAATCAAAATTCTACATTTTACTGCCCATTACCTTCTTTATCTCTTGGTTTTTTTTTCATAAACTCTTCTCTTATGCATAGATCTGAGAGGTACATTTATCTCTTTTCCTCTGAATCACTTAGGATATCATCCTTTATGTCTAAACCAAGTACTCATTTTGACTTTTTCATTGTGTACAGTGTGAGATGCCAGTCTATGCCTACCTCCTTCCAAACTGCTTTCAGGTTTCCTGGCATTGTCTTGTCAAATGTCTAGTTTTTACCCTAAACTCTTGGCTCTTTGGGTTTATCAAAAACTAGATTACTCTTTATAGTTTACCAAATCTATTCCTGTGACCCACCACTTTATTTCTTAAATTGGTATCAAATTGTTTTGGGGATTACCACTTTGTAATATAGTTTGAAATCTAGTACTGCCAGGTCACCTTCTTTCACAATGTTTTCCCTTAATTTCCTTGAAATTCTCTATCTTTTTTTTTTTCTTCCAGATGAATTTTCTTACCCTTTTTCTAGTTCTTTATAATAATTCTTTCATAATTTGATTAATATGGCACAGAACAAGTTAATTAACTTAGGTACAATCATCATTTTCATTATATTAGCTTAGCCTACTCATGAACAACTGATATTTCTACAGTTATTTAGATCTATTTTTATTTGTGTGTTTTGTAATTGCATTCATATAATCCATGGCTTTGTATTAGCAGGTTGACTTCTAAGTGTTTTCTATTATCTGCAGTTATTTTCAATGAAATTTCTATTTCTACCCTTTATACCGATTGGTTGTATATAAAAATGCTAATGATTTATGTGTATTAATTTTATATGCTGCAACTTTGCTAAAGTTGTTAATTGTTTCAACTAGATTTTTAGTTGATTCTCTAGAGTTTCTTAGACATATTATCGTATTATCTGCAAAGAATGATAATTTAGTTTCCTCATTGCCTATTTTTATTCCTTCAATTTATTTTTCGTGTCATATTACTATAGCTAGCATTTCTGGCACAATATTGAATAATAGTGGTGATAAAGGATATCCCTGTTTCATCCAGATCTTATTGGGAAGGCTTCAAGTTTATCCCAATAACAGAAAAGCCTCAGATTAGATATTAGAGATGGATGTCTATATTTTGAGAAGTCATAATGTGTGAGGTATTGACTTATTTGGACTAGAATCTAAAGATTAAAGCTGGCTTCAAGGTTGTTAAATTTTGGTCAAAGAAACTCTCAAAGATCATTGTTTAAGAAAAAAATGTTACTAATTGAATTAGTGGAGGGAGTATCCTACCAACAAACTTCTTTAAATATTCCTTAAGGTTACTTCTTACACAAATATAATAAATTACTACTTATCTTATACTTCACATGGATCTGTCCTTAGGGTTAAGATTCTTCATCTTTTCCAGATAACACTTTATGAAGCCTTGTAAAACTATAGGTGCTCATCAATGATTAGTTCCATGGATGGTCAAAAGAGTTCAGCCTAACAATCTACATAGAAAAAAAATATATATATATATATGAAGAAAACCCAATGAGTTAGTCAATCTGAACATGTGTACTGTGTTTATGTATCCATAGAGAGTTAGAGATAGTGTAGATATTTATATGTGTTTACACACATACACTTATTATGCCCTGTGTGCTACATGCATTATATGGCATATTGTGTCACAATGATAAATGATACTGCATTCTTATAATAAATGACATTGCACTGGCACAAAAAATAACCAAGAGTTATGTCACCCAGAAGTATTTCATTGTGGAGAAACTGCCAAAAGAATCTGTATTTTAAAAAAATCAACTTCTTATACAACGCTATCCATTTTGATTGTGCACACATAACTTTCTTATTTTTTAAAAGGGATGTAGGATGAAAATCAAGCTTCGACTGTTGACAGAGCAGCATGCATAATACATTATCAACTTAACATCAATTAATAAAATCATCGCTGCTCAAGCCAGTCTGCTTTGAACTAGTTATAAAATGCTGGAGGTAATACAGAAAAGGAGAAAATAGATATCAAAAGCCTCCTCCTTGACAGTATTTAAATAAACATCTTCTGAAAGGCAAACAAATGCACATGTGAAGTGGTAAAACCTATAATGATACATCAGAAATTTTGGAAGGAAACAACTGGAACCATTTTCTTAATTGCCTCCAGGATCAAGTAGAAAAATTTCATGTTTGGCTTGTGAAATCTTCTATAATTTAGCCCCTTCCTACCATCCCAGTATTCTTATAATTCCCTCCCACATGCCCCACATACATTCTCTGTGATCCAGAAATGCTAGCCTTCTTGTTCTTCCTGACACTAGATTCTAGATATGAAACATGAACATTTTTACAGTCTATCCCCTGATAATGCATGTTTGTTCACATATTATCTTTTCCATTAGGCTTTAACTTCTTTGAGGACAGGGATTGATTATTTCTTTCTTGTAATCCACTTAACATAGTGCCTGGTGCACGGTAAGTACTAATACTTATGGACAGACTTTCTACACTAGAATATGTCACATTTGTAAGTGACTAAAGAGAAAATAGATCAGACCACAATCAAAGTACAATGTTAATTACTTGAAATGGTGTCTTGTTTTGTTTTGCATTTCCAACTTGTGGTTGCCTTTTAAAATTAGTGATGAAATGTAAACCTTTTATGAGAACATCCTCAGTTTCCATTAAGTTAAGGCCAATAGGTTATTATGAGCCTTGGAGTAGATATTAGAGATGCATGCCTATATTTTGAGGAGTTATAATGCGTGACAAAAAAGAAGGTGTTGACCTATTTGGACTAGAATCTAAAGATTAAAGCAAATCTATGAAACATAGCTATAAAGGAAAATATCTTCAGAGGCCTAATAATTTTTGTTTATTTCATCAGTTTCTGCAATTCATTTTATACAGTCTATTCTGCTATAACATCAATCTTGAAAATATAGCTTTGTTCTAACAAAATTGATATATTAGAAGACAGCTTAAGTATAGAGTGAGTTTTGCATTGCTGTTCAGTGATTTTGTCTTTGATAAACATTGAAAATGCCAAAACCTGCTGCATAGTGTCAAGGTAGACACATTTAAGAAAAACATACATACATACATACATACATACATACACACATTTACATATATGTGTGTACCTCTGTGTGTATGTGTGTGTGTGTGTGTGTGTGTGTGTGTATAAATTTGAGAAGGATTTTGTTTCAAGAGTGCTATCAGACCACTTATATTATGACAATGGTGGCTTAATGTGGGACCCAGTTCAGAAGCACACTTCTACAAGTGAACTTCAGGTCTTTATCAAGGTAAATGGCATGTTTATGTTATATTTTCTGGTAGAGTAGGAAGTGTGGGGGGATGAGGGCTGGTCTGCACACACAAACACACAGGCACACACACACACACACACACACTCCACCCAACCACCTTCCTCAAGGCTGTGGAACCTACTCCATGGGAACCAGGGAGCAGATTGAGTATCAAACTGAAGCTGTGTATTTATTGTGTGTTTATGTATTCTTTAACCATTTAACATGTGTAACATTTTCTATCTTTTTATTAGATTCCTATATTTCCTTTTTTATTTGACATTTAAGATATTCTTGAATGTTATACTTTGAACCTTGATATAGCAACCTTGAGAAACAAATAACATTTAAACAAACAAGAAAATATAACCTCATAAGCTCGGTGATTTTTAGTTTATGGGTTTATATATCATGTTTTTTTTTAATAAATGGTATTTCTTCCAATTACATGTAAAGACAGTTTTTTAACATCCATTTTTATAAGATTTTGAGTTAAAATTTTTTCTCCCTCTCTCTTCCTCAAAAATGGCAAGCAATCTGATGCAGGTTATATATGTGCAATCATAGCATGGTGATTTTTAAAGAATGCATATGTCATTATAGAAGATCTGACTGTAATTCAATTTCGGTTTTGTGGATTTGCTTGTGTGGATAGCAAAAGGTCAAAGAGACATGGTGGCTTATCATCAAATTTAATTTGTATAAAAATTTGGGGTTTAAGGAAATTCTGATTCACAATATTCACACTGTTAATGGGTGTCTTTTAATATTTCTGTTAAGATTATGGAAGAAAGGAAGGAAATAAGAATTTATTAAATGACTATTTACCAGGCACTGTGATAATCACTTTACAAATATTCTCTCATTTAATCCTCACAACCACCCTGAGAGGTAGGTTTTATTCTTATCCCAATTTTAAAGATGAGGAAACTAAGGTAGACAGAGGTTAAATGACTTGTCCATTGTAACACCAATACTAATATCTGAAGTTATATTTGAACTCAGGTCTTCCTGACTAAGGCCCAGTGATTTACTGACAATGTCTTCTAACTGTAACTACTATACTAAAATTTCCAAGTCTTTATTCTTTCCAATTCCTTCATTTTCATTTAATATTTATAGAGAATCAAAAATATTTTTGAGTCTGTATCTGTATGAAAGATAAGGATCACAAGGAATGGTTATTAAAAGAAATTAGAACATTAATTACCATGCTGACCTTCCTTCTTTTATAGTTTTTCTTTTTTTTCTTGAGACTTTGTCTCCAAATTTCACACAGGCTGTAAGTGTAGCAGGCCACTCATTGCCACTATATCAATACTTATTGTCATGAAAGCTTAACCTACACCATTTTTTTCTAATCCAAGCCAGTTCCCTCCTCTTTAGGCAACCTAGTTGCCTCCTGCTCCTGAGGGTTTACCAGTTTTACCTGACTCAGTACAGATGCCAATGGGATTTGTGCCTACCCAAGCTCAAGTGAGTCATCAGCCTCAACCTTGCCAACAGTAATTGTGCACCACTGCAATCAATTATTTTAGAATTACTTCACTAGTTTTTTTGTTTGTTTAAATGTTATTTCTTTCTCAAGGTTGTTGCATAAAATCTTTTTTTGGGGGTAAAATGAATATGGTACTAATATCACTACTTATATTATACTTAGTACTTACACTAGGCATACTGAATTGGCCTTCAATATTTAAGTCAGGAGCACCATGTTTAAGAATCTCTACTGCTTATTATTGTATGACTTAGTAAGTATTTTTTTCATGCAAATTTCTGAGTAGTAAAATGAATGTATTAAATCAGATGATCTCTATCATCTTTTCTAGCTTTGAGTCCTCTTTTCTTCTGTATGTCAAAAGAAAGGCTTAGTGGAATGACAGAATACTATAAGTTTTCATGGTCAATAAGTTTGAAAGAATTTATCTATTACAGGTTGTGTCTATGTAGCTTACAGCAGGCACTTAATAAATTTTGTAGATAGATTGTGATATTCAAAAAAGTGAGTGGTGAGTGCATTTATATGCATATAGGTGAATATGCACATGTGTACACATGTATGTATGTGAACTCACTAATACCTTTGTTATTACAGCATAATCTATGTATATAAAACTGTTGTAAATTGACCCAGGTTGGGAAAATGGAATAAATTAAAGCTTATATGGAAATATATTTGTGCAATATGTGCCTATGTGTATATGTATATGCACATATATGCCTGTTTGCACACGTATATGCATATGTTTGTATACAGGTGTCTATATAATGAATAAATGCATCAAGAAATAGGAATAAAGATAGAGATAGCACAGAAACTACAAATGGATGATGATTCGGAAGAAAGATTTAATAGGAGGTGATCAAGCTAGATTTTGGAAATTACAAGGGGCATTCAATGATCCCAAGATGTTTTCTCCACAAAAGTCTATCTTTTTCATGCCATTTTTCCCCTTAGGAATGTTATATCACTATGAGGCAGAAAAACTTTAATCTAAAAAAAAAACGATTATAAGGTTAACTTCACAGTAGAGTTAAATAGTCATAATTATCAATGATTACTGGCACAGGGAAAATGTCATAATTATCAAAGACATACACAACTAGTAGAAGTAGTCATGCTTCTAGTGGAAGCTATCTTCAGTTATGTCCATCTATTGTAATGACAATATAAAGGATAGTCAGATTGATTTAAATATGTACTGAATCTACAAAGTCTTGATAAAGTATGAGTTATGACCTTGCTTAGAGGCATCCAGTTTCTTCTCTCAGTAGACAAGCTTATATTCAATAATGAGTACTCCATTGTCTAATGCATGGAAGCATTTCCTCCTTACCTCCCCCAAAATTACACAGAAATATCAGTCCTTGAAACTCAAATTCTGAATTTTCCCCTAAGTATGAAATCATCAACACACACACACACACTAAAATGGTTCTATACATGGTCATATCAAGTGCTAGGTGAGATTTTTCCCTATTGTACTTATAACAGTCTTATGACACATATGTATCAATTTTACCTACTGGAGAACTTGTTTTACATTGATTCTGCATTCCTCTTCTGTTTTTCATCACTATTTTCTTCTTACAACCTGCAAATTTTTGTTTTCTACAGTGAGGATAAAGGATGCTTATTTTTCCTCTCTATCCTGTCTCCCTCTATATCCTTGTTTGTTTTTTTCCTAAAAAATATTTTATTGATATCTTTTGCTCTTGCATCATTCACATTTCCTCCTCTGTCTCTCTGCTCTCTCCAATGAATCCATCCCATGTAACATTTCAAAAGAAATTAAAAAAAGATACCTAATATGTAAAAAAAAAAGTTATTTGCATTGTTCCAAACACATATATTCCCCAAATTTTCAAAAGAATATGTGGGGGGGGGCGCGAAATGATGTGTCTTCTTATATACTCCTATGTCTCATCTTTGAGGCCAAGCTTGTTCTTTTTAATTTTATAACATTCACTTTTGCTTCTTTTGTAATTGCTATTGTTTCAACAGACCTTGCACATTGTTCTACAGATTTTACATACTTCACTTTGCTTTATTTCATAAGTCTTTCCAAGCTTTCCTATATTAAGTACATTGATTGTTTCTGAGAACACAACAATATGCCATTATATCAATATAGCACTATTTATTCAACCATTACCTCCCCATTGGACATATATTTTGTTTCCAAGTCTTTGTGATAAAATACATTGTTGGATTTGGAGTGGTGTGTGTGTGTGTGTGTGTGTGTGTGTGTGTGTGTGTGTGTGTGTATGTGTGTGTGTTTTTATTAGTGATATTCAAGCAGTATAAGCCTAGTATTGGAACCTCAGGTAAGAAGAGTATGGCTATATTAATCACTTTATTTAAATAGCTTGAAAATGTGTTCCTGAATAGCTTATCAATAAGAAACTCTACCAGTAATGATCTAAAAGTAATGTGTCTTGTTCTTTCTATCTCCCCCTCCATCTTTGATTTTTCTCATATTTTGTCATCTTTAGAAATTTAAAGTTGTAAAATGAAACCTCATATTTTTTTTGATTTGCACATTTGTTATCATTAATGACTTTGATAATTCTTTTGTATAGCTAATGATATTTGCAATTATTGGGAGAATTGTTCTTTTACTACTTTTATATTGTGGATTGATCTTGGAATTTACATATTTTTATTACCTTCTTTTTATATTTTGGATATCAAACCATAGTGAAATATATTTTGTGACTTTTCTTTCCTGAATTAATGTCTTCCATCATTATCCTAGATTTGTCCATTTTGTTTTTGCAAATTTTTTTTTTCCTTTTTCTATGCTCGAAACTATCTTTAATTTTTTTGTAGTTGATTGTATTCCTTCTTTACATCATAGATGCAAAAAAGCATAAAATCTCATTTAATTGTTTTTTTGGTGTAATATTTCATATCAAGATTGTATATCTATTGTGTTATACTTTTGAATCTGGTATTAGCAGTTTGATTAAAATGAATTGTCAGACTGTTTTTCAGTTATATTGGTAGTTTTTATCAAATAAAAAATTTCTCCATATGTTACTTATGATTTCCAACTTACCAAATACTGTTTCAAAATTTGGAATTCTCTCTTGGCCAGTCAGTTCTGTTGCTTTGTTTTCTATTTTCAAACCAAATATCAAATAGCTTTGATGATTGCTGTCATAATATAATTTGAAGCCTAGAAGTGCTGTTATCTTCTCATGCCTATACTTTTCTCCATTATTTATGTTAATATTCTAGATCTTTTTTCCTCCAAATTAATCTTATAATTTTATCTAGCTCTGTAATCATCACTTTGGTAGTTGATTGATATAATGCTAAATCCATAATTTACATTGATAATATTGTCATTTTTATTGCACTTGAACAGCCTAGCTATGAAAATGAAATATTCCTCGAGGTATTGAAGTTGTTCCTTATTTCTTTAAGATGCATATTAATTTTAATGTTTTTGATTGCCAAATATGTTATACATTTTGTACTTTTAATTTGATTTTCCTTTCTAATATCATCTTCTGTTCAATGATGAACACACTCACACTACTTTTTGAGTGTACACATCCAACAATTTGTGAATCCATCTGATCATATTATCTAATCCATATGTCTCTGTCTTCTCCATGTAAATAAGCAAGATAATTAATAAACATTTTTTCTGATATCTACATGCATTACTACCTCATTTGCTAATTTAGTAATTCTGTAAAAACAAAATAAGATAAACATGTCATAACCTGATTAAACCATGGTCTCTGTAGTCAAATTTTACTTTTCTAGAGTTCTCAGGAATCTCTTTAATGATTCATTCTAAAATTTTCCCAGGAAATGAATTCAGGCACAGTGGCCTTTGGTTGGTAGGCTATTTTCTCTTTCTGCCCTTTTTTTATGAAAAGCTGTTGCACATTTTCTAAACTTTAACATGGTGGTAGGTCTCCTATTTTTTATAATCTTTCAAACATGACTGAGAGTGACTCAGCAATCACATTTGCCAGTGTTTTTCAGTATCTGGGGATTTAGTTCACCTTGGTCAGGTGAATTGAATTCCTCAAGATCAGACAGATTGTCTCTTAATATGTCCTTCTGTATACTGGATATTAACTCTCTGTCAGGAATTTTTGTTTTGTTTTTTACAGTGAAAATGTTATTCTCCTTTGTAGAGAAAACAGAAAACAAAAAAAAAAGTAAATCTCTACTTTCTTTGTGTTGTCAGTTATCATTATTCCATTTATGAAAAGCAAAGACCTTTTTCCATCACTGATCCTACTTTTTATCCCCATAAAGTGAATCCACTCATATCCCCCATTTTTTGCCCTTTGTTTCCCTTATTAGCCTCAGCTAATACTCAGTTTTAACATTTCTGATTTAATTTTTACAGGACTGTTTCAAAAGCATTCTCATTCTCCATTATTTGACTTATTTTCATTTTCTGTACACTTTTAAAAATCTAATTTGTTTGGTGAATTCCTTGTGCATTTATATTGTTCTTTTTAAGAAAATACTTTTTTTCCTCCTCAATGTAATTGTTTCTCTTTGTGTCTTTAGAATTTCATTCTCGGGCTGCATACCTCCAACTGTGATCGACTTCCTCTGAAGTATTCTACTCCAGAGAATCCTACCTTTCTTTTCTCTAAACTCCTTAAAATCTCAAGTTCCTAAAATATGAGGTATATGACAAACTATAGCATACTATGGCTCAATTTACATTTTTTAATAAAAAAATATAGAATAAAATGATAAAAAGTTAAATAACCCCTGTTTTCAAAGAGATCATATTCTCATTTGGGGAGATAACATTTTTTGAAGCTCACCTATTGAGTGGATAAAAAAGTCTATAAATTTTAAGGGTCCGGTGAAGGGGGAGATAATCCTAAGAATCCTCAGGTCATGTGAGTTTCAAAGGAAGAAAACAGACTTAGAGGTTTATTATCACCCAGACAGACATGCAGATAGACTACCAGACGGTGAGAAGAGGCAAAGGGGAAAATAGCCTCCCAGTCTCCTGAAGTATGAAGTTTGAGAAAGGGGGCTACATAGATGAAAACAACATACCTTAATGAGAAATAAGGAAAGTTAAGAAATTAAGAAAGGATGTCATTATCTAAGAGAGTATGCTAGAAGAGCAAGGGAATGCCTCACTGGGATGTTGAGAATAAGTGACATGCTGTTCGGTCACCACAGTGTTATGGTTTTTTATCCCCCAAATACTGGAGAGAAGAATAAGATCACTCAAAATAATCCCTCTATTCCCATGGTATCTTTTTCCCATTTGACAACTGCTAAATATCATTCTTGACTCCTGGGTACAGTATAAATCTTTTCAGTTATTACTTATTAATCTGCTTTATTTAGGCAGAATTTGTATTATTTCAGTGACTGATCTCAACATATTTATAGCAATCAATCCACTAAATTTCTGTTTCTATTCATAATTGTTTTTATTGTATTTTTATTTCTTCAAATATTTTTAAGTCACATATAAAATTTTAAAATCTTTTTTTTTTAAATTTTAAGTTGCGAATGTCATCCTTACCTTCCAGCCATCCTTACTCCTTGAAAAGGGAAGCAACTTAATTTTGATTATATGTATTAAATCATGCAAACTGTATTTCCCACATTAAAAAAGAAACCAGATAAAAAGAAAAATATAAAACGTAAAAAAGTGTGCATAAATCTGCAATTAGAGCTTATCAATTCTCTCTCTCTGGAGGTGAATGAAACTTTTTAATCACATATCCTTTGGAATTGTCTTAGATCTTCTTGATCAGAACAGCTAAGTCTTTCATAGGTGATCATCTTTACAATATTGTTTTTAATGTACACAATATTATGTTAGTTCTTCTCACTTCACTTACCATAAGTTCATATAAATCATGCTAGGTTTTGTGAAACCATTCTGCTCATCATTTCTTATAGCACAATAGTATACCATCACAATCATATACCATATCTTGTTCAGTCATTCCCCTGTTGGTGGGTATCCCCTAGATTTTCAATTTTTTGCCAATATATAAAAGGCTGATATAAATATTTTTGTCCAAATAGGTCCTTTTCCCTTTTCCTTGGTCTCTTTGGGGTACAGACCTAGTAATTATATTGCTGGGTCAAAAAGCATGCAAAGTTTGATATCTCTTTGGTCATAGTTTTAAATTATTCTCCACAATGGTTGGACAAGTTTATAACTCCACCATGCATTAGTGTCTCTATTTTACACATCCCCTACTGTATTTGTCATTTTCTTCATCTGTCATGTTAGCTAATTTGGTAGGTGCTAGGTGGTATATCAGAGTTGCTTTAGTTTGCATTTTACTGATGAAAAGTGATTTAGAACATTCTTTGCATGTGACTGTTGATAGTTTTGATTTTTTTTTCTTTTGAAAACCACCTTTCATATTCTTTGACAATTCATCAGTTGGGATGGCTTTTATTCATTATTTTTATGAATTTAACTCAATTTCCTACATATTTGAGAAAGAGGGCTTTGTTACAGAAACTTGTAATTTCCCCCCACTTCCTCATTTTCCCAGTTTTGTTTGCTCAAAAGTTATTTTTTTCCATTTCATGTAATCAAAATTATTCATTTCCTTACCTGTGATTTTCTATCTTTTGTTTCATCATAAATCCTTCCCTCTTATATACATATATATGTATATATATACATATATATATACATATATATATATATATATATATATATATATGTCTAAGACATCTATTTTTCATTCCCTTCCTCATTTTTTATGCTATCACCTCTAAACTGTTTATCAATTTAGACCTTACCTTGGTATATAGTGTGAGATCTTGGTCTATGCCTAGTTTCTCCCACACTACTTTCCAGTTTTCCCAGCAATTTTTGTCAAATGCTAAGTTCTTACACCCAAAGCTCAGATTTTGGGTTTCATTAAACATTAGATTGCTATGGTTATTTAATACTGCTATTTTATACCCAGTGTATTTGAGTGAAAACACTACTCTGTTTCTTTAAAAGTACCAGATTGGTTTGATGATTACCACTTTGCAATAGAGAATGAAATCTGGAACTCTTAGTCTGTCTTCTTTCATATTAAAAAAAAAATTCCTCTTATATTCTCAACATTTTGTCCTTTCAGATAAATTATTATTTTTCTAACTCTCTAAAATTAATCATTGGTAGTTGATTGGTATGACATTGAATAAGTAAATTAATTTAGGTAGAATTTTCATTTTTATTATAATGGCTTATGCTTCACATGATTAATTAATATTCCTCCAGTGGTATAGATCAGTCTTTATTTGTTTGAAAAGTTCTATTTAATTGTGTTCATGTAATCCCTGGGTTTGTCTTGACAGATATACATCAATGTATTTTATATTGCCTGAAGATATTTTAAATAGAATTTTGATACCAGATTTTGTTTTTAATATATTAAAATTGCTGATTATTTATGTGGATTTACTTTATATCCAGCTATTTGACTGTTATTTTTAAATAATTTTAGTTGATTCCCTGAGTTTTCTAAGTAAATGATCATATCATCTGCAAAGACTGATAATTTAGTTTCCTCACTTCCTATTTTCTTCTTTTCATTTTTTTGTCTTTTTGCTGTAGCTAACAGCTGCAGTACAATATTCAATAATAGTAGTGATAATAGATATCCTTTCTTCACCCCTGATTTTATTAGGAAAACTTCAAGCTTATCCTGTCACAGATAATACTTGCTTTTGGTTCTGGATAGATATGACATCATTTAAGGATTATCCCCTTTAATTAGGTCTATTTTTGCATTTGCATTGTCTAAGATCATAATTGTTACTCCCTTCTTTTTTATTTCCACTGAAGCATAATAAATACTGTTCACACCCCTTATGTTAATCTGCCTGTATGTCTTTGCTTCATTTTTTTTTCTTTTAAAGAATATATGTTTGGATTCTAGTTTCTAATATATTCTTCTCTTTTATGGGTGAATTCATCCCATTCACAATGAAAATTATGATTACTAACTGTGCATCTTCCTCCATTCTATTTATACTATTTTCTTCTGTTTTTCCTTCTCTCTCTCTCTCTCTCTCTCTCTCTCTCTCTCTCTCTCTCTCTCTCTCTCTCTCTCATCTCTCTTATAAAGTTGATTTTGTTTCTAACTTTGCCTTGCCTTTTATTATCACTGCCATTTTCTCTTATCACCTTCCCTTCCTACTTTCCTGTTGGATAAGATGTAGTTCTTTTACCTTTTGAATATGTGTGTGTGTGTATAAAATTACTTTGAACCAATTTAATTTAGACTAAGGTTCATGCCCAACCCCACTCCCCCATTTTTCCCTCCACTGTAAAAGCTCTTCCTGCTGTGCCTCTTTCCTTTAAGATAACTTTCTCCATTCTTCCCTCCATTCCTTTCCTTTTCCTTCCTGGGCATTTCACTTTCTTTTCTGCTTATTTTTTACATCATCTGAACATCATTGACTCATTCTCCCATCCTCTTTCTATGTAGAATCCTTCTAACTGTCCTAAAAAGGATAAAGATCTTAGACATTACATGCATAATCTTCCCATATAGAAAAGTACACAGTTTAAGCTCATTGAATTCCTTATGGTTCCTCTTTCATATTTACCTTTTTACACTTCTCTTGAGTCTTCTATTTCAAAGTAAAAGTCTCTATTCAGCTCTAGTCTTTTAATCAAAAATGCTTGAGATTCCTCTATTTCATTAAATATCTATTTTTCCCTTGAAGTATTATAGCCAGTTTTGGTGAGTAGGTTACTCTTGATTGTAATTCTAGCTCTTTTTCCTTCTGGTAGATCATATTCCAAGCCCTCCCCTCTAATATAGTAGCTGCTAAATCTTGAGTAATCCTGACTATGGCTCAATGATATTTGAATGCTTTTTTTCTTGCTCCTTGAAAAATTTTCTCTTTGATCTTAGAACCCTAAAATTTGGCTACAATATTCCTGGGAGTTTTCATTTTTGGGTCTCTTTCAGGTGCTGGTAGGTGGATAGTTTCATTTCTCTTTTAACTTCTGGTTCTAGGATATCAGTATGGTTCTCCTTGATAATTTCTTGAAAGATGATGTCTTCGCTCCTATTTTGATCAACACTTTCAGTTAGTACAATAATTTTTAGATTGTCCCTCTTCAATATAAAGAAATCCTACATATCCATCCAGAGTTAATCCTCGTTATTTGTTTCTTTGAACAATAGACTTCAGCCTGTCTTAGAAAAAAAAATATTAACTCCTGCCAGAAAATGATATTATGTAGTAATTGGACAAGTATTGTGGAATCTCATGTTTTATGTACCCAACAAGGATTATGGATCAGTCAATATACCATTACATTCTAAGCACTGTAATCAAGCCATCACATCTCATATAAAGTACAAATGATTAGCCTCCAAAAGAGAAATGTTAACAGAATTCTGATGATAACTATTTCAGAGTGTATTTGCAGTACTATAATATAAATACTTATATTCCAAACATATTATTATCTCTAGTCAGCAAGTATATATGTTGTATGTTACACTTAATGACTAAATAAAGTTTAATAGCCACAGTCAGAATGATTTTAAAATTCATGAATCACATAGAATAACAAGAATGACTAACAATAAGGTTTTGGGACACAGCCAGTCCATCACTTATCATTCTGTCCCCAAACTCCAGATCATAGAGTCTGATGGCAATTATTGGAACATTTTTAAGATATATTATAAAACAGATGGTTTGAGAATATTTAGAACATGAAGAAATAGTCACTAGAGAGGCAGCTAGGTGGTGCAGTGGATAGAGCATTGGCCCTGAAGTCAGGAGGACCTGAGTTCAACTCTGGCCTCAGACCAAACTTGACACTTACTAACTGTGTGACCCTGGACAAGTCACTTAACCCCAATTGCTTAAAATTTAAAAAAAAATAAAAAAAGAAATAATCACTAGGAGTCTGGGAAAGTTCCCTAGAAACAGATCATGCCAAAGGAATGTTATTTCCTTTTTATATTAGACTACTAGACTATTAGAACAGGTGCATACAAAAGATATTATTTATCTTGACTTTATCCATTATTTTAACAAACCTTCTCATGATATATTTGAAGACAAAATGATGGAACTCATGTTTGACTATAATACAAGTAGTTCCAATACTGATTAACAGAAGAACACAAACTGAAAAGTAGTGTCCAGTAGCTCAGAACTTGATCTTTTATCAAGAACTTGTACAAAACATTTAAAAAATAATCTCAATAATAATAAATATAACAAGAAAATATTATTTTAAATTATGATTTCTAAAATGGCTTCAAGATAATAATATTAAACTGTGAAAACAATTATTTTGGTCACCAGTGTGGTAGATAGATTGTAAAACATTAGTTTTTGAAGCATGATAGCAACTCCTAGAACTCTTTCTAAATAAATTATATCAATCAAATAAGAAGGATTTTCTAAATAGAAAAAAAGCAATAGTGAAAACAATAATAGCTATCATGTAGAAAGCACTGTGATATTTGTAAATTGCTATACATTTTCTCATTTGGTCATAGGTCATATTTATCAAAAGCATACGTGACAAAACATAACATCAATTTGTTTTGAACAAGCACCAGAAAATATAGGAGTCAATGAGATTTTCTTTAATATGGTAAGTGCTAACCGAGATCTATCTATCCACTTTGGATTTGTGTGAGTGATATACACACAGACACATACACACACATACACACACATACATACATATACATATATACATGCATATATACACATGCTTATATGTGTGTATGCATATATGTTCATCCATGTACACATAAATGTGTATATCTATATCACTTGAGTGTATAAATATGCATAGACATATAAGTTTTAGATGTTATATATCGCTTACATATGCTTATAGATATACTTAAATACATCTATGTGTATATATACAGTGAGAGAGAGAAAAGCTTAGATAAATTTCTGATAAGATCAAGGGTAAAACAAGGATGACCATTGTCACCACTGCTTTTTGTAAAAGAGCTAAAAAGAGCTAGAAAACTCTTTATAAAAGAGTGCTAGAAATGCTAGCAATAACAATAATACAAGAAAAAGAATTTGAGAGAATAAAATATAAAGAGAAAGCATTATTTTTAAAGGTGATAGAGTATCTAAAGAATTTATCACCTAAATTAATTGCAAAAAAAATTATAACAAGTTGTACAATATAAAATCAAATGATCAAAAGCCCTTTGCAACTTAGGAAGAGATAAAGAGAGAAAATTAATTTTAAATAATTATATAACATATAAAAAACCTTGAGAGTTCATATATGAAGATACAGAAAAATATGAAACCTTTTTGCTAAAAGCCTAAATAATCAGAGAAATATCAATTTATCATGAGTAGGCTGAAATAAAAAAAATGAAATTTACAATGCTAATTTGCTTATTCTGTGCTTTGCAAATAAAATGGTTATTTTTATTACTTTATACAAACAATAAAAATTCATGTGTAGGTACATAATGTTAATAATATAAAGGGAATAATGCAAATATGATTGAAGGAAGGAGCAGTAGCAATAACAGATCTCAATCTATACAAGAAAGTAATAACTATAAAGACATTTGGTACTGGTTTTAAAAAATTGAGAGGCTGATCATTGGAAGAGATTAGTTATACAAGAGACAGGAGAGAACAGATTCAGTACACAAATGTTTGATAAGCCTAAAAATACCTGCTACTGGTACAAGAACTCACTATTCCATAATGCCTTCTTGCAAAATTAGAAAGCATTCTGGTATAAATAAGGCATAGAATTGAATCCCACAGCATTATGACAAAATAATTTCCTTATGACTAAACGTTTTAGATATAAAATTTCATACAATAAATATAGAGCAAGGAAGGAATATCTTTCAGATCAATGGATAAGAGAATAGTTCATGATCAAAAAAAGATAGAAAGAATAACAAAAAATCTGTAATTTCTACTGTACAAATTTAAAAAAGAAAACATGGAAAAAGAAAAATAACTGGAGAAAATATTTGTAGGGAGTTTCTCTGATAGAAGTGTCATTCACAAGATGAAGAAGTGATGCAAATTAAAATGAATGAAAGGAATTCATAGTTTATAAATGGAAAAAATATATGAAGAGGTAGTCCTTTTTAATTTAATTTATAAATTGGTTGATTTTTAGTTTCCAACATTCACTTTTATAAGATTTTCAGTTATAAATTTTTCCCTCTCTCTCTTCCTGGCTCCCCAAGAAAGCATGCAATCTGATATAGGCTACACATGTACAATTATATTAAACATATTTCCACATTAGTCATCTTGTGAAAGAAGAATCAGAACAAAAGCGAAAAACAAGGAATAAAAAAAGAAAAATAGGATACTTGGATTTGCATTCAGATTCCATCGTTCTTTATCTGGATGTGGAGAGCATTGTCTGATGATTCTTTTAGGATTGTCTTAGATCTTTGCATTGCTGAGAAGAGCTAAATCTATAAATGTGGGTCACTGAACATTTTTGCTGTTACTGTCTACAATGTTCTGGTTCTGCTGTCTTCACTCAGCATCAGTTCATGTAAGTCTTTCCAGATTTTTCTGAAATCTTCCTGCTCATCATTGCTTAAAGCACAATAGTATTCCATTATATTCATATACCATAAATTCTTCAGCCATTCCTCAATTGATGGGCATTTCCTCAATTTCTAATTCTTGGCCACCACAAAAAGCTATGAATATTTTTCTACATGAGTACTTTCCCCCTTTTCATTATCACTTTGGGATACAGACCTAGAAGTAGTATTGCTGATAACCCTTTGGACATTGTTCCAAATTGCTCTCTAGAGTGGTTGGCCAAGTTCACAACTCCACCAACAATTTATTAGTGTTCCAATTTTCCCACATCTTCCTCAACATTTATCATTTTCTTGTTCTCTTATGTTAGCCAACCTGATAGGTGTGATATGGTACCTCAGAGTCTTTTTGATTTGCATTTCTCTAATCAATAGTGATTTGGGGCATTTTTTTCATATGACTCTAGATACCTTTAATTTCTTCTTCTGAAAACTGCCTGTCCATATCCTTTGACCATTTATCAATTGAGGCATGATTGTATTCTCATAAATTTGACTTAATTCTCCATATATTTTAGAAATGAGGCCCTTATCAGAGACACTCGTTGTAAAAATTCTTTCCCAATTTTCTGCTTCCCTCCTAATCTTGTTTGCATTGGCTTTGTTTTTGCAAAGAAAAAAATAATGTAATCAAAATTATCCATGTTCTCTCTCTCTTGTTTGATCATAAATTCTTCTGTTCTTGACAAATCTGACAGGTAAACTTACAGGTATTCTTACTTATAGTCTGGTTTGGATACTGGTGAATATGTAGTTCTTAATCTCCCCTTACTCTATCATCTGTATAATATGTCTCCTGCTTGGAGTTTTTGGAGAGATACTCCTATTTTTACATTTGTCTATTTATCACTTTGCTTTGAAATAGCTGGGCCAGACTATGTAAATCTCTCTGAGCTCTTTCTTCATATATATCCAAAATAGAAAGTGATCATGGAAGAATTGAAGCATATAATGAATTGTCCAATTGTGTCTAACTCTTCATGACCCCTGTGGACTATAGCATGACAATACTGTCCATGGAGTTTTCTAGGCAAAGATATTGGAGTAGTTTGTTACTCCCTCCTTCAATGGATTAAGGCAAACATAGGCTAACTGACTTGCCTGGGGTCATATATCTAGCAATTATCTGAGACAGGATTTTCACTCAGGTCTTCCAGACACCAAACCCAGCATTCAATCCACTCAGACACCTAGCTGTCTTTAATATAATGAAAGCCTAAAACAAGTGGGAATGTTTATTTATCTTAGAGTAGAGAAAACTTAAGAAATACAAAGCAGTTATTCTCACATATTGATAGGGCTTTGAAGGGTAAACAGGAAAGGAGCTATGTACTTCCTGAGAGTATTGGTAGGACCAGGTAGAAGTTTCACTGGGGCAAATTTCAGTGTAAGGTAAAGATGATTTTCAAGCAATTAGAACTTTCTGGAAATGCAACAGTTACTTGGGTAGTAGTCTAGTTATTATCACTGTAATTGCTTAAGTAGAAACAAGGGAAAGCGTTGTTAAAGAATTCCTATGCTGAGTCAGAGGTTAAAGCAGGTTATCTCTAAATTTCCTTCCTATGCTACAATTTTAAGATTCTTATTCAAAGTGATTTTTTTCGCCTGTGTATTACATTCCTGTAACATTTGCCTAATAGTACAGTTTATTATGCAATATATCTAATTATTTATGTGTGTGATTCAAGTGACAATCATGGCACCTATCTGCCTCCATAGCATTTACTTTCAACCTTCAATTGTTTCAATCAGTCATCAGGCAACTATTAAGCCAGTACTATATGTCAGTCACTCTGCTAGGCATTAGAAATACAAAAAAAAAATTAAATTGTGCCTGCCTGAAAGATATTGTAATTATTTATTAGGACTAAGACTATTAAGACTACAATGATGATGATGACTACTGCTGCTGCTAGTACTACTACTACTATTACTACCACTACTACTGCTACTACTCTTACTACTACAATTACTACTATGTATGAAGTTTTAATAGATAGAGTACAGTGGATTCAGAGGATGGTATATAAATTACAGAATATGAAATATCCCCTTTTGTCAAAATAAAACAATCCATATTACTCCTATCTTACCCAGTCTTTAGGGGAAAAAAAATAAAAAAATTCAAAACCTTGGGGCAGCTAGGTGGCACAGTGTATAGAGTACTGGCCCTGAAGTCAGGAGGACCTGAGTCCAAATCTGGCCTCAGACCAAATACTTGACACTTACTAGCTATATGACCCTGGGCAAGGCACTTAACCCCAATTGCCAAAACAAACAAACAAACAAACAAACAACCTTAAAAATCCCTATTAGCTAATAAAAAAAAATATCCTCAGCATATATTTTCTACTCCATATATCCAGGAGAAGGGTTTATATGTTCCACCCTTCATGCTGAGGAAGTCAAAAGGAAATGGGGGATATAACAAGAGAGGTTGTATAACTGTCCACCGCATGATATACTCATACCTCCTAACTTGTAGCTAGAGGAATTTCCCTTTGACACATTTCTTGCCTTGAGTTTTTCTAGGTTGCTTTTAATTCCATCTGGGAAGGCTGAAGTGCTGAGTTTATACTTGTACAGTTTCATATTGCTTAAGCCTTGGATATAACCTACAAGGTCCTTGGTAATACCTTTGTTCTCAACACATCTGAACTCACAAATCCAGAGTCCTAAACAAATAAATTAGATAATGCCCTGATTGTTGTCTGGCTTCTCTTTGTACTCTAAGCCTCTTGTCTACGCAACAAATTTGGTGCAAGTTGACTGGCCATTCTGGAACTCTCAGTAGAAGTGGGTAACAATTGCACATATAGTCTTTGCTTTAATGATTTAGGCATATCTGAACCGAGGTCATGAATGCAAGTAAGCCAAATTGTTGGTGTCTACATATAATGAATCCCTTGAAGTGGTCACATGTATTTGAACTACCACTATCTGAAGCTATGATTATATAAAATGTGGTCATCAATTTTAGTCCAAAGTAAATATGTGATGCAGATTCAAATAATGCAACTACTTCATCAGAATATTATTTGTACTGATTGGGACATAACTGTAAATCAGATAATGTCACCATCATGTTTCTTGCAGTATCAGACAAAACCAATCTTAGGATCTGAGAACTTAGACTATCATATCATCAATGAGTAGGTATTCACACCAAATCTTGTTTTTATTAAAATCTGTTAAGGGCAGAGCCAAGATGATGGAGTGAAAGCAGTGACTTACTTGAGCTCTCCCCCAAAGCCCTCTTAATACCTGTAAAAAATGTCTCTAAACAAATTCTAGAGTAGCAGAAACACAAAAATATAGAGTGAAACAAATTTCCAGTCCAAGATAACCTGGATGGTTGATTGGAAAAGTCTATTGTGCTGGGCTGGGAGAGGACACAGTTCAGGGTAGGTCAAGTAGGCAAAGACCAGGCTTCAGCAAACCTGAAGCAGACCTCACAGGACTGAATCATGGGCAGCTGTGGTGTTTTCCAGACTTCTCAACCCACAAACACCAAAGACAATTTAGAATGTCAGGAGGAAAAGTCTGTGACCTCAGCAAGAGAGAAGCTCAGTCCCAGCCACTGCCCTGGGGTAGCAGCTGCTTCCAGAGCTCTCAGCCCACAGAAAAAGGGAACTGAATGACTGATCAGAGGGAGATTGCAAGGACCTCTTTGCCAGTGCTGAGGCAGGATTCTCTTGCTTTGCCAGTGCTTGGATATGGGTAACAGTTCTGGGTTGTGGCCCTGGGTCAAGAAGGAACTCTGGAGTGGTGGATCTTGTAGTGATGGTAAAGAGAAAAAAGTTTCAAGGAAGAAAATAGTGCTTGTGGTCACTCATAGCCCAGAGCACAAGCCAGGAAAAAAATAAACACCTCACCTTTGATCATACCACCTGGGAAGAACTGAAAATTGACAGGTGCCTAGAAGTTTCTCTGAAAACAGCTGCACACAACTCCCAAAGTTTGGGACAGGACATTCTTCGCACTGGAAGCAGACCCCTACCTTAAAAAGAGTTTAAAACTCAAGTAATTGGCTGGGATCATGAGCAAACGAAGGCACAAAAGAAGTCAGACCAGAGAATCTTTCTCTGGTGACACAGAAGATCAAAACATACCACCAGAAGAAAACAAAATCAAAGAGCCTACATCCAAAGCATCCAAGAAAAGTATGAATCAGTCCAAAGCCATGGAAGAGCTCAGAAAGGATTTTGAAAAGCAAATAAGAGAAGTGGAGGAAAAACTGGGAACAGGAATGAGATTGATGCAAGAAAACTATGAAAAAACAAATCAACAGCTTGTTAAAGAAGACCCAACAAAAAATACTGAAGAAAATAAAACCTTAAAAAATAGCCTAACCCAAATGACAAAAGAGGTCCAAAAAGCCAATGATGAGAAGAATATCTCCAAAAACAGAATTGGCCAGATGGAAAAAGAAGTCCAAAAGCTCACTGAATAAAATACTTCCTTAAAAATTAGAATGGAGTAAATGGAAGCTAGTGACTTTATGAGAAATCAAGACACTGTAAAACAAAACCAAAGGAAAGAAAAAATAGAAAACAATGTGAATAGCAGCTTACCTGAAAAATAGATCCAGGAGAGAGAATTTAAAAAAAAAAATATTGGACTATCTGAAAACCATGATCAAAAAAGGAGCCTAGATATCATCTTTCAAGAAATTATGAAGGAAAACTGCCCCAATATTCTAGAAACATAGGGCAAAGTAGAAGTGGAAAGAATCCACCAATCACCTCCTGAAAGAGATCCCTAAAGGAAAACTCCCAGGAATATTATAGCCAAATTCCAGAGTTCTCTAGTCAAGGAGAAAATATTGTAACAGCCAGAAAAAAAAAAAAAACAATTCAAGTATTGTGGAAATACAATCAGGATAACCAAAGAATTAGCAGCTTCTATGTTAAGGGACCAGAGGGCTTAGAATATGATGTTGCAGAGGACAAAGGAGATAGGATTAAAACCAAGAAACACTTACCCAGCAAAACTGAGTATAATCCTTCAAAGGAAAAAAAAAAGGAAATTCAGTGAGAGGACTTTCAAGTATTCTTGGTTAAAATACCATAGCTGAATAGAAAATTTGACTTTCACATACAAGAATCAAGAGAAGCATGAAAAGGTAAACAGGAAAGAGAAATCTTGATTGAACTGTATGTGTTCCTGCATTGAAAGAAGATATTTGTAACTCATAAGACTTTTGTCAGTATTAGGGTAGTTGGAGGGAAAAAATACATGTATGTATGTATAGATAGATAGATAGATAGATAGATAGATAGATAGATAGATAGATAGATAGATAGACGGAAGGCACAGGATGAGTTGAAGATGAAGGGGTGGTATCTTAAAAATAAAATTAAGAGGTGAGAGATGATTATATTGGGAGAAGGAGAAAGGGAGAGGTAGAATGGGGTAAATCATCTCACATAAAACAGAGAAGAAAAAGCTTTTACAGTGGAGAGAAAGTGGGGGAAGATGAGAGGGAATGAATGAATCTTATTCTCATCATATTTGGATTAAGGAGGGAATAACATATGTACTCAATTGGGTATGGAAATCTATCGTACCCTACAGGAAAATGGGGGGGAAGGGGATAAGAGAGGGGGAGGAGGATGACAAAATGGAGGGCAGATTGGGGGAGGGGTAATCAGAAGCAAACACTTCTAAGGAGACACAAGGTCAAAAGAGAGAATAGAATAAACAGGGTTGGGGCAGGTTAGGATGAAAGGAAATATAGTTAGTTTTTCACAACATGACTACTAGTAGAGTTTTTTGCATGACTACACATATATAATCTGGATCTAGTTACTTGCCGTCTCAATGAGAGTGGGTGGGGAGGGAAGAAGGGAGAGAATTTGGAACCCAAAACTTTGAAAACAAATGTTAAAAACTGTTTTCACATGAAACTGGGAAATAAGATATACAGGCAGAGGGGTATAGAAATCTATCCTGCCCTACAGGAAAATAGAAGGGGAAGGGGATAAAAGAAGGAGGGGTGATAGAAGGGAGGGCAGATTAGGGGAAGGGGTAGTCAGAATGCATGTCATCTTGGGTTGGGGGTGGGGCAAGATGGGGAGAAAATTTGGTACTCAAAATCTTGTGGAAGTGAATGTTGAAAACAAAAATAAATTTATTAATTTAAAAAAAAAGAAAAAATGTTTTGGGTGGGACAATTCCAGGTATTGTGATGTTTTCCATAAGACATTCAATTAAAATGATCATTGCCAAAGTCATGGTACTTTTGTTTTCATTGCTATGTTTAAATCAAGAGGTAAAGAGGAGTTAGGGAATATGAACAATAGCAGAACATATGGTAAAATTATCTGGGTGGATGTGGATGACCAGATGTGATGTAAAGTGTAGCCAGTCAGGTGTGGTTTGTATTTTGTCTTTGCTTATTCTATTCATTTTCACAATTATACTTCTTAGTATGTGTTTACCCACAGGGAAAAAAGATAGCTGAGTTTCTAAATATGGTAACAACAATTCAGGAAATATTTAATACGTGTCTACTGTTCATCAAATCTAGATCTATAATTTTTGAGTTTATTTTTAAAAAGTAAAAAGCATATATTATTTTAATTTATGTTTTTTTAATAGTCTCCCCTTGATGCAGCTTAGTGGTACAATGGAGAGAGCACAAGG
>NW_027555625.1:182492309-182684809 GCF_003287225.1 Phascolarctos cinereus
ATTTTCTGTGAAGTAAAATTAAAGCACAGTGTATATTTCTCAGCTTGTTTCAGGGAAATTACTATTTTGAGATAATTTATAGACCCATGTGGAATGAAGGTGAAATGAAACAACATCTTATGATTACCTCCATTTTACAGTTGAGGAAACGTAGTCTCATTGTGGTGAAATGACTAAAAGGGATTACTGACACAGTTGGAGCTAGAACCTTGGTATCTTGATACAAAGTACATTGTTCTTTCTCTTACATTACACAGTTCATTTACTACATTAACAAAAAGAAAGAAAATGTGTAGGTGTTTATGTGAATGAATGATTTTATTATTTATTCGAACTAGTATTCACAAAAATTCAGCTTTCTATATCCCCAATGCTTAAGGACATACAAGAGGGGAAAATGATACTATGGTTTCTATTAAATGCCTCCCAATGTTTTAAGTTATGGAAATACAGAATCCCTTTGGAAGAAGAATAATCAAAGGTCACCTAGTCTAAATCATACCTGCACAGGAATCCCATCTTTATGATCATCAAGTAGTTCCCCTTGTTGGTCAAGGTCAGACCTACAGTTAATTCCTTCCTACTTTGAAGGACTAAATTATTCTAATGTCATTAAAATCTCATTGCTTTTTGACAGAGATAGAGCCTTAGAACATATCTGGATAGGTCAAGGTTATCTGCTCCAAATGTCATCAGTATACACACTGAGGATGCTTATCTACCACTTTCATAAATTTGTCTCAAGTCTTAAAGAAGGGCTACATCTCCCCTTCAGGATCCTGATCATGCTTCTGAGGAGTTGAGGGAGATTTTCTTATGCTATTAGCTAGAGCCCTCACTGGTGTGCTTCCTCTCTACACTACCCATACTCTGAAATTAATCACTGAAGAATCATTTAGTCAGCATACCTCAAGTAGTTTTTAGAAAGGTTTTTCAAGATGGCTGTTGGTGTTGTTCAATTGTTTCAGTCATGTCAGATGCCTTGTTTGTTTTTTTTTAATTTTTATTTATTTTAACAGTACTTTGTTTTTACTAAACTACATATCAAGAAATATTTTAGCATTAATTTTTGCAAGATTTGAGTTGCAAAATTTTCTCCCTTCTCTCCTCTCCTCCCTTCTTCTGAAAATAATAGGAATTTTGATAGTTTATACATGTGCTTATATGTAAACAAAAATATTTCCACATTAGTCACAGTTGTGGAAGAAGAAACAGATCAAAAGGAAAAAAAAACTAAAAAGAATAAAGTAAGTGAAAAAGATGATTCATTCTGCACTCAGAGTCCATCAATTCTTTATCTGGATATGGATAGCATTTTCATTTGTGAGTCCTTGTAATTGTCTTAGATCACTGTGTTGCTGAGAAGAGCTGAGTCATTCATAGATGATCATTACAAAATGGAGCTGATACTGTGTACAATGTTTTCCTGCTTCTGCTCATTTCACTTTGGATAAGTTCATACAAGGCTTTCCAGGATTTTCTGAAATCTGTCTGTTCATCATTTCTTATTGCATAATAGTATCCCATTACATTCATATACCACAGCTTGTTCAGCCATTCCCAAATTTATAGGCATCCCCTCAGTTTCCAACATTTTGCCGTTAGAAAAATCTGCCTTCAGAGTCCATAGTTCTTTTTCTGGAATTATTTCTTTCTGGCCTCATGCATTAATGTCTCCTTTACCTGATAATTCTGGGCATTTGGCTACAATATTCCTTAGAGTTTTCATTTTGGGATCTCTTTCAGAGGGTTATTAGTGGATTCTTTCAGTGACTTTCAACTTTTGTTCTAGGATATCAAAGCCATTTTCATTGATAATTTCTTGAAAGATGCTATCCAGGCTCTTTTTTTTTTTTTAAACCATGACCTTCAGGTAGTTCAACATTTCTTAAATTATGTTTTGTGGATATATTTTCCAGGTCAGTTTTTTTTTCCCAATGAGGTGTTTTATATTTTCTCCTTTTTTTTCATTCTTTTGTTTCTATTTGATTGATTATTGATATCTCCTAGAGTTATTAGCTTCCACTTGTCCAGTTCTAATTTTTTAGGAACCATTTTCTTCATTTAGCTTTTGTACATTTTTTTCTATTTGACCAATTCTACTATTAAAGGGGTTGTTTTCTTTAGTGGATTTTTTTTTTGCCTTTGGCTAATTCCATTCCCTTGTAGTCACTGATGCTAGTAATTCTCTTATTCCTGGGATTGGGACCATGTTCCCATTCTTATGCATCCAGAATTTGAAGAGACTGGAAGACAGAGAAGGTTGAAAATGAGTAAGAAACAAAAGAGAGCATGGATCATAGAAAGCTTCGATGGCAACAGGAAAGATCAAAACACAAACTAAGAAGAAGGCAACAATTTCACATTGGTACTTTTTTTTAAGGAATTGTTTTCTTCAGTCAACTTTTGTGCTTCCTTTTCCATGGTTTTGAGATTTTTTTTCAAAATTCTCTTTTATAACTCTTATTTCTTTTCCCAATTTTTCTTCTACCTGTCTTACTTAATTTTTAAGATCCTCTTTGAGTTCTTCCAAAAAGGCTTTTTCAGCATGAGATCAATTAAAATTCTTCTTTGAAGGTTCATATATACCAAGCTCATGTTTGTTGCTTCCATGACATTATCTATTCATCTCATCCTCTGTAATCCCCTTCTTCTTTTGCTTTCTATCTTTTCTAACATCAGGGTCTTTCCCAATAAGTCCTGTCTTCTCATATGTGGTCAAAGTATGTAAGCTTCAGTTTCAAGATTTGTTCTTCCAAAGAGTGTCGTGAATTAATTTCTTTAAGTATCTACTGATTTGATGTCCTTATTGTCCAAGAGCTTCTCAAAAGTTTGTTCCAACACCACAATCAGAAAACATCAATTCAGCAGCAAGCTTTCCTTATGGTCCAACTTTCACAGATGTACATTGCTACTGGAAAAACCACAATAACTTTGACTACATAGAGCTTTGTCAACAAGGTGTCTGGTCTTTTTAGTATGCAATCTAGATTTCTCATAACTTTCCATCTGAGTATCAAGAATCTTTTAATTTCATGGCTATAGTCACCATCTGAAGTGATCACTGAGTACAAGAATATAAAATCTGACACTACTTCCATTTCTTCTCCATCTATTTGCCAGGAAATGATAGACCAGTTTCCATGATCTTAGGTTTTTTCCTAATGTTAAGCTTCAAGCCAGTTTTTACATTCTCCTCTTTTACCCCTGTCAAAAGGCTTCTGAATCCTTTATCACTTTCTTCCATCAGAGTGGTATCATCTGCATATCTAAGATTGCTCATATTTCTCCTGGCAACCATAATTCCATCTTTTGATTCATCCAGCCTGGCATTTTGCATGATTTACTCTGCATATAAGTTAAATAAATATGTATCAACATACAGCTTTGAAAACTACATTCCCAAATTGAAACCAATCAGCCATTCCATATTCAGTTCTAAATGTTGCTTCTTGACCTCCATACAGGTTCCTCAGGAGACCAATAAGATGAGGATTTGACATATTTTGTTAGGACTTGCACAGTCAAAGGCTTTAGTGTAGTCAATGAAAGAAAAGTAAATGTTTCTCTAGGACTCCCTTGCTTTCTCCAAAATCCAGGGAATAATAATTCATTCTTTAGCTCGTGTGCCTCTTTTAAAACCAGCCTGTATTTCCAGTAAAACATTGTTTTGTTGAAACCTAGATTGTTCCTTCCATTTCCTCCTCAGCTTAATAGACTCCCTCATATAAGCACACCTTTTTAGTGTATGATGCAAATTTTAATATGCATTTTACCCACACTCCAGTCAAGAGGTCAAGCTTCACAAAGTTTCAGTGGCATGCATGAGGTGAAACTTATGTTCTTACTTTGTGAGTTCTATTTCGTATTTTTTGATATGAAAGCATTTTTTGTCCATTCATAGACATCTAGGCCAATTATTCTCTTCCTCATTGTTATCTCCCCATAATTACTGTGGAAGAAAGACTACTGAATATTTGGATTAATAAAGCAGTTATGTTGCTCTTACTGTAGTGGAAGATGCTAGAACAGATATTTAAGTAGCTTCTTGAGCCCCAAGGAATTACAATGTGGATTCACAGTATTATGAACTAATTATCAGAAGGAGACATCTTCCTAGGTCATATAACTATTGATCCATTCAGGGAGAAAATATTCTACAAGAAGAAATTTAGACTAGATTAAAGAATAGCTAAAACTGGTGAGGTCTAAGGGACAATTTTTTTCCCCTTTGTTTTAATGTTGTTGGTAGGACCTCTGCTAATTGATGGTTTAAGAAATGAAGTAGAGACCATCATATAAACATCATGAGGATAATCTTTCTAAATTACACAGTTGGGAAAGGTAGGTGAAGTAGAGAAGCCCTCAGCCAAGTTCTCCCAAATCAGCCTATAAACAACAATAAAATAATGCCTGAAATAAAATTCTAGAACTGAAGAACCAATAGAAAGTCAGGTGAAACAATTTTCCAGCCCAAGACAACTTAGAAGATCAGAAAAAAAAAAAGGTCTGTTTGACTGGGATAGTGTCTGTATAGTGTCTGTTTCATTGGAGTGTTATCTGTGTAGCACATGCCATAGGGCCAACAACAGTTTTGAAGGTGGATGCATTAACTATAGCAGCAGCTTCAGGAACTTTTAGCCCACGGAGAGTATAGGGCTTTGATAACTGCTCTGAAGGAGATTACAGGAGACCCTTTGGTCTCCTGTATGGGCAGTACATACACAGTTTTGTATCTCAGACAGAGGAAAAAGTAGTGATAGCACTTGTGGCCATAGGGAAGTAGGGGCCCTAATCAGGGTTCAAAGGCAGAGAGAAGGGTTTGTGGTCCCTCCCAGAGAGGTAGGCAAAGTGGACTCAATTTTAATACGAAAAGGGAGTACTAGAAATTGTGAATGCTGGAGTACTAGAAATTGTGAATGCTGGAGAGTGAGGGAGCTGATCCCAGTCCCAGGAACAGGAGGGGTGCTAGCATTGGTACTACAAGGAAACAAGAATCCTTCTGGGGAAAGACCACAACAGAGGCCAGGAGAGCAGCAATAACCCCTCTCCTTAGATCATATGACCTTGGAAGAACTGAAAAACCTGTAGGAGACCAGAGCCAGCTCTGAAAAAACAGCCAGAAAACTCTGGAGCTTGGTGCAGTGCCCTTTCCACACTGAGAACAGAGCCAAACTGTAACATAAAGCTAACAGTCAAGAAATAGGCTGGTAAAATGATTAAATAGCCACAATGAAAAGATTCTGAGCATAAAAAGTTAATATGGTGACAGGGAAGATCAAGACACAAACCACAAAAAAATAGAAAAAAAAATGGCAAAGAAGCTACAGGCAAAGCTTCAAAGAAAAAATAGTGATTTAGATACAAATCAAATAGGAATTTCTGAAATTGCTAAGAAATTATTTAAGAATCAAATAAAAGAGATAAAGTAAAATTGGAAAAGAAATGAGAGTAAAGCAAGAAAATTGTGAAAAGATGGAAAACTCAGTCAAAGATGCACAAAAATATAAATGAAAATAATCTTTAAAAAAACAGAACAAATCATAAAAGAGGTACAAAAAATTCATTGAAGAAAAGAACTCATTAAGAAATAGAATTAGCCAAATGGAAAAAAAAGGTACAAAATCTCAATGAAGAAAATAATTCCTTAAAAATTAGAATTGGGCAAGTAGAAGCTAAAGACTGCATGATACACCATGAAGTAATAAAACAAAAAGTTTAAATAAAAAAAAAAGATGTGAAATATCTCATTGGAAAACAACTGACCTGGAAAACAGATTAAAGAGAGATAATTTAAGAATTATTGAACTACGTGAAATCATGATTTTATAAAGCCTAGAGAGAGGCAGAGCCAAGATGGTGGAGTAAAAGCAGTTACTTGCTTGAACTCTCCCTCAAACCCCTCCAAATACCTATAAAAATGGCTCTAAACAAATTCTAAAGCAGCAGAACCCACAAAAAGGCAGAGTGAAATGAATTTCCAGCCCAAGACAACCTGGATGGTTCATCAGAAAGGTATATCATGCCAGGCTGGTAGAGAAGTGCAGTTTTGCATGGGTGCACAGGTGCAGTGCACCTGCAGCAGGCCTCGGAGGACTGAATCACAGACAGCTGTGGTGGTCACCAGAACTCTCAATCCACAAACACCAAAGACAACTTAGAAGGTCAGTGGGAAAAGTCTGTTTCTGAGATGCTGAGAGAGAAGCATGCTGGGGTTCCAGCCCCAGTCCCTGAGCTCAGCCCCCAGGGTGGCGGCTGCCTCCTGAGGTTCTGGCCCACAGACTGATGGGGAATTGAGTGACTCATCAGAGGTGGATTGCAGGGATCTCTCCGCTGGTGCAGTATTCTCTTGCTTTGCCCATGCTTGGATCTGGGTCACAGTTCTGGGTGGCAGTCCTGGGGTGAGAAAAAGTGCTAGTGTGGTGGCGATTGTAATGAAAGTGAAGAGAAAATCCTCCTCACAGTTCCAAGACATAAAAGAGTGCTTGGGGTCACTCATAGACTGGAGTACAGGCCAGGAAAGGAGTAAACTCCTCACCCTTGATCATAGCACCTTGGAAGAACTGAAAATTTACAGGACCCTAGAAGTATCTCTGAAAACAGTTGCACAAAACCCTTGAAGCTTGGGACAATACATTATCCACACTAGAAACAGACTCCTACCTTAACAAATAGTTTAAAAGTCAAGTAATTGGCTGGGATCATGAGCAAGTAGCACAAAAAGAGTCAGACTATACCATCTTACTTTGTTGACAGAGATCAAAATATATAATTAGAAGTAGACAAAAAGTCAAAGCTCCTACATTCAAAGCCTCCAAGAAAAATACTAATTGGTCCCAGGCCATGGAAGAATTCAAAAAGGATTTTGAGAAGCAAGTAAGAGAAGTAGAGGAAAAATTGAGAGTGATGCTAAAGGAGACACACAAAAAAAAAATACTGAGGAAAATGACCTTAAAAAATAGCCTAAATCAAATGACAAAAGAGGTCCAAAAATCCAATGAGGAGAAGAACGTCCTAAAAAGCAAAATTGGCCAAATTGAAAAGGAAGTCCAAAAGGCTTACTGAAGAAAATACTTCCTTAAAAATTAGAATGGAGAAATTGGAAGCTAGTGACAGTTTGAGAAATAAAGGCACTGTAAAACTAATCTCAAAGAATGAAAAAATAGAAAAGAATGTGAAATATCTCATTGGAAAAACAATTGACTTGGAAAATAGATACAGGAGACAGAATTTAATCATTGGACTATCTGAAAGCCATGATCAAAAAAAGACCCTAGATATCATCTTTCAAAAAATTATCCAGGAAAACTGCCCTGATATTTTAGAACCAGAGGTCAAAATAGAAATTGAAAGAATCCACCAATCACCTCCTGAAAGATATCCCCAAAGGAAAACTACTAGGAACATTGTAGCCAAATTCCAGAATTCCCATGTCAATGAGAAAATATTGCAAGCAGCCAGTAAGAAATAATTCAAGTATTGTGGAAACAAAATCAGGATAACACAAGATTTAGCAGCTTCTACATTAAGGGTAAGGAGGGCATGGAGTATGACATTCTGGAGGGCAAAGGAGATAGGACTACAACCAAGAATCACCTACCCAGGCAAACTGAGTACAGTCCTTCAGGGGAAAAAATGGTCATTCAATGAAATAGGGAACTTTCAAGCATTCCTGAGGAAAAGACCAGAGCTGAATATAAAACTAGACTTTCAAGTACAAGACTCAAGTGAAACATGAAAGAGGTAAACAGGAAAGAGAAATCATAAGAGACTTATTAAGATTGAACTGTTTACATTCCAGCAGGGAAAGATGATATTTGTAACTCATGAGTCCTTTGTCAGTATTAGGGTAGTGGGAGGTAAAATATATGCATATGTATATATATATATATATACATATATATATATATATGTACAGATAGATAGATAGAGGGCACAGGGTGAGTTGAAGATGGAGGGGTGATATCTGGAAAATAAAATTAAGGGATGAAAGAGGATTATACTGGGAGAAGGAGAAAGGGAGAGGTAGAGTGGGGTAAATTACCTCACATGAAACAGACAATAAAAAGGTTTTACAGTGGAGGGGAAATGGGGGAAGGTGAGAGGGAATGAGTGAATCTTATTCTCATAGGATTTCTCTTAAGGAGGGAATTACATACATAATTGGGTGTGGAAATCTATCTTACCCTACAGAAAAATAAGGGGGATAGGGGACAACAGAGTAGGGGGTTGATAGAGGGGAAGGCAGATTGGGGGAGAGGATAAGCAAAAACAAACACTTCTGAGGAGGGACAGGGTCAAAAGAGAGAATAGAATAAATGGGGGGTTGGATAGGATGAAGGGAAATATACTTCGTTTTTCACAACATGACTACTATGGAAGTGTTTTCCATAACTACACATGTATAACCTGTATCTAGATGCTTGCCTTTTCAATGGGGAGGGGGGAAGAAGGGAGAAAACCTGTCACCCAAAGTTTTGAAAACACATGTTGAAAATTTAAAAAAAATAAAATTTAAAAAAATTTAAAAAGGGAAAAAATAAAGAAATAAAAAAGGTTAGACATCATACTTAAATTAAATGTCAAAGAAAACTACCCTGATATCGTAGAACCAGAGGATAAAATACAAATCAAAAGAATCCCATGGTCACCTCCTGAAATAGATTCCAAAATAAAAAGTTCCAGGAATATTATAGACAAGTTCCAGAGTTCCCACATCAACAAGAAAATGTTGCAAGAATCCAGAAGGAAAAAATATTCAAATATCACTGAACCACAGTCAGGATCAAACAAGTTTCATCACCTTAACACAAAAAAGGATTAAAGAGCTTGTAATATAAAAGTATTGGAGGCAGAGGTGCTAGGATCACAAAAGAAAACAGATAAGCAATCCAACAAAATTGACTGTAATCCTTGAGGGGAAAAATGGATATTTAACAAAATATAATACTTTCAAGCATTCGTGATGAAAAGATGAGAGTTGAATAGAAAACTTGACTCTTAAATACAATATTCAAGAGAAAAACTTAAAAAAGACAAATATGACACAGAATTCACAAAGGAATTGAAGTTAAAATGTGTATTCCTATATGGGAAAATGATAAATGTAACTCTTGAGATCTTTATCTTTATTAGAGCAGTTAGAAGGAGTATACAAAATGGGCACATGTGTCAGTTGACTATGACAGTATAATTTAGAAAAAAAAAAGATGTGAGAAAGAGGAACCATTTAGACATAAAGGGTGATATCATAATTAAATCAGGAGAGTGTGGAATATTTTTGCTAGTAAGACCTATGGATATGGGAAGAGTTTATGGACAAATGAGAGATAAAGAGGATTATGGGATGTTACATGGACAATTTTGATTACATCAAATTTGAAAATTTTATATAAACAAAACCAATGATGGAAAAATTAAAAGGAAAGCAGGAAACTGGAGGGGGTTGTTACAGCAAGTTTCTCTAATAAAGGCCTTATTTTTCAAATATATAGAGATGTGAACCAAATTTATAATACTATGAATCATTTCCCTCTTCATAAATGTCAAATGATATGAACATGTAGTTTTCCGGAGAACAAATGAAATCTATGTTTACTCATATGAAAAAAAAAATGCTCTCAATCACTATTGATCAGAAGAAGGCAAGTTAAAAAAAAAACTCTGAGGCACCACTTCACACCTATCAGAATGGCTAATATGACAAAAAAATAAAATGATAAATGTTGGAAGGTATGTGGTAAAACAGGGACACTAACACACTGTCAGTATAGCTGTGAAGAGATCCAACCATTCTGGAGAGAAATTTGGAACAATACGCAAAGTGCTACACAAATTTACATAGCTTGTCACTCAGCAAAACTGCTACTAGGTCTGTACCCCAAAGAAATAAAGAAAAAGGAATACAACTTATATATTAAAATATATTTATAACAGCTTTTTTTTTTGGTGGCAAAGAATCGGAAGTTGAGAGTATGACCATAAATTAGGGAATGGCTGAATAAGTTCTGGTATATGATTGTGATGGAATACTGTTTTGCTATAAGAAATGTTAAACAGCATGGTTTCAGAAAAAATCTTGGGAAGAGTTGCATGAACTGATGCAAAGTTAAGTAAGCAGAACCAGAATATTATCCACAGTAACAGTAATATTGTAGTGGTGATAATTATGAATGACTTGCTGTTCTCAGTAATACAAAGATCAAAGAAAATGATAAAGGACTTATAATAAAAAATGTTATCCTCCTCCAGAGAAAGAATTAATGGAGTCGAATGCAGATCGAAGCATACTATTTTTTAACTTTATTATTCTTATTTTTTTCATTTTCTGTTGCAATATTGCTAATATAGAAATATTTTGTATTTCTACATGTCTGTATTCTATATCAAATTGCTTGCCTTCTCAAGGAGGATGAGAATTTGGATTGCAAATATTTTAATGATATTAAAATGTGTTTATATGTTTTCTAGAAAAAATTCAAATTAAAAAATTCCGGCTTGTATTTACTTGATTTTATTTGGGTAGTTCCTATTAAGTAGAGTACAGATGGTTCAAAACAAATCATGTTCATGAGAATAAAAATAAATTCTAAGTTTATATCTTACTGTCAATGTGATAATCTGTATATAGGGTGTCTCAAATATCTTAGCGCAGTTTTGAGTTTGTTAATGTTTAAAATACACTAAGACTCTTGAGGCTTCTTGTATATATGGCATAACATATACTGGCTTTTAAGGTACTCAAAAACATATTTCATTACGTCTGAATATTACTTAAACAGTATTGGTTTTAATTTTAGGTGATCAATTAGGAGTCATAAATGACACATTCTTAAATTTATTACTATGTGAAAGAAGAAATACCATTTAAAAATATTACTATAGCATTTTTTCATCAAGAGTTATGAATGTTAGTTTAATAAGGACCTCTCTGAAATATAGCTTTTTTTCTAAAGACAGTGGAGGAAATCATTGTAATCCAAGAAACAAGAAGAAACATATTTTTTGTTATTCAATACAATTACCTGTAGAACAGTCCTACTTTTACAATAAATTAAGTCTATCTTTCTCTGAAAAATAATTTCTCTCATATAGTTGATACATGCATACCAATTAGTACTGCAGGTGAGCTGGGCTTAGAAAATTCAATAACACCTTTTAGTGTAATGATGTGAATACTTCTTAGCATTTCTATTTAGAACTTACTGGAGGAAAAGAAAAGTTAGAGATCAGCAAAAATAACTTGGTGACCATTCTGATAGCTGTTTTAATTTAATGAAGTTTTGGTGGCTCCATGATAATATATATTCAAAATGGAAAGAAAAAAATAAGTTTAAGTAAAAGTTCAGATTTTCTAGGTAAGTCACCTTTGGACAAGACCCAGAGGAATTGGAATTTTACTGAAACAATAAAACTCCTTTTCTGACACTTTTGCGAAAACAAATATTTTTGCATTTACTTTCTGTTACCAGAACATTAATGTTTCTTATTTCTTTATATTTCTATTGTTCTACATTTTGCCATCCAGTTTTTTTTTGGTCAGTTGATCTTTGTTTATTTGACAACCTGAATTTACTTTCCTTTGTAACATGCAATTTGGAGCAAATTCCATTTACTTTCTTCTTTAATGCTTTAGTTTGATTTTAAAAGACTCCCCCCACACACCACACACTCTTTCCTTTCTGTTATTCACATTTTTAGACACACAGGCCCTTGCTCATTTCTACTTTTGCTTTTACTATGTAATTTTAGAGTCAAATATAATTTGAAATATCATGAAACAGTTAATTAAAACTTCAGGCAAATAGAAGTGCTCCACAGTATTTTCATTATAATTCATTACAGCGACCTTGTAGCATCCAAGAGAAAGGAAAAAAAATTTTAGAAAGAAACAAAAATATCATTCAGTCAATGAATAGGCATTTAGCAGCATTTCTATGTGCCAGGCTATATATAAAACTCTCAGTCTATGGGTGTAGCCTTTTGACTGAGTCCAAGTTTTACAACACAAATCCTTTTATTAAGAGAATTTGCCCTGTGAAGTTTGGATTTAGTCAAAGGGCTATAATTGAGGACCTTGAGCACCATGTGTGGCCTCAAGGCCACAGGCTCCCCATCCCTGCACTAGGGTTCCAAGGAAAACTAAAAACAGCCTTTGACATCAAAGAACATTTATTCTAATGGGTGGAAATAACACAAATATCTAGGCAGATGAAAGGTAAGGCACTAAGATCTGGGTAGTTGAGAAAGACCACAAGTGGAAGATAAGATTTCAATTGTGTCTTAACAGAATCAAGGGAAACTGAAAGGAAGAAGTAAGAAAGGAGAGCTTTCCAGGAAATAGGGAACAGCCAGTACAAAGGAACAGAGATGTGAGCTAAAGTGTCATTTTTGAGTAGCAGAAACTAAACTAGTACAGTTTGGTTACAGAATGTGTTGAAGTGGTAATGTCAGAACATGAGGAAGATGGGAAGGGCCATATTATGAATAACTTTAAACAACATATGAGAAATGTTGTACTTGATCCTTTGATATATTGATGTTACAGAATGTTGTTGATGAACCAGAGTTCATTGAGCAGGTGAAATATTTAGATCCATACTTTAGAGGGAAAAATCACCATGGCAGCTGAGTGGAAGATGGCTTGGAATTGGGAGAAGCTTGAGAAATGGAGTCAGTCAATTTTTTTTTAAGAAAGTGCTTACCATGTGTTAAGCACTAGACTGTTTTGGAGATCAATTAGAAGTCGTTGTTGTTGTTGTTGTTGTTGTTGTTGTTATTATTTTCACCCTTTAGGTAAAAGCATCTGGGTGACAAAGTGAATGGAGAACCAGGCCTGGAGTCAGGAAGGCTCATCTTCCTGAGTTCAAATCTGGCCTCAGACACTTACTAGCTGTGTGACTCTGAACAAGTCCCTAAACTCTGCTTGCCTCAGTTTCCTCACCTGTAAAATGAGTTGATTACCACTCCAGTATCTTTGCCAAGAAAATCCCAAATGGGCTTATAAAGAGTCAAATACAACTGAGAAATGACTGAACAAAAGGTAAAGGTTGATGAGGGTCTGAACTAAGGAGATAGTGGTGTATGTGGAAACAGATATATATGAGAAATGTTGTGAAGGTAACCACAAAATTTAGCAAATTGATTGGACCCATGTGGTAAATGAGAATAGAGGTTTGGGGTTGATATGAAACTGTGAGCCTGCATGACATGGAGAATGGTTTTACATTGGACAGTAGCAGGGCAGTTCAGAAGACATGGAGGGTGGGATAATGGCTTATTTTTTTTAGTATTTTTGTCTTTGAGACACCCACTGGACATCTACTTTGAGATATAACAACAGTTGTTTTATATATAAGAGAGGTAAAGGAAAAATTGTGAAAGAGTGATGCAAGAAAGTCATGAAAAAAATAGTCAAGAGCTTGGTAAAGGAGGCACAAAAACTTGAAAATAACACTTTAAAAATAGAACAGACAAAATGATAAAAGAGGAACAAAATCTAACGAAGAGAGCAATACTTTGAAAAGTAGAATTGGCCAAATGGAGAAAAAGATATACAAAAATTCACTGAAGAGAATTCCTTGAAAAGCAGAATTGGCCAAATAGAGAAATACATAAAAAAACTCAAAGAAAATAATTCCTTAAAATTAGAATTTGGCAAGTGGAAGCTAAAAACTTTATGAGACATCAAGAACCAACAAAACAAATTTTAAAAATGAAAAAGTAGGAGAAAAAAGTGAAACATCTATTTGGAAAAAATAATTGACCTGGAAAATAGAGATAATTAAAGAATTATTAGACTACTTGTAAGTGTTGATTACAAAATGAATAGCTTAAACATTATCTTTCAAGAAATTACCAAGCTAAACTACCCTGGTATTCTAGAAATAGAGGGTAAAATAGAAATTGAAAGAATCCAGCAATCACCTCCTGAAAGAGATCCCAAAGTGAGAACTGTCAGGAATATTATAGTCAAATTCCAGAATTATCAGGTCAGGAAAAAAATGTGAGCAGCGAAAAGAATTCAAATATCATGTAATCACAGTAAGGATAACACAGGACTTATCAGTTTCAGCATTAAAAGATTGGAGGACTTAGAATATGATATTCCAGAGAGCAAAAGGGTTGGGATTACAACCAAAAATCACCCACCCAGAGAAACTGAATATAACCCTTCAGGAGAAAAATGAATATTCAATGACAATCACTGAATATTTCTAGTATTGAATATTTCCCAGCTATCAATTTTAAAGTCTTCATGACAGTCATATGTCAAATAATTTTGGGGAAATAACATACTTTAGCCATCTATGGGCCAGATTCTAACCTCTATCCTTCCTGTTGCCTCTTTTCATTCAAAAACCTGTCCATAAAGGAAAATACACACACACACACACACACACACACATACATACATACATACATACATACATACATACATACATATATATATCAATGGGGAATATATTCAAGATGGTATAGTAGAAGAAGTATTACAGCCAAGCTGTCCCAACATTCTCCAAACAACTTTAAAATAGCACCCCAAATCAAATCCTGCAGCAAGAGAACCAACAAAAGATCAGAGTGAGATATTCTTCCAGCCCAAGACAATTTGGAAGTTTGGAAGGAGGAATCTGAGACACTGTGGTTGGAGCTGGCCTGAAGCTTACATGAATACAGCACCACTGATAGGACTTGGCAGTGGGGACAGAAGTAGTTTTAGGATTTCTTAAGCCAGTAAAGGTAAGTAGAATGGCCAAGGAGTCAGAAAGATTCTAAGTGACCTCTGTGTGAGAACTGTGTGTGGTATTGGAAGCTGCTTGGCAACTCTCTTACCTACACCCACTTCCTAGTTATAGGTCCAGGATTGACAGGACCATTATTGGTCACAAGGAATTAGGGACTCTGAGGAAGAGTTTTGCTGGTGGTCCAATGGAGCAGAGCCTAAGGGGAAGTAAAACTTTCAGTCCCAAAGAAACCTATAGAATTGCATTGCTTGAGACTGCAATTGATCAGGGACACTTCCTGGGTAAAGACCAGAGCCCAGAATAAGAGAGAAAAGATCACACCTCTCCATAGATCACACCACTTTGGAAACACTGAAAACTTCTTAAATCCCAGAACAAGCTCTGAAAATAGCAGTGCAAAAAAAAAATCATCTGAAGCATGGGTCAAATCCCTTGTAAAACCTGCCCCTGACACTTGGAATAGAAATCAACTTTTATATAAAGTTCAGACTCAAGAAATAGGCTGGAATGATGAGCAAAGAAAATTTTTTAAAAATTGACACTAAAATGCTATTATGTTAACAGTGAAGATCAAGGTACAAACTAATGTCAAAACTGCTACAGATAAAACCTCAAAGGAGAAAAAATGTGAATTGCATACAATGCCCCCCTAAATCTGTAAGAATTCAAAATTATTTTCAAAACCAAATAAAAGGAATAGAGAAAAAATGAAAAGAAATGAAATCAAGGGAAGAAGATTAAGAAAAAGAACAGCTTGGTAAAAGAGGCACAAAAATATTTAGGAAAATAATAAAAAATACCTTATAAAGGGACTTGGCCAACTAGTGAAAGAGGTACAAGTCTTCACTAATAAAAATAACTCCCTAAAACACAGAAGCAGCCAAATGGAAAAAGAGGTGCAAAAGTTCACTAAAGAAAATAATTACTTAAAAATTAGAATTGAACAAGTGGAAGCTAATGACTCCATGAGACTTCAAGAAACAATTAAACACAATCAAAAGAATGAAAAAAAAATAGAAGAAAATGTGAAATCTCATTGGAAAGACAACTGATTAAGAAAATAGATCAAGGTGAGATAATTTAAGAATTATCAAAATCCCTCAAACCCATGATTGAAGAAAGAGTCAAGATATAGTATTTCAAGAAATTATCAAGGGAAATTGCTCTGATATTCTAGAACCAGATAGTAAAATAGAAATAAGAAGAATCCACCAATTACCAACTGAGATACCAAAATGAAAACTCCTACAATATTATAGCTAAACTCTAAAGCTCTCAAATAGAATTGAAAATACTTCAAGCAGTCAGGACGAAACCATTAAACTATGGAGCCACAGTTAGGATCACAACAAATATAACAGCTCTCTTTTTTCTTCATTAATTTCTTTTGATTTATCAGCAATCACTTCCATAAGCTTTTGAGTTTTAAATTTTTTCTGCCCCTCTCTTCCTGCATCCTTCCCCAAGACCTTACACAATCAGATATAGGCTATATATATACATTCCTATTAAACATTTTCACATTATTGATGTTGTAAGGAAGAATTAGAATCAATAGAAGGAAGCACAAGAAAGAGAACAGAAAACAAAACAGAAGAAAAAATAGCCAATAGTATGCTTTGATCTGCCCTCAAACTCCATAGTCATTTCTTTGCATGGATAGCATTTTCCATCATGAGGCTTTTAGAGATGTCTTAGATGCTTGTATTGAAGAGAAGGGGTAAGTCTATCAATATTAGTCATCACCCAATATGGCTGTGACTGTGTACAACGTTCTTATGGTTTTGCTCACTTCACTCAGCATCAGACCATACAAGTCTTTCCAGGTTTTTCTGAAGTCAGCCTGTTCATCATTTCTTACAGCACAATAGTATTCCATTACATTTATATACCACAACTTGTTCAGCCATTCCACAATTGATGGGAATCCCCTCAATTTGAAATTCTTGGTGAGCAGAAAAAGAGCTGCTATAAATATTTTTGTTCATGTGGATCTTGTCCGATTTTTATGAACTTTTCAGGATAGAAGTGGTACTGCTTGGTCAAAGGGTATGTACAGTTTTTCAGTCCCTTAGGTATAGTTCCAAATTGCTCTCGCGAATGGTTGGATCAGTTCACAACTCCACCAACAATGCATTAGTGTTTGAATTTCCCATGTCTTCAACATTTATCATTTTCCTGTTTTGTCATGTTGACCAATCTGATATGTGTGATGTGGTTCATCAGAGTTGTTTTGATTTGCATTTCTCCACTGAATAGTGATTCAGAGAATTTTTTCATATGACTATAGATGGTTTTAATTTCTTCATCTGAGAACTGCCTGTTCGTATCCTTTGACAATTTATCAATTGGGGAATGACAAAGTCTCATAAATTTGAAATAATTCTGCATATATTTTAGAAATGAGGCCCTTATCAGAGACACTAGTTGTAAAAAGTTTTCCTTATTTTCTACTTTCTTCTAAACTTGGTTGCATTGGCTTTGTGCAAAAACTTTTCAATTTATTGTAATCAAAATTATTCATTTTGCACTTTGTAACATTTTCTACCTCCTGTTTGGTCATGAATTCTTCTGTTCTCCATAAATCTGATTGGTAAACTATTTCTTGCTAACCCAGTTTGCTTTTAGTATCAGCCTTTATTTCTAAATCATGAACCCATTTTGACTTTATTTCAGTATATGATGTGAGATTTTGGTCTATGCCTAGTTTCTGCCACACTCTTTTCCAGTTTTCCCAGCAGTTTTTATCAAACAGTGAGGTCTTATCCCAGAAGCTTGGATGTTTGGGTTTATTAATGAGTAAATTACTGTAGTCATTGACTATTGTGTATTGCATACCTAACCTATTCCACTGATCCACCACTCTATTTTTTAGGCAGTACCAAGTAGCTTCGATCATAGCTGCTTCATAATACAATTTAAGATCTGGAACAGCTAGGACACCTTCCCCTGTCTTTCTTCTCATAAGTTCCCTTTATATTCTGGACCTTTTATTATTCCAAATGAATCTTGTTATTATTTTTTCTAGCCATATAAAATAAGTTTTTGGTACTTTGGTATGGCACTGAATAAGTAAATTAACTTAAGTAGAATTGTCATTTTTACTATATTAGCTTGGCCTGCCCATGAACAACTAATGTTTTTCCACTTATTTAGATCTGACTTTATTTGTGTGAAAATCATTTTTTAATTGTGTTCATACAGTTCCTGGGTTTGTTTTGGTAGGTAGACTCCTTGATATTTTATAATGTCTACAGTAACTTTAAATGGAATTTCACCTTCTATTTCTTGCTGTTAGGCTTTGTTGCTAATATATAGAAATGCTAATGATTTATGTGGATTTATTTTATAGCCTGCAACTTTGCTAAAGTTCTTCATTATTTCAAGTAGTTTTTATATTTGATTCTCTAAGTACATCATTACATCATCTGTGAAGAGTGATAGCTTTGTTTCTTGTTTCTGTACTCTAATACCTTCAATTTATTTTTCTTCTCTTATTGCTAAAGCTAACATTTCCAGTACCATATTGAACAACAGTGGTGATAATGGACATCCTTGTTTCACCCTCAATCTTATTGGAATTGTTTCTACGTTGTCCCCACTATATATGATGCTTACTGAAGTTTTTAGGTAGATGATTTTAAGGAAGGCAGATGAAGGTTTAAGGAAGAATTTATTTATTACTATTCTTGCTAATGTTTTAAATAGGAATGGGTGTTATATTTTGTCCAAAGCTTTTTCTGCATCTATTGAGATGATCATGTGGTTTGTGTCAGTTTTGTTGTTGATATGACCAATTATACTGATAGTTTTCCTAATATTGAACCAGCCCTGCATTCCTGGAATAAATCCTACTTGGTCATAGAGTATTAGTCTTGTGATAAGTAGCTGTAATCTATTTGCTAATATTTTACTTAATTTTTTTGCATCTATATTCATTAGGGAAAATGGTCTGTAATTTTCGTTCTCTGTTTTGACTCTTCCCTGTTTAGCTATCAGCACTATATTTGTATCATAAAAAGAATTTGGTGAGACTCCTTCTTCACCAATTTTACCAAACAGTCTATATAATATTGAAATTACTTCCTCTTTAAATGTTTGATAGAATTTGCTTGTAAATCCCTCTGGACCTAGAGATTTTTTCTAGGGAGTTCATCAAGGGCTTGTTCAATTTCTTTTACTGAGATTGGATTATTTAAATATTTTACTTCATCTTCTGTTCATCTGTGCAACCTATATTTTCATAAATATCCATCCATTTCACTAAGATTGTCAAATTTATTGGCATACAGTTGATCAAAATATTTCGTAATTGTTGTTTTAATTAATTTTCTCTTCCTTGGTGGTGGATTCCCCTTTTTATTTGTAATACGGGCAATTTGGTTTTCTTTAAAAAAAAAATCAACCATAGGTTTGTCTATTTTTTTCATAAAACCAGCTCTTAATTTTATTTATTAGTTCAATAGTTTTCTTAATTTCAATTTTCTTAATTTCTCCTTTGGTTTCCAGTAGTTCTAATTTGGTGTTTAATTGGGGATTTTTAATTTATTCTTTTTCCAGTTTTTTTTTAGCTGTATGCCCCATTCATTGATCTCCTCTTTCTCTCTTTTATTCATGTAAGAATTCAGAGATATAAAACTTCCCCTAAGAACTGCTTTCACTGCATCCCATAAGTTTTGGTATGTTGTCTCATTATCGTCATTTTCTTGAATGAAGTTACTAATTGTTTCTATGATTTGTTGTTTGACCCATTCGATTTTTTAGGATTAAATTTAGTTTCCAATTATTTTAATCTATCTATAATTGTTTTTGCATCATGATCTGAAACAGATGCATTTAATATTTTGTCCTTCTTGCATTTGATTTTGAGGTTTTTATGCCCCAGAGTATGGTCAATTTTTGTGTACCACTGAGAAAAAAAAAAGCATATTCCTTTCTATTCTCATTCAATTTTCTGAAGAAGTCTACCATACATAACTTTTCTAATATTCCTTTCACCTCTTTAACTTCTTTCTTGTTTATTTTGTGGTTATATTTATCTAGTCCAGAGAGGGGGAGATTGAGATCTCCCACTAGTATAGTTTTACTGTCTATTTCTTCCAGTAACTCCCTGAACTTCTCCTCTAAGAATATGGATGCTATATCATTTGGTGCATATATTTTTAGTAATGATGTTACTTCATTGTCTATGGTGACTTTTAGTAAGAAGTAGGTTCCTTCCTTATCTCTTTTGATAAGATCTATTTTTGTTTTTGCTTTGTCTGAGATCAGGATTGCTGCCCTGCCTTTTTTTCACTTCTGCTGAAGCATAATATATTCTGCTCCAGCTTTTTCCCTTTTCCCTGTGTGTGTTTCTCTGTTTCAAATATGTTTCCTGTAAACATCATATTGTAGGATTATGGTTTTTAATCCATTCTGCTATCTGCTTCCGTTTTTTGGGAGAGTTTATCCCATTCACACTGACAGTTATGATTACTATCTGGGTCTTTCTCTCCATCCTATTTTCCCCCATTTATGTGTTTCTTTCTCCTTTTTCCCTTTCCTTCCTCACCAATGTTTTGCTTTTGACCACCACCTCCATCAATCCTGCCTCACTTTTATTAGCCTCCTCCCTTTTCTTCCCTTTTACACTTACTATTTCTTCCCTCCTTTCTATCCCCCCTCCCTTTTTTCCCTTTTCCCCTCCTACTGCTTATAGGGCAAGTTAGATTTCTACACCTGATTATGTTATTCCCTCCTTGAGAGAAATCTGATGAGAGTAAGTCTCAAACAATGCTCATCTCCCTCTCTTCTTTCCTTCTACTGTAATAAGATTTTGTGCTTTTTCCTGTAACATAGTTTATCCTTGAGTGCCTCCTCCTTTATCAGTAGATTTTCTTAGATCAGATTAATTCACTTACTTAGATCCATTTAACCCACTTGATTTGATTTTTTTAATCATTACATCAAAGTCAACTTATACGCACCCCCTCTACATATACCTCTTTAAAATGGTGTAATAGCAATATAGTTCTCAAGAGCTACAAGTATCATTGTTCCTTTTAGGGATGTAAATAGTTTGTCCTTATTAGTAACATCTTATTGTTGATGTTATTGTTATTGTTGTTGTTGTTGTTGTTTTTCCTGTCCCATTTATCTTTTTGTGTCTCTCTTGAGTCTGTTATTTGAAGATAAAATTTTCTGTTGAGCTGTGGTGTTTTTATCAGAAAGGTTTGCAAGTCTCCTATTTTGTTCAATGTCCACCTCCTCCCCTAAAAGATCATGCTCATTTTCCCTGGATAGTTGATCCTTGGTTGTAATCCAAGCTCCTTTACCTTACAGAATATCGTATTCAATAACCTATGATCTTTTAATGTAGAAGCTGCAAGGTCCTGTGTAATACAGATTGTGGTTCCATGATATATATTTTTTTCCTTTATGGATGCTTGCAGTATCTTCTCTTTAACTTGGTAATTTTGGAATTTGGCTACTATATTCCTCGGCATTTTCAATTTGGGATCCATTTCAGGAGGTAATCTGTGGATTCTTCCTATGACTATTTTAACCCCTGGTTCTAGGACCTCAGGGCAGTTTTCCTTGCTGATTTTCTGAAAGATGCTTTCCAGGCTTTTATATATATATATATATATATATATATATAGTGATTTTCAGGTGGAGCAATTGTGTTTTTTTGGGTTTTTTTTTTTTTTGCTTTTCTGGTGAGGCAATTGGGATTAAGTGACTTGCCTAGGGTCACACAGCTAGTAAGTGTTAAATGTCTGAGGCTGGATTTGAACTCAGGTTCTCCTGACTCCAAGGCCAGAGCTCTATTCACTGTGCCACCTCGTTGCCCCCTCTCGATCTATTTTCCAGGTCAGTTGTTTTAACAAAGATTTTTTTTTTTACATTTTCCTCTTTTTTTGTTGTTCTTTTGTTGCTGTTTGACTGATTCTTGCTCTCTTATAGACTTGTTAGGTTCCACTTGGTCAATTCTAATTTTTAACAAATTGTTTATTCTATTAGATTTTGTACCTCCTTTTCCATTTGGTCCATTTTATTTTTTAAGGAGTTCTCCTCAGTGAGTTTTTGAGTCTTCTCTTCAGCTTGGACAATTCTGCTTTTAAGGGAGTTATTTTCTTCAGTGTGTTTTTTTTTTCATTTGGCCAATTGTATTTTTTAAGGACTTGTTTTCTAGTTAATTTTTCTCCTTCCTTTTCCAAGCTATTGACTCTTGCACACCTCTTATTTCTTTTATGAAATTTTCTTCTTTCTTATTTCACTTTAAAAATCCTTCTTGAGTTCTTCTAAGAAGGCTTCTTGAGCTTCAGATCAGTTCATATTCCCTTTTGAGATTCCATATGTGGGTTTATTGACAATATTGTCCTCTTCAGAATTTCTACCTTGATCTTCATTGTCCCCATAATAAGAATTGATGGTATGTTTCTTTTTGCTCATGGGGTTTGCCTATTTCATAGCCTTAAAAAATTAAGCTCTCCTGCTGGGGCTCAGGGAGCGCTGACCCAAGCTTCTCATGCTGGGAGTCCAAGGCAGCACTAGAACTCTACAGGTAGGACTGGGTAGTGTGGGCCCTGGAGGACCTGGGACTTTCCTTTCCCTCCTTTTGCTTCCATAGGCTCCTTTCAGAAGGATGTTTTGCTGCTGTGGGATGTTTCTCTGCCTGGGACTTCCTCCTTGGAGTACTAGCCAGAGTTTTGCTGAGGCACTGGGAGACTTTACCGCTGTAGAATACTGAGGCATATGGTGATTTTCTGAGCTGGTTTTAACTGGTTCCCCTGCCCCTACTGAGGCGCTCGGGGGTCCTGGTGTTGATGTTTGACTGCTCCACACCTGGGGTCCAGGATCTCCCCTGGCATGCTAAGGTGGGGCTTTCTGCTTGCTTACTGGGACACCTCCCATTCTGTACTGCTCCCCTTCTCCTAGGGCAAAAGGGGCCTTTCCTGTTAATCCCTCAAGCTACCTGAGCTACTAGACTGCTGCACCTCTTCTTTTCTCTGGTTCAGCTGTTCCAGGGTTTTTCCCAATGTGATATTTTCCAGGCTTTCAGAGGTTAAAAAGGAATGGTAAGTGTGACTTACTTCTTACTCTGCCATCTTGGGTCCCAGAAGCAGAACATTGATATGGCAGCTTCTACATTAAAGGAGTAGAGGACATGGAGTCTTATATACTAGAAGGCAAAAGAGTTGGGATTACAAGCAAGAATAAACTATCTAGCAAAATTGATTGTTATCATTTTGGGGGAAAATGGATGTTCAATGAAATAGAGGAGTTTTAAGTATTCCTTCTGAAAAGACTGGAGCTGAACAAAAAATATGACTTTTAAATACAAGACTTGAGAAATTCCACTAAATCATAAGAGTTTCAGTATGGTTAAAATATGTATATTCACATATGGGAAGATGATAAATGTAATTCGTGAGAACTCATCATTATTGGGGCAATTAGAAGGATGGTACATAGATGGAGGGTGTGGGAATGAGTTGATTATGTTAGGACTCTGTAAAAAAAAAGTATAGATAAAAAAAGATTGATGCATTGGGAGAAGGGAAAAGGGAGAAGAAGAATGGGGGGATTATATCATATTAAAGGAGATAAATTTGTTAATAAAACAGAAGTAGATAGAATAACAGATTGGATACCAGAATTGGACAACATATTATCTATAAGACAAACACTTAGAACAGAGAGAAATATTCAGTAGAAGCAATCACAATCTCAGACAAAGCAAAAGAAAAAAAAAGGTCTAATTAAAAGAAATGAACAGGGAAACCACATCTCTAAAAGGCACCACACACAATGAAGTAAACAATATCAATCAAATATGTATCAAATGGCATTGCACCCACATTCTCAAAAGAAAAGGTAAATGAATTAGAGGAAGAAATAGAGGGAAAAACTACACTAAGGGGAGACTTCAACTATCACTTCTCAGACCTAGATAAATCTAATCATAACTAAACCAGAAAGAAGTAAAAAAAAAATACAATTCTAGAAAAAGTTAGATATGACACACTTCTTGAGAAAACTGAATGGTAATTGAAAGGAGTATGATTTACTTTGATGTACATGGCACTTTCATACAACTTTGATAATGACACTTCTCTTGGGGCAGAGCCAAGATGATGGAGTAAAAGCAGGGATTCACTTGAGTGCTCCCACAAAACTCTCCAAATACCTGTAAAAAATGACTCTAAAATTCTAGAGCAGCAGAACCCAAAAAAAAGACAGAGTGAAGAAAATTTCCAGCCCAACACAACCTGGAAGATTGACAGGAAAGGTCTATTTCATCAGGCTGAGAGAAGAGCACAGTCCAGTGCAAACTATGCTGGCACAGACCTGATTGGAGAAAAGCCAGAGCAGGCCTCAAGGGAATGAATTTGTGGCAGCTCTGGCATTTTCCAGATTTCTCAACCCACAAATGCCAAAAACAACTTGGAAGGTTAATAGGACTGTTGGACCTGGGTGAGAGAGGAGAGTGGTCTGCCAGGGCAGCAGCAATAGCAGCTGCTTCCAGAGCTTTGGCCCACAGACAATTGGGGGAATGAGTGAGTGATCAGAAGGAGATCACAGGGATGTCTTTGTTGGCACTGAGGCAGGATTCCCTTGCTTTGCCCTTGGATCTGCATTGCAGTCCTGGGTGGCAGTCTTGGGGCAAGGAAGAACACTGGCATTGGAGAGTTTGGGGTACCAGTGGAAAGGGAACCCTCCTCACAGTTCCAGGGCAGAAAAGAGTGCTTGTCATCTCTCATAGACCAGAGCACAGGCCAGGAGAGGAGTAAACACCTCTCCTTAGATCATACAACCTTGGAAGAACTGAAAACATACAGGTCCCTAGAAGTACCTCTGAAACAGCTACACAAGAACTCTGAAGTTTGGGACAGTACACCCTCTGCAATAAAAGCAGAGCCCTACCTCAACAAAGAATTTTTTAAAAAAAGTAATTGGTTGGGAAAATGGGCAAACAGCAAGGAAAAAAAGAACCTCAGAATATAGAAACTTACTTTGGTGACAAGGAATATCAAAATATACGCTCAGAAGAGGACAACAAAGTCAAAGCTCCTATATCCAAAGCCTCCAAGAAAAAAAAATGTGAATAAGTTTCAGGCCATGGAAAAGATAAAAAAGGATTTTAAAAATCAAGTAAGAGCAGTAGAGGAAAAACTGGGAAGAGAAATGAGAGTGATGCAAGAAAATCATGAAAATTATGTCAATTGCATGGTAAAGGAGAACAAAAAAATGCTGAAGAAAATAACACTTTTAAAAGATACTAGACCAAATGGCAAAAGAGGTCCAAAAAGCCAATGAGGAGAATAATGCCTTAAAATTCAGAACTGGCTAAATGGAAAGGAGGTTCAAAAGCTCAATGAAGAGAGTAATTCCTTAAAAATTAGAATGGGGCAAATGGAATCTAATGACTCTATGAGAAATCAAGAAATTATAAAACAAAACCAAAAGACTGAAAAAAATAGAAGATAATGTGAACTATCTCATTATAAAAACAACTGACCTAGAAAATAGTTTCAAGAGAGATAATTTAAAAATTATTGGACTACCTGAAATCCATGATGAAAAAAAAAATCTAGACATCATCTTTCAAGAAATCATCAAGGAAAACTGCCCTGATATTCTAGAACCAGAGGGTAATATGGTAATTGAAAGAATCCACCAATCATCTCCAGAAAGAGATCCCAAAAGGAAAACTCCCAGGAATAATATATCCAAATTAAAGAAAATTCTTGGGAATATTATAGCCAGATTCCAGAGTTCCCAGGTGAAAGAAAAAATATTGCAGTCAGAAAGAAACAATTCAAGTATTGTGGAAACAATCAGAATAACACAAGATTTAGTGTCTTCTACCTTAATATATCAGAAGGCTTGGAATATGATATTCTGGAGGTCAAAGGAGCTAGGATTAAAACTAAGAATCATCTATACAGCAATACTTAGTTTAGTCAATGAGGGAGAAAATTTGACATTCAATTATGTTGAGATAATGAATTTTTGAAAAAAAAATCAAGATCTAAATAGAAAAATTGACTTTCAAAGTACACTGAAAAGGAGCATGAAAAAGGTAAATAGGAAAGAGAAATCATATTGACCTTAGTAAATTTGAACTGTTTACATTCCTACATAGCAAGACTATATTTGTAACTCATTAGACCTTTCTAATTGTGGAGCTATATATATATATATATATATATATATATATATACATACATACATACATACATACATACATACATACATACATACAAAGGGCAAGGATGAGCTGAATATGAAGGGATGCTATCTAAAAAATAAAATTAATCGGCAAGAGAGAGGAATGTATGGGAAGAAGGAGAAAGGAAGAGGTAGAATGGTATAAATGATCTCACATAAAACAGGCAAGAAAAAGTTTTTTACAGTGGAGGGGAAGAAGTGAACTTTACTCTCATCTGATTTGGCTTAAGGAGGTATGGAAATCGGGTATGGAAATCTATCTTACCCTATAGGAAAGTAAGGGGGAAGGAAGAAGAGGGGGTGATAGAAGAGAGAGCAGATAGGGGGAGGAGGCAATCAGAAGCAAATATTTTCCAAAAGGGACAGGGTCAAAGAAGAGAAGAGAATAATCATGGGGGCAGGGTAGGATGGAGGGATTTATAGTTAGTCTTTCACAACATGACACTTGTGGAAATCTTTTGCATGACTACACATCTACAACCTATACTGAATTGCTTGCCTTCTCAATGAGGGTGGGTAGGGAGGATGGAAGGGAGAGAATTTGGAACTCAAAGTTTTGAAAACTTAAAGTTAAAAGTGGTTTTTCCATGCAATAGGGAAATAAGATACACAGATAGTGGAGTATAGAAGTCTCTCTTACCCTATGGGAAATTGAAGGTGAAGGAGATAAGAGAAGAGGTGGTGATATAAGGAAGGCAGATTGGGAGGAATATTCAGAATGTATGCTGTCTTGGGATGGGGGGAGGGGAGAGATGGGGATAAAATTTGGAACTCAAAATCTTGAGGAAGTGAATGTTGAAAACTAAAAATTAATTAACTTTAATTTAATTTAAATTAATTAATTAATTTTTAAGAGCCCCTAAAAATATTGATCTTGCATTTAAGGCACAAAAATCTAATAAACAACTTGAGGAAACAAAAATATTAAATGTGTCCTTTTCAGATCATAATGCAATAAAAATTACATTCAATAAAGGGCCATGAAAATTAATGAGAAACTAAATAATATAAAGAATAATAAGGTCAAAGAACAAATTATACAAATAATCAATAATTTCATTAAAGAGAATGACAACAATGCAACTGCATACCAAAATTTGTGGGATGAAGTTAAAGTAGTACTTAGGGCAAAAGGTATATACCTAAATGTGTACAACAATAAAAGGGAGAAAGAATAGATAAGTTTGGGGTCCTACACATAGTGTCTGAGCCAATATTCAAACAAACATAAGTCATCCTGACTCTAAGTTTTACACAATTTATAGTATCTCATGCTTGATTTGGAAGATGTAATGGGGGTTTTCTCTTTAATTTCTCAAGATAATATCCTAAGCTCTCTGCTTACCTATATATGTGTAATTTGAATGCTCATAAATTATTTTTGGTCCAGATCAAAGATTTTACTGGCAATAAGAAGTTCTAGCCACCTTCATAATGTCTTTCATATTCTTCATAGAGTTCTATGAGGTTGAATGTTTGGCCCATGGTCATCTATCTAGTATGTGTCAGTGGCAGGATTTGAACTCAACTCTTCAAGATTTTAAGGCAAATCCTCTATCCAGGTTGTGTGATGCTGCCTATCATTACTGATGTAACAATTAAAGTATAAATCCTGCCCTCAAGGGGCTAACTGATATAAAGAGGCTAAAAGGAAATGAAACGAAGACACATGCACTACCTCTGTGACAGGGTTTTTGAAAGGAAAATATTTTGTAACTTCTAAAGCACTTTATAAAAGTGAGGTTTTATTCCTATTTTATGAACAGATGGAATGTTGGTAAGTATGAAAGGAATGGTAGAAAGGCAGTCAGGTGAAAACTGGCTCTCTGTGCCCCTGTCATTCCTAGATAGAGAGACCATTGAAGAGTGACTCTCATGAATGTCAGATAAACCCCTTGTTAATAAGGGTGAGCAGATTTTAACAGGTCCTCAAAGCATTTTCTCTTGGCCAATTAAAAGTAAGCTCAAACTCAGCTAGGCAAAAGTGAGCCTCACTATTCTTTCTTTGCAGGAAAAAAGAAATATCTGTCAGGTAACCTGACAACAAAGAAATAGAACAGAAGAGGTTGATTGGAAAAGGATGGAGGTAAATGACAGGTTCTTCTTATTCAAATATTTTTTGCTTTTGCTGTTAAGTAAACTGAATGCTCAAGAAAGGTGTATCATTTTGACAGCCTGGGAAGCTGAAATCTTATTCCATCTAGTATAGCCAAGGACAGTCTAGAGGCAGGCAGACTGGTACTATATCCCTAAGCTCAAGCTCAGTTTTGAAAAAATGGGGGGAGGCTTTGGAAAACACCGATAAAATGGTGGTTTGTCTCCAAAGCTCTCAAATCCCCCTGTCACAATATTTTTTTTTCCTATTTTCATGTTCTCTCCCCCGTTCCTTATTTTTCCACCGTCCTCCTGGTTTTCACATTTCCTCTTCTTTTAGCACAGTAGGTGCACAGTAGATAGAGTGCTAGGCCTGAAATCAGGAAGACTCATCTTCTTAAGTTTAAATCTGCCCTCAGACATTTACTACCCAAAAACACATCCTTCATAACAAAGAATTTTTTGAAAGAGAAAAAAGCCCCTAACATTGTCACAAAACTAACCATGTATTAAATATTTGACAGTAGAAGCCAATATTTCACATCCATTCTCTTCCACCTTTGCAAAGAAGAAAAGGAGATTAATTTTCATATTTCTTCTTCATGGCCACGTCATTATTATGTTATTATATAACATTCAGTTTATATTTAATTTTTCCCCCACACTCAAATTTTAGTGATACAAAGAAATTATTTAGTTGGCTACATTAAGTTATTTTCATTTAGACTTGTCTAGGGCACTAAGATGTTGAATGTTCACATGGTCGCATATGTAGTATGTGTCAGTGGCAGCATTTGGACTCAGCTCTTTTTGAGTTTAAGTCAAGTCCTCTATCTGTCTCTACAGGACTGGGTAGTGGGAGAGTAGGGAAGGCTTCACTCTGACCTGGTAGCTAACAAAATTTGTTTTCTCAAGATCTAATATTTAACCCTGGGACAGCCTTACACATAGACAGAGTAGACAAGCCAAATAGTGCTATTTTAGGGGTGGCAGCATTGCCTGCTGCTAAAAAATGTTTTCCTGTGGAGGTCCCACAATTCCACACTTAGTGACTCAGCTCTCTTTTAAAATCACCAATCCATGGGGTGAATGAAATACTAAACAAGTGCACAGTAGGTGTTGGTAACATTACTCTTGATGGAAAAGTCTCTGGGCCATTTGGAGACAAAGGGCAGCTAGAAGGTTGGAGGAGGGAGGGAGGAACAGAGAAAGAGAGAGAAAGAAAGAGAGAGAGAGAGAGAGAGAGAGAGAGAGAGAGAGAGAGAGAGAGAGAGAGAGAGACACGCACACACAGGCAGACAGACAGAGACCAAGGGAGGGGGAAAATATTCAGAAAGAAGTGGATACAGAGCAGAAAGTTAACACAGAATGTCTGGATGTATGAGAAGATGGGGGCTGAGGTTAGGACTGACGTCCCTATGCTTCATCTAGATGTCCTGTGGAGTCTGCACTGCTAAGCAGCATGACTTCCCCTTGTTCCTACCCCAAGGGTCCCATGCCTGTGGCATCCTTCTCCTGGGATCTGTTTTCCCCTTGTGTTCACCAGGGAGACTGAGGTCAGACTTTTCAGGGAACTGTCTGCCCTCTTTTCCAGGGCAAACTGCTCCTATGGCTCAGTTAGTCATGCTGTGTCCTTACCGAGCCTATACTCCGACCCAATATCCTCAGTCTGCTCCTTCCCACTTTTCCTCCTCTAAAATCATATTTGGTTGTTGTATTCTACATGGAGCTTCCAGGTCTCTGGTAGCTGACAACTCAATCAGTGTTAAAGCTTGGAGGCACCATTTTGGTTTAGAACTTTGTAAGTGTAGAGACAAGTCTATAGTTTATTATCCCTTATATGAGAGAATTCTCAGCATGAGAGAAAGACAAATGAAGAGGATTCTTTGAGAGGAAGGAAGCTTGACCAAAATAACATACTATATCAGTCCTTCCTATTGTATCGATGGAGTTAGCTAGCCATAAGATGGAACATAATTGATAGGATAAAATTTTATAACTCGGTATTCAGATTCCTAGACTGTAACTTTTTCAAGGGTAGAAATATTTATTTTTATTATTAATAATTTATTTATTGTATGTCTTCTTTAGCTTCTATTAAAGTCATACTATAAAGTTTCATTACTTCACAGAATTAATGCTGAATTCTAGATGATGCTAGGGGAATAGAAATTCTGGCAAGGAGACAACACAGTCGAGTAGAAAGAATATGGGTTCTGGAGTCAGAGGACCCGAGTTCAAATTCTGCTTCTGGACTACTACATTGTATAACCATAGGCAAGTTACTATCTCCATACATGGGCATCAGTTTCTACATCTATAAAATTAGGGAATTAGGCTACTGATCTCTAAGGTCATCAGCCTAAATCTAAAATGGAAATATTTTCAGTAAGGTCCTTTCAATAGGCTTTGTCTATATTGTCCCAGGAAAAGCCTAGCTAAGTTTGGAGAAAATTTTCATTAATGTTGCAAATCATGCAGAAAGATCTGGGCTACAACTCAGGAAGACCATTTATTAAGGAATAACATGGATGAAGCATAGAAAATCTATTTTAAAAAGGTACCTAATTCCACTCTACTCTAATCTATATAATAAAACACTATTGAAATATGAAAACTTGAGATCTATATTAAGACATTCACAGGTGCTCAAAGTACTCTCAAAATCTAGCAAAGTAAGCACTTAGGGTTGTGACCCACAGTTTAAGAAGTGCTGACAGTGTTGTGAGTGCAAAAACTTAAAGAAGTCCTGTTCTAAATCACTATTGATGAGAGCAATTAAATTAAAACAAATTTGTGTTAACACCTCTTACATAACAGGATAACTAATAGGACAGAAAAGGAAAATGACAAATGATGTAGAGGATTTTGGAAAATTAGGACTCTCACACACTGTTGGTAAAGTTTTGAACTAATCCAATGATTCTGGAGAGCAATTTGGAACTATGTCCAAAGGGCTATAAAACTGTGCGTGACCCTTTGATCCAGCAATACTACTACTAGTCCTGTATCCCAAAGACATAAAAAGGTACAGGATGTATACATACAAAACTATTTATACTAGCTCTTTCGTGGTGATAAAGAATTAAAAATTGAAGGGATGCCCATTAAGTGGGGGATGGATGAAAAAATTATGATCTGTGATTGTGATAGAATACTATTGTGCTATAAGAAATGGTAAGCAGGATGGTTTCAAAGAACAAAAACAAAAACCTGAGACTTACATGAATTGATGCTGAGTGAAGTGAGCAGAACCAGGAAAACACTGTACACAGTAACAGCAATATTGTATGATAATCAGCTATGAATGACTTGGCTATTCTCAACAGTGCCACAATCCAGACAGTTCCAATGGACTTATGATCAAAAATGCTATCCACCTATAGAGAAAGAACTGATACAATCTAAATGCAAATCAAAGCATACTTTTTTAAAAACATTTTTTTCTTTTCTTATCTGTTTCCCCCCTAAAAAAAGACTAACAGAGAAATACAATTTGCATGACTACATATACATAATTTATATGTCTTCTCAGGAAGGGGGAGGACAGGGTGGAACGAAGGGAATTTGCAGATCAATGAAATGAAATGAAAAAAATGAATTTTATTCCAATGAGTCCTATTTTAACTTTTTGAAATCATTTATAACCTGGTCTCTTCCTACCTTCCCAATCTTCCTACTCCTTAATATTTTGTGTGTTCTCTACAATCCAGTGACTTTGGTCTCTTTGTTGTTCCTCTCTCAAGGCACTGCATTTCCTGACTTTCACTGACATTTACACTGGCAGTCTCCAGGAACTGCAATTCTTTTGTTCCGCATTTTTTCCCTAATTGCTTCCTTGACTTTTGTCAAGACTCAACTAAAATATCTCCTCCTGAAAGAAATGTTTTCAGTTCTCCTTAATGGTAATGTCTACCTTCAGAGATTATTTCAAATTTATGTTGTATATATCTTACTTGTTCTCCTTGAATGAAGAAACACTTTTTGACTTTCTTTCCTGAGCACTTAGTAAAGTGCTAACATAGTAGATGCTTAATAAATGTTTGCTGATTCTTTTTGACTCTTTGACCTCCTTGAGAGTATTTGCAAGTAGTGAAATTCCTAGCTTGAACGGTATGAAGTTTTTCCTGAAGTTTCTCAAAAAATTCTAAAACATGTCCCATAATTGTTTGAAAAGTTCATATTCCACAAACATTTTGTCTGTTGGCCTGTCTTCCCCAACTTCTTCAACTTGTGGCATAAGAGATAAAGTAATAATAATAATAATAATAATAATAATAATAAGTAGTGATAGTAGTAGTAGTAGTAGTAGTAGTAGTAGTAGTAGTAGTAGTAGTAAAGTAGTTGGCATTTATAGAGTGCTGAAAGTTTTGTAACACTCTTTTCAAATCCCTTATTTTATCCTCACAACAACCATGGGGGATAAGTGTTATTATTATCACCATTTTACAGATGAGTAAACTGAGGTGGACAAAGGTACTATTATTATCCCCACTTTACAGGTGAGGAAACTGAGGCAGACAAAGGTTAAATGACTTACCCAGGATTACATAGCTGTAAATGTGTGAGATCAAAACTTAAGTATTCCTGACTCCAAGTCCTAGGCTCTTTCTACTGTGCAGCATATCTGCCCCTCTTAAAAAGTGTGTTTCTTCTTGCTAACATTCTTACTATTGTATTGTTCTCAGGGCTTTCAGCTGATAAATAGTAGGCCTGATCCCTGTCTGCTGAAGTCTATTATTACCCATCTTCAAAATATCCCATATGCCATATATCTCTTTTGGTTGGGGAAAAGAGACAATATTGAAATTTTCATTTGAAAAGTGATATTTGAAATAGTCCTAAAGATGTAGTATTATTATATCAAGCAAATATTTCTGGGGCAATTATTTTAAGAAAAGACAGTAAAAAAATAATAAGGCATGCTACTCGAGGAGCAACATAGGGTGTGTGTGTGTTTGTGTGTATATATAGTGTGTGTGTCTCTGTGTGTGTGTGGTGTATGTATACAGATATACATACATATTATACACACACACATACACACAGACACACACACAAAACAGGTAGTAACATAAGATCAGGATGGAAAGATAGGTCAAAACTATTTTGCAAAGAGACATGACTGACAGAGAACTTTGGCAAAAAATGTTAACTTTTCTTATCAGCATCTTCATGTTGCAGTTCCTATCATGGTAGGTAGAGAGGGAAGTTCCTTTTCATGTTAGCATGTATCCTTATACCTTGCCTAAAGATTTTTCTTGTAGTACCTTGCTAAATTTCTCCAGTCACTATCTCCAGTGTCCAATCCATGTTTTGTATATCTCATGAATGCCTCTGTAATGATTCTGTCTTCTGCAATATTATAACTTTCATCCTAAATCCAAGTGAATATGACTAGATTAAAGTGTATTTTTGGCCTATAAGAAGGAACAGAGAAATTTCTAGTAGGAAAGAATCATAGAGGTCATGTCTTCCAACTCTCTTCTTTTTAAAATGAGAAAATCAAGACAAAAGGAGGTGAAGAAACTTGCCCTATGATAATCAGGTTGTGAAAATATTGGTGCTGGGAGCTAAACTCAGATTTCTGAGGCCAAATTCAATGCTTACAACACTATACAGTGCTATTTCATACACTGTTGGGCATGATATGGTGCTGTCTAGATGTTAGTGATATAGAGGAATTTTATAGTATTGATAGTATAGATTTACAGAATGTTAAAACTAGAATGGCACTGGAAAATCATTTCAAAAATGCTAACATTTTATGAATGAGAAAACAGAGGTTCAGACAAGTGAAAGGGCTTGGGTGAGTGATAACAGTGAGTTAGTGGTAGATAAGTATATACTGTATGTGTCCTTACATAGTTACATGTGGTTTCCCCCAATAGAATGTTGATTCCTTGATGGCAAAGAGTATTTTACTTTTTTGTCTGCATTTTTCAATAACTTTCAAACACCTTTCCATCATACAGGGATTACTGCCTTGTATTCTGCCTCCTTTAGGAAGATGAGAAATACCATTCAATCAGCACCAGATTCCTCTCTTCCAGAAAAGAGAAGAAAAGTCATTCCATCAAGTCTCTACCCTGGTCTCCTGACTTGAGAGAATGTGAAATAAAATTTTTCCTTTAGCTCTCAAGTTTTGTCTCTTTTGCTGAACTATCTAAGGCTCTAAACTAATTCCACCTCAAGGCCAAACCATTACAGACAATGAAAACCTACCTGAACTCAGTCATGAAAGATTAACAAACTCCCTCTTGATATACCGTCCCCATCCCAGTGATTCTGAATAAAAGGCTGCCATCATTTGAACCCTCCTTTTCATCCCATCCTATACTATCCCTTACTTCCATTCCCCTGAACCAAACTATCCCTCTCCTGCCTCACATACCATTCTAAAGAAACCCACTCCTTCTACTGTGTTCTCTGAAAAGCCTGTTCCATAGTCTACATGCTTGTTTTCATCTTAAATCTTTGTTTCTTCCTCTCCTTCTTTCTTCTAGCTCTGAGACTTGGACACAGACTCAATTCCTTTTCCAGTATTGACTTCACTTTCACTAATTCCCCCACTCACTGGTTAAGGTGGGGGACTTGGAATATTCTTTCCTCTCTATTACCACTTTCAGTTTCTCCTTCCACCACCACCACTCATTAACCTCCTCTCTTTTGAGATTTACTTAAAGCCATATCCACTACTCAGAGAAAATTCTGGTAGCTCATATCTACTCATCTCCAGGACACTCTACTTTCCTCAGAGAGAAAAACATGGCTTACCCTCTTTTTCACCTCAACTCTTGTCCTCATACTAGGGAACTTTGATATATATGTATGTGTTTGGGTATGTGTGTATGGATAGATAGCTATATCTACATATGTTCATACTATATATATGTGTGTGTGTGTGTGTGTATATGTGTGTATATATATATATATGTGTGTGTGCATATATATATATATAATATACATATATATGGCTATTGATAGATCTATCTATAGTGATACTTCTTTAAGCATTCTACCATCAGACACCAGAAATTATTAATAGCCCACATGAGTCACACACAAAGATAGTCATACACTTTTTCTTAGTTTATCATTTCCACTTTCATGAATTCTGAAATTCCTGTATCTTATCTCTATCTTTGGTCATTTCACCTCTTCCTCAGTCACGCAATCTGCTACTCTGTTTTTATCCACACTGTGACCTCCAAACTCTTGACCTCTAAACAGTTTCAGAATTTATTACCCTGGTACTACTTTTTGTTTTCTCTTTTTCATCTTGACACCTTGGTGATTCAATTAAACTATCATTGCCTTCTTCTTTTGAGTCCTAAGCCCAATTTTGCCCTCCCAAGCCTCAGCCTTGGATTGCTGTCAATATCCTTTACTTTTGCTCCTTCTAATGTGCTCCTGAACAAAGCCGGAGAAAAAAATCATGGAACCACATCCACTTGATTATCTCCAAACTATCCTGTATACAGCTTTTTCTATATAAAGTATTCATATATATGTCTATATTTTACATATAGTCTCCCCATTAAACCGTGAATGACTTGGGAAAAGGGAATGTGTTTTTTTTTGTTTGTTTTGGTTTGGTTTGGTTTGGTTTTTTTGCCTCTCTTTGTTTTCCCAGTGCTTAGTACAGTGCCTGGCAGATAGATACTAAATAAATATTTATTTATAAACTGATTGACAGCACCTATCTCTAGTCTCTAGCAGAGTTCCTAGAACATAGTAAGTGTTTAATAAATGCCTGTTGCTTAATTGATTTGAAATTAACTTTCATGATCCCAATTTAGATACTTTAAATCCTCTTTTGTTCCACAAGTACCCTTCTCATAGAACATTTTTAGAGCAAACACACAATTTAAATTGTAGGAAAAGTTATCCTGTACCCTAAACACACAAATTATATCTATGGGAACATATTCCTAAATATAAACCAAATTATAATCACACACAAATATAAGCATAATTCCATGGGTCTTTCTCAAAGTCAGAGCCATGCCTTCATGCAACTTGGAGCAGATTCACATAGGGTCAGAGAAAAATCTATGGTAGAACAGAAAACAGTCTCACCACAGTCAACATATAACCATGTTTGGGGGTAGGAACTAGTTTGGAGAGATCCTAAGCCTCAGTGCGGTGGAGCAGATAATCACCAATACCAGGATACCCCTTGTGCCTTAGCATAGCAAGGGGAACAGGCAGACTTCAGCTCCAAAAATCATTGTGTGTTTCAGAATAGCCACAGGCAAACAGGCACCCTTCAGCAACCAGAACTCTATGCAAATTAGCATAATCAAGGGGAAATGCAGAAAAATCCCACTGGGCCTCAGCACCTGTCAGACACCACCACTAGGAACCCAGCACCACTAATTTTACAGATACCTAAGGCCTCCAGTAATGCCAGCCACATCTACCCCACCCTCTCTGCACAGCACAAGACAGAAGGGTCTCCCAGGGCCTCAGGGCAGCATCAGTACAGCACCAGGTAAATAACCAGGGCCTGCAAGCACTGGTACAAAGAGACTGAGATAGTGCCCCTTCCACTCCTGCTGCAGAACTCAAATTAAAAAGAAAGGGAAAAGGCTAAAGAAAGGAGCAAAAACAACTAAGAAAGAACCTGACCATTGAAAGTTATTAGGGTGACAGGGAAGATCAAAACACAAACTCAGAAGAGGACAACAATGTCAAAAGACCTATGGGCAAAACCCGAAAGAAAAAGAGGAAGTGGCCTCAAGGCCAGAAAAACCTCAAGGAAAAGATCAGAATTATATAAAATGAATTATATTATTAATATAATTACATAATATAATTACATAAATATAATTATATAATTAATATAATTATATTTATATAATTAACATATATGACATATGTATTATATATAATTAATAAATTATATAAAAGAGTTAGAAAAAATGGGCAAAAAATGAGAGTGATGCAAAAGACTTATGAAAAAAGAGTCAACAGCTTAGAAAACTGCTTAAAAAGTAGAATTGGCCAAATGGAAAAGGAGATACAAAAGTCCACTGAAGAAAATAACTCCTTAAAGAATACAACTTGCCAAATGGAAAAGACAGTACAAAAGCTAACTGAGGAAAATAATATCTTAAAAGTAAGAATTGGGGAAGTGAAAGCTAATGACTCTATATGAGATAACATAAATCAATTAAGCAAATTCAAAAGCGTGAAAAAATGGAAGAAAATATAAAATACCTCATGGAAAAAACAACTGACCTAGAAAACAGATTCAGGAGGGACAATATCAGAATCATTGGACTACCTGAAAACCTTAACTCAAGAAATTATCAAGGAAAACCACCCTGATGTCCTGAAACCACAGGGCAAAACAAGCATTGAAGGAATCCACTGATGACCTCAGGAAAAAGATCCCAAAATAAAATCACCAAATAAAATGATGGACAATTTTTAGAACCACCAGGTCAAGGAAAAAGAAAATATTACAAGTGGCCAGAAATAAACAGTTCAAGTATCAAGGAATCACAACGCAGATTACACAGGATCGACTGCTGCAATATTAAAAGATAGGAGGTAATAGTAAAACATGATATACTAGAAGGCATTCAGACTTTATGGTTCTTTCTCTGGATGTGGACAGCATTTTCTGAAATGGGTCTTTTGGAGTTGTCTTAGATCCTTGAACTGCTGAGAAGAGCTAAGCCTATGAAAGTTAATCATCGCACAATGTGGGTGCTACTGTGAATAATGTTCTCCTGGCTCTGATCACTTCACTCAGCATCAGTTCATATAAGTCTTTATGTTTTTTTCTGAGGTCAGCCTGATCACCATTTCTTATGGAACAATAGTATTCCATCACATTCATTTACCATACTCGTTCAGCCATTCCACGATTGATGGGCATCACCTCAATTTCCAATTCTTGGCCACTATAAAAAGACATGCTATAAATCTTTGTATACACGTGGGTTGTCTTATGATTTTTATGATCTCTTTTGGATACAGACCTAGAGATAGTATTGCTGGTCAAAGGATATGCACAGTTTTATAGCTTTTTGGATATAGTTGCAAATTGCCCTCCAGAATGGTTGGATCAGTTCACAACTCCACCAATAATGCATCAGTGTTCCAGTTTCCCCACATCTTCTCCAACATTTATCATTCTCCTGTTTTATAATGTTAGCCAATCTGATAGGTGTGGTGTGGTACCTCAGAGTTGTTTTGATTTACATTCCTCTAATTAATAGTGATTTAGAGCATTTTTTTCATATGACTATAGAAAACTTTAATGTCATCATCTGAAAACTGCCCATTCATATCTTTTGATCATTTCTTAATTGGAGAATGACTTGTATTCTTGTAAATTTGTTCTCTATATATTTTAGAAATGAGCCATTTATCAGAGAAATTGGCTATAAAATTGTTTACAGCTTTCTGCTTCCCTACAAATCTTGGTTGCCTTGGGTTTGTTTGTGTAAAAACTTTTCAATTTAATGTAATCAAAATTATCCATTTTGCTTTTCATAATATTCTTTATCTGTTGTATGGTAATAAATTATTCCCTTCTCCATATATCTCACAGGTAAGCTATTACATGCTCTCCTACTTTGCTTATTGTATCATTCTTTATATCTAAATCATGAAGCCATTTTGACTTTATCTTGCTTTAGGGTGTAAGATGTTAGTCTATTCTTAGTTTGTGTCATACTATTTTCCAGTTTTCCCAGGAGTTTTTCTCAAATAGTGTGTTCTTATCCCAAAAGCTGGAGTCTTTGGATTTATCAAACTATACATTACTATAGTCATTGACTATTGTGTCTTGTGTAATGAACCAATTCCACTGATCCACCAATCTGTTTTTTATAGCCAGTACCAAGTAGTTTTGATGATTGCTGCTTTATAATACAATTTAAGATCTGGTATGGCTAGGCCACCTTCCCTTGCATTTCTTTTCATTAGTTACCTTAATATTCTGGAACTTGTGTTTTTCCAGATAAATTTTGTTATTATTTTTTCTGGCTCTAGAAAATAATTTTGGTAGTTTGACTAGTATGGCATTGAATAAGTAAATTAATTTAGGCGAAATTGTCACTTTTATTATATTAGCTCGGCCTACCCATGAACAACTGATATTCCTCCAGTTATTTAGATCTGACTTTTTTTGTGTGAAGGGGGATTTTGTAATCGTGTTCATATAGTTCCTGTAGTTTTTGTTTGGTGGGTAGACTCCAACATATTTTGTAACATCTACAGTAACTTTAAATGGAATTTATCTTTTCATCTCTTGCTGTTGGGCTTTGTTAGAAATATATAGCAGTGTTAATGATTTATATAGGTTTCTTTTATATCCTGCAACATTGCTAAAATTGTCATTTTCAAGTATTTTTTAATTGATTGTCAGGCATTCTCCAAGTATATCATCATATCACCTGCAAAGAGTGATAGCTTTGTTTCTTCTGTGCCTATTCTATTACCTTCAATTTCTTTTTCTTCTCTTATTCTAAAGCTAACATTTCTAGTACAATATTGAACAACATAGGTGACAATGGACATCTCTGTTTCACCTCTGATTTAATGGAAATGCTTCTAGTTTATCTGCTTTGTGTATAACGATTGCTGATGGTTTTAGAGAGATGGTACCTATCATTTTAAGGAAGACTCTATTTATTCCTGTACTGTCTAGTGTTTTTAATAAGAATTGGTGTTGTATATTGTCAAAAGCTTTTTCTGCATCTATTGAAATAATCATATGATTTCTCTTAATTTTGTTGTTAATATGGTCAATTATGCTGACAGTTTTCTGAATATTGAACCAGACCTGCATTCCTGGAATGAATCATACCTTGGCATAGTGTATTATCTTCAAGACAAGTTGTAATCTCTTTGCCAATATTTTATTTAAATTTTTTGCATCTATATTCATTAGGAAAATTGGTCTATAATTTTTGTTCTCTGTTTTGGCTCTTCCTTGTTTAGGTATCAGCACCATATTTGTATTATAAAAATAATTTGGTAGGACTCCACCTATTTTCTCAAATACTTTATATACTATTGGAATTAGTTGTCTTAAATCCATCTGGCACTGGAGTTTTTTTCTTAGAGATTTCATTGATGGCTTGCTCAATTTCTTTTTCTTAAATGGGAATAATTATTTTATTCCCTTTTCTGTTAATCTGGGCAATTTATATTTTTGTAAATATTTATCCATTTTACTAAGATTGTCAAATTTGTCATACAGTTGGGAAAATAGCTCCTAATTATTGTTTTAACTTCTTTATTGCTGTGGAATTGACCCTTTTCATTTTTGATACTGGTGATTTAAGTTTTTTTTTCCCTTTCTTTTTTTTTAAATTAATAGAAGGTTTATATATTTTATTGGTTTTTTTTCATAAAATCATCTCTTAGTTTTAATTATTTTTATTTATTACTTCAATAGTTTTCTTAATTTCGGTTTTATAAATCTCTCCTTTGGTTTTCAGAATTTCTAATTTGGTGTTTAATTGGGGATTTTTATTTTCTTCTCTTTCTAGCTTTTTTAGTTACATGCCCAATTCATTGATGTCCTTGGAGTTATTTAGTGATTTATAGAAATTTAGAGATTTTAAGAGATTTAGAGATATTTACATTTAGCAATATAAAACTTCCCCTAAGAACTGCTTTTGCTGTTTCCCATAAGTTTTGGTATGTTGTCTCAATACTATCATTCTGTTGGATGAAGTTATTGATTACTTCTCTTTGACCCACTCATTCTTTAGAGTTAGAATTTTTAGTTTCCAATAAAATTTTAGTCTATCTTTCCATGGCCTTTTATTACATGTAATTTTTATTGGATTGTGAGGTTTTTATGCCCTAATACATCATCAATTTTTGTGTAGGTGTCATTTAACACTGAGAAAATGGTGTATCCCTTTCTAACCCCATTCAATTTTATACAGACATCTATCCTATCTAACTTTTACAAAATGTTTCTTTTGTTGTTAGATTTATCTAGTTCTGAGAGAGGGAGATTGAGGTTCCTCAATGGTATAGTTTTATTGTCTATTTCTTCCTATAATTCACTTAAGCTCTCCACTAAGAATTTGGATGCTATACCACTTGGTGCATATATGTTTAGAAATTCTATTACTTCTTTGCCTATGACACCTCTTGGCAGGAAGTAGTTTCTTTCCTTATCTGTTTTAATTAGACCTATTTTGGCTTTTGCTTTGTCTAAGATCAGCATTACTACCCCTGTTTTTTTTTTGTTTGTTTTTTAACCTCAGCTCAAGCATAGAGTATACATTGCTCCAGTCTTTTACCTTTACTTTGTGTTTCCTTCTACTTCAAAAGTGTTTCTTGTTAACAACATATTTTAGTTCTTAATCCACTCTGCTATCCTCTTCCACTTTGTGAGAGAATTCATTCCATTCACATTCACAGTTATGATTATTATCTGTGTCTCTCTCTCCATCCTATTCCACACCTATTTATGCTTTTCTCTCTCCCTTCTTCCTTTTCCCTCCTCACTAGAGTTTTGTTTTTGACCACTGCCTCCTTTAATATGCCCTCCTTTCTATCATCTACCTCCCTTTTCTTCCCCTGTTTCATTACTTTTTCTTCCCTCCCTTCTATCCACTCCCTCCTTTCTCTTGTCCCGTACCCCTCCTACTTCCTATAGGGTAAGTTAGATTTCTACACCTAACTAATTCTGTTATTTCCTTTTCGAGCCAAATCTCAATAAGGTTCAATATAACAAGGTTCAAATAATGAGAATAAGGTTCAAATAATACTCATCTACCTCCCTTCTTTCCCTCTACTATAACAGATTTCTGTGCTTCTTTACATGATGTAATTTATCTTTTTCTGCCTCCTCTTTGCCTCTTCTTCCTGTACAATCCCTTTTCACCACTTAATTAGATTTTTATCATCACATCAAAGTCAACTTATTCCCATGCCCTCCGTCTATGTATATCCCTTCTAAATATGGTAATAAAGATATAGTTCAAAGTTCTGCTTCCAGAAGTTAAGATGTCTGAGTAAGAAGTAAGTCACTCTCACCATCCTTCATTAACCTCTGAAAGCCAAGAAAATATCACCACAGGAAAAAACCCTGAAATAGCTGAACTACCAGAAAGATGGGGTTCAGCAGTCGTACAGCCCAAGAAGCTTGAGGGATTAACTGGAAAGGCCCCTCTTGCCTTGGGGGAGGAGGAGCAGTACAGAACAAGAGACATCCCAGCAAGCTAGTGGAAAGTGCTCATTTCTCACCTAGCCTTAATCACTGAATGGGGGTTGTCTCAGTGAAACTGAGACCTGGGCTAAGCTAAGGTCTTTACCTTAGCTCAAAAAGGCCAAGGTGTTCCACTGCATCTGGAGTCATCTCCAGTCAGCCTGATGTATATCTTGCCACTGGACCCAGATGGTTCCAGAGGAGAAAATGAGGCTGGTGACTTTGCACATCCCTCCCTCACTTAAATCCGATTCACTTGCAAGTCATGACATCACCTTCCTGATGTCATGGTCCTCGAGAATGAAGGACAAACAAACAAACTGTCAAGAGGATTTGCATTCAGTGCAGTAGATACGTATTCAGGAGATAGAAATGAGGGTCAGTCTCCAGTGACACTACAAAAGCTCTTATGAGTCATTGAAGTCTAATAGCAAGACAAAAGTCAAGATGACTGGTGATGGTCCGGGATGCAGTGGGTGATCTTGGCATCTTCAATGTCTGACCAAGCTCTAAGCCCTCTACAGCACCTACTTCAGCTGCCTTTATGGCCATTGGAACAAATTGTTCTCATCTACCCATTCTGCCAGAGGGAACTCTTTGCATACTTGGGGAAGACATCTTTTTAGCTCACTGACAGTTTTGAGGCCTGTAAGTTCTCATCAACCCAGTTTAGCTTGTCTTCCAAGATGGTTTTACCAGAGGGTGGTCACTGTTCATGCTACAACCTACAAAGTAGTAATAATAAAAAATTTTGGTACTGACTAAGCAATAGAGTGGTGGATAGGTAGAATAGATTAGGTACAGAATTCACAGTGGTAAATGACCATAGTAATCTAGTGTTTGACATACCCAATGATCCAAGCTTTTGAGAAAAGAACTCAGTATTTGACAACAAGAATTGCTGAGAAAATTGGGCAGCAATCTGGCAGAAACTAGGCTTAAACCAACATCTCACACCGTGAACTCAGATAAGGTCAAAATGGATACATGATTTAGACATTAAGAATAATAGCATAAGCAAATTAGGGGAGCGTGAAATATTGTACCTCCCAGAATTATGGATAAGGGAAAATTTATGGAAAAAGGAAACATTTATGACCAAACAAGAGACAGAGAACATTATGGGAAATCAAATGGATAATTTTGATTATATCAAATTAAAGAGTTACTGGACAAACAAACCAATATAGGCAAGATTAGAAGGAAAGCAAGAAACTGGGAAATAATTTTTACATCAAGTTTCTCTGATAAAGTGTTCAGTTCACAAATATATAGACAATTGATTCTAATTTATAAAAAAGTAACAACCATTCCACAATTGATAAATAGTCAAAGGATATGAACAATTTTCAGCAAAGAAATCAATGCTATTTATAGCCATACCACAAAATTCTCTAAATCACTACTGATTAGAGAAATTCAAATTAAAACATCCCTGAAGTACCACCTCACACCTATCAGATTGACTAATATGACAGAAAAGGCAAATGATGAATATTGGAGGGGATGTGGAAATATAGAGACACTAATGCATTATAGGTGGAGTTGTGAACTGATGCAACTATTCTGGAAGCATTTTGCAACTATATCTAAAGGGGTATAAAATTGTGCATACCCTTTGACCCAGTAATATCACTACTAGGTCTATATCCCAAATAGGTCGAAGCAAAAGAGAAAAGGACCTATACGAAAAAAAAATATTGATAGCAGCTCTTTTTGTGGTGGCAAAGAATTAGAAATCAAGGTGGTGCCCATCAAATGGGGAATGGTTGAACAAGTTGTGGTACATGTTTGTGTTGGAATACTATTGTGCTATAAGAAATGATGAGCTGGCTGCTTTTTGAAAAATCTGACATGAACTGACACAAAGTGAAGTAAGCAGAACCAGAACATTGTACACAGTAATAGTAATATTGTATGATGATCAGTGGTGAATGATTTAGCTATTCTTAGCAGTAGAATGATCCAAGATAATTCCAAAGGACTTATGATGAAGAATTCTATCCACCACCAAAGAAAGAAATGATGAAATTTGAATGCATATTGAAGCATACTTTTTTTTTTTTTACTTTATTATTCTTGGGGGCTTTTGGTGTGCATTTTCTTTTGCAACATGGCTAATATGAAAATGTCTTATATTAATATACATGTATAATCTATACCAAATTGCTTGCCTTCTCAAGGAGGAGCATTAAGAGCAAGGGAGGGAGAGAATATGGAATTTTTTTAAAAGTGCTAAATTATTTTTTGTTTATATGTAATTAAGAAAAAAATAAAATAAAATAAAAATTAATTATAAAAAAAGCCAGTAGAAAGCCCTACCTCAGCATACCAGAGGGACATCCTGAACCCCAGGTGGTGAAGCAGAAAAGCACCAACACCAGGACCTCCGTGTGCCCCAGTACAGGCAGAGGAACCAGTGGAAATTGGCTGAGAAAGCCACCACATGCCACAGTGTTCTTCTGCAGCCAAGTCTCCAAGTGCCTAAGCAGAACTCTGAGAAGCATAACTCCAATAAGGAAAGCCCCAGGTGGAGAAATATCCTGCAGCAGTAAAACATACATCTGCAAGGAGCCAAAAAAAGAAAAAAGCCCAGGTGAGCAGGAAACCTCCAGAGGCCAGGCTACCCAACCATACCCCTAAAGCTCCAGTGTGGCTGATTCCAGACCAACACCAGGTAAGCTGTGAGAACCCCATAGCCTCCAACTGAAAGCATTGGAGGCCCCAGAACACAAAGACAGTGACCAGGTCCCAGGTTCCCAGTACAAGAAGCTTGGGTCAGTGCCTCTTGCTCCCCAGGAGGAGATCTCAATGTTTTTAAAGGCCAGGAAATAAGCAAACACCATGAACAAAAAGAAATGTACCATAGATTCTTATTATGGGTACAGTGAATATGAAGGCAGAAATTCTGAAGAGGACAACATTGTCAAGAAATTCAAAGCTGAAACCTCAAAAGGGAATATGAACTGGTCTGAAGCCCAAGAAGCCTTCTTGGAAGAGCTCAAGAAGGATTTTAAAAGTGAAATAAGAGAGGTAGAAAAAAAATTGGGAAAATAAATGCAAGAGAATGTCAATAACTTGGAAAAAGGACAAAAAAAAATCGTTGAAAACAAGTCCTTAAAAAATACAATTGGCCAATTGAAAAAAAAGTAACTAAAGAAAACAGCTCCTTAAAAAGCAGACTTGACCATACAGAAAAGGAGACACAAAAACGCACTGAGGAGAAAAACTCATTAAAAATTAAAATGGGCCAAACGGAAAAGGAGGTACAAATTTAATAGAACAAAACAATTTGATAAAAATTAGAACTGAGCAAGTGGAAGCTAATGACTCTATGAGAGAGTGAGACTCTGTCAAACAGAAACAGAATAATGAAAAACATAACGTATCTCATTGGTAAAACAACTGACATAGAAAATAGACCCAGGAATGGCAATTTAAAAATTATTGGTCAGCCTGAAAATCATAATGAGAAAAAGAGCTTGTACAGCATCTTTAAGGAAATCATCAAGAAAAACTGCTCTGAGGTCCTAGAACCAGAGGGTAAAATAGCCATGGAAAGCATCCATCAATTACCTCCTGAAACAGATTGCAAATTGAAAATGCCAAGGAATATAGCAGCCAAATTCCAAAATTACCAGGTCAAAGAGAAAATATTGTTAGCAGGACTTCTGCTTCTGGCAGCCAAGATGGCGGAGTTAAAAGGTAATTGCTCTCTCCCTCCCCTATCAATCTCTGAAAGCCCAAAAAATATTGCCCTAGGAAAAACCCTGGAACAGCTGAACCAGAAGAAAGACAGGGAGCAGCAGTCCAGCAGCCCAGGTAGCTTGAGGGATTAATGAGAAAGGCCCCTCTTGCTCTAGAGGAAGGGGCACAGTACAGAATGGGAGGTGTCCCAGCCAGCTAGCCAGAAGACCCACTTTAGCACACGAGGGGGAGATCCTGAAACCCAGGAAGTAGAACAGGCAAACACCAACACCTGGACTTCTGAGTGTCTCAGTGAGGGTGGGGCAACCATTGGAAACCAGCTCAGAAAACCACCAGGTTCTTCGGCATTCTACAGCAAACAAGTCTTCCAGTGCTTCAGCAAAAATAAGAGAAGCTGCACTACAAAGGGCCCCAGGGAGATTACATTATAGAACATCCATATGAAAGGAGCTGAAAAAAGTCTAAGAAAAGCAAAAGCAGGCAACCTAGAGTTGCCCTAAAGTTCTAGCCTTGCTGATTCCAGCCCAACACCAGGTAAGCTGCCAGAACCCTACAGCCTCCAATTGCCAACTTCAGAGGCCCCAGCACACAAAGCCAGTGACCAAGACCTAGGCTCCCAACACAAGAAGCTTGGGTCAGTGCCCTCCGCTCCGCAGCAAGAGAGCTCAATCTCTTTAAAAGCCAGGGGAAAAGGAAACACCATGAGCAAAAAGAAAGGTACCATAGATTCATATTATGAGAACAGTGAAAATCAAGGCAGAAACTCTGAAGAGGACAACATTGTCAACAAACACACATCTGGAACCTCAAAAGGGAATATGAACTGGTCTGAAGCCCAAAAAGCCTTCTCAGAAGAGCTCAAGAAGGAGTTTAAAAGCCAAATGAGAAAGGTAGAAGTGTCATTAAAAATATAATTGGCCAAGTGGAAAATATGTACGCTGAAGAAAACAAGTCCCTAAAAAATACAATTGGCTGGGGCTGCTAGGTGGCACAGTGGATGGAGTATCAGCCTTGGATTCAGGAGTACCTGAGTTCAAAACCACCCTCAGACACATAACACTTACTAGCTGTGTGATTCTGGGCAAGTCACTTAACCCCATTGCCTAGCAAAAAAAAAAAAAAATACAATTTGTCAACCGGAAAAAAAGTACCCTGAAGAAACCAGGTCCCTAAAAACTACAATTGGCCAAATGGGAAGGAGGCACAAAATCTAATAGAAGAAAACAATTTGTTAAAAATTAGAATCGGGCAAATGGAAGCTAATGACTCTATAAGTGAGCAAGAATCAGTCAAACAGAAAGAAAAAAAGAAAAAGAAAAAATAGATGAAAATGTAAAATACCTCATTGGTAAAACAACTGACCTGGAAAATCGATGTAGGAGAGACAATTTAAAAATTATTTGTCTATCTGAAAATCACAATAAAAAAAAAAAGACTGGATTGTATCTTTCTGGAAAAACTGCCCTGAGGTCCTAGAATCACAAGGTAAAATAGCCATAGAAAGAATCCCCCACTCACCTCCTGAAAGAGATCCCAAATTGAAAACGCCAAAGTATATAGTAGCTAAATTCCACAGTTACCAGGTCAAAGAGAAAAATACTGCAAGAAGCCAGAAAGAAACAATTTAAATATCGTGGAACCACAGTCAGGATTACACAGGACCTTGCAGCTTCTACATTAAAAGACTGCAGGGCATGGAACACGATATCCCATAAGGCAAAGGAGCTTGGATTACAACCAAGGATCAACTAATCAGCAAAAACAAGCATGATATTTCAGAGGAGGAGATGGATATTCAATGAAATAGGGGACTTCCAAACCTTCCTGATAAAAAGACCAGAACTCAAAAGAAAATTTGATCTTCAAGTACGAGACTCAAGAGAGACATAAAAAGGTAAATGGGACAGAAAGATGCAATATGTTCTTAATAAGGGCAAATTGTTTACATCCCTACAGATGAAGATGACACCTGTAACTCTTGAGAACTGTATTGTGATTACACCATGTTAAAGGAGTATACATAAAGGGGGTGAATATTCTGTGACTTTGATGTAATGATAAAAAAAAATCTAATCAAGTAGGTTAAATGGATCCAAGTAAGTGGATTAATCTGATCTAAGAAAATGCACTGAGAAAGGAGGAGGCAGACAAGGGGAAATTACATTACAGGAAAAGACAAAAAAAACCCTATTATAACAGAGGGAAAGAAAAGAGGGAGATGAGCATTATTAGAACCTTATTCTCATCAGATTTTGCTCAAGAAGGGAATAGCATAATAGTTTAGGTATAGAAATCTAACTTGCCCTATAGGCAGTAGGAGGGAAAAGGAGAAAGAAAAGGAAGAGAGGACAGAAGGGAGGGAAGGAGCAGTAAGGGGAAAGGGGAAAAAAAGAGAAAGGGCTAATAGAAGGGAAGAGGGACCAAGGGAGGTGGTAGTCAAAAACAAAACACTAGGGAGGTGGGAAAAGGAGAAAGGAGAAAGAAAGTCATAAACAGGGGAGAAAAAGGAGGAAGAGAAAAACACAGATAGTAATCATAACTGTGAATGTGAATGGGATGAACTCTCTCATAAAATGGAAGCAGATAGCAAAATGGATTAAAAACCACAATCCTACAATATGTTGTTTACAGGAAACTCATTTGACATAGAGGGATACACACAGAGTAAATGTAAAAGGCTGGAGTAGAATATATTATGCTTCAGGTGAAGCTAAAAAAGCAGGGGTATCAATCCTGACCTCATACAAAGCAAAAGCAAAAATTGATTTTATCAAAAGAGATAAGAAAACAAACTATATGCTGCTGAAAGGCATCAAAGACAATGAAGTGATATTATTACTAAACATATATTCACTAAGTAGTATAGCATCCAGATTCTTAGAGGAGAAGTAAAGGGAGTTTCAGGAAGAAATAGACAGCAAAACTATACTAGTAGGGGATCTCAACCTCCCCCTCTCTGAACTAGATAAATCAAATCACAAAATATACAAGAAAGAAGTTAAGGAGGTGAATAGAATATTAGAAAACTTAGGTAGGGTAGACCTGTAGAGAAAATTGAATAGGGATACAAAGGAATATACTTTTTTTTCTCATCAGTACAGGGCATCTACACAAAAATTGACCATGTACTAGGGCATAAAAACCTCACAATCCAATGCAGAAAGGCAGAAATATTAAATGCTTCTTTTTCAGATCATGATGCTATAAAAAATATATGTAATAAAGGGCCATTGAAAGATGCACTAAAAATAACTGGAAACTAAATAATCTAATCCTAAAAAAAGAAGGTTTCAAGCAACAAATCATAGAAGCAGTCAATAGCTTCATTCAATAGAATGACAAAAATGAGACAACATACAAAAACTTATGGGATACAGTGAAATCAGTTCTTAGGGGAAGTTTTATATCTCTAAATGCTTACATAAATAAAATAGAGAAAGAAGAGATCAATGAATTAGGCTTTCAACTAAAATAATTAGAAAGACAACAAATTAAAAATCCTTAATCAACAAATTAGAAAAAAACTGAAAACCAAAGGAGAACTTAATAAAATTGAAATTAAGAAAATTATTGAAGTAATAAATAAAACTAAAACATGGTTCTATGAAAAAAAAACAATAAAATAGATAAAACTTTGGTTAATTTCAGTAAAAAAAAAGAACACCAAATTACCAGTATCAAAAATGAAAAGAATGAATCTATCGCCAAGGAAGAGGAAATTAAAACAATAATTAGGAACTATTTTGCCCAACTGTATGCCAATAGATTTGGCAATCTTAGTGAGACGGATGAATATTTACAAAATATAAATTGACCAGATGAACAGAAGATGAAGTAAAATACTTAAATAATACCATATCAGAAAAAGAAATTGAACAAGCCCTTGATGAACTCCTTTGGAAAAAAATCTCCAGGGCCAGATGGATTTATAAGTGAATTCTATCAAACATTTAAAGAGCAAGTAATTTCAATACTATATAAACTATTTGGGAAAATAGGTGATGAAGGAGTTTTACCAAATTCTTTTTTATGATACAAATACGGTGCTGACACCTAAACTGGGGAGAATCAAAATAGAGAAAGAAAATTATAGAACAATTTCCCTAATGAATATAGATGCAAAAATTTTACATAAAACCTTAGCAAATAGATTACAGCAAGTTATCACAAGAGTAATACACTGTCATCAGGTAGGATTTATACCAGGAATGTAGGGCTGGATCAGTATTAGGAAAACCATCAGCATAATTGACCATATCAACAACAAAACTATGATAAATCATATGATTATCTCAACAGATGCAGAAAAAGCTTTTGACAAAATACAACACACATTGCTATTAAAAACACTAGAGAGCACAGAAATAAATGAAATCTTCCTTAAAATAATAATTAGCATCTACCTAAAACCTTTAGTAAGCATTATATGTAATGGGGACAAGCAAGAAACATTTCCAAAAAGATCAGGAGCAAAACAAGGATGTCCATTATCACCACTGTTGTCTATATGGTACTGAAAATATTAGCTTTAGCAATAAGGGAAGAAAAAGAAATTGAAGGTATTAGAATAGGCAAAGAAGAAACAAAGCTATCACTCTTTGAAGATGATATGATGATATACTTAGAGAATTCTAGCAAATTAAGTAAAAATTATTTGAGATAATAAACAACCTTAGTAAAGTTGCAAGCTATATGATAAGCCCTCATAAATCGTCAGCATTTCTATATATTACCAACAAAGCCCAACTGCAAGACATAGAAGGAGAAATTCCATTTAAAGTTACTGTAGACACTATAAAATATTTGAGAATATACCTGCTGATAAAAACCCAGGAACTATATGAACACAATTACAAAACACTTTTCATACAAATAAAGTCAGATCTAAATAATTGGAGGAATATTGGTGTTCATGGGCAGGCCAAGCTAATATTGTGAAAATGACAATTCTACCTAAGCTAATTTACTCACACAATGCCATACCAATGAAATCACCAAAAAAAATTTTATAGAGCTAGAAAAAATTGTAACAAGATTCATTTGGAATAGCAAAAGGTCCAGAACATTAAGGGAAGTAATGAAAAGAAATGCAGGGGAGCTGCTGTTCCAGATATTAAATTTTATTATAAAGCAGCAATCATCAAAACGATTTGCTACTAGCTAAGACATAGAGTGGTGGATCAGTGGAATAGGTTAGGTATGCAAAGCACAGTAGTCAATGACTATAGTAATCTACCATTTGATAAACCCAATGACCCCAGCTTCTGGGATAAGAACTCGCTCTTTGACAAAAACTGTTAAAAACAAATGGAAAAGAATATGACAAACTAGGCATAGACAAAAATCTCACACCATATACCAAATAAAATTACAATGGTTTCATGATTTAGAGATAAAGGTTGATACTATAAACAAACTGGGAGAACAAGGAATAATTTACCCACCACATTTATGGAGAACAGATGGATTCAAGACCAAACAGGGATAGAAAACATGACAAAATGCAAAATGGATAATTTTGATTATATTAAATTGAAAAGTTTTTGCACAAAGCTAATGTAACCAAAATTAAGAGGAAAGTAGAAAACTAGGAAAGAATTTTTACAGCCATTGTCTCTGATATGGGCCTCATATGTAAAATACATAGAGAATCAAGTCAAATTTTTAAGAATACAAGTCATTCCCCAATTGACAAATGGTCAAAGGATATGAGTAGGCAGTTTTCAGATGAAAACATTAAAGCCACTTTTACTCATATTGAAAAAATTCTCTAAATCACTATTAATTAGGGAAATGCAAATCAAAACAACTCTGAGGTACCACATCACACATATCAGATTGGCCAACATGACAAAACAGGAAAATGATAAATGTTGGAGAAGACGTGGGAAAATTGGGACTTTAATGCATTGTTAGTGGAGTTGTCAAATGATCCAACCATTTTGGAGAGCAATTTAGAACCATGCCCAAAGGACTATAAAAATGTGCATACCTTTTCACCCAGCAATAGCACTTCTAAGACTATATTCCAAAGAGGCCATACAAATGGGAAAAGGACCCATATGTACAAAAATATTTATAGCAGCTCTTTTTGTGGTTGCCAAGAATTGGAAATTGAGGGAATGTCCACCAATTGGGGAATGGCTAAACAAGTTGTGGTATAGGAATGTAATGGGATACTATTGTGCTATGAAAAAGGATGAGCAGGTGGCTTTCAGAAAAACCTGCAAAGACATGTATGGTCTGATGCTGAATGAAGTGAGCAGAACCAGAACACTGAACACAGTAACAGCTACATCGGGTAATGACTAACTTTGATAGACAGCCTTTCTCAGCAATGCAGTGATCTAAGACATCTCCAAAAGTCTCCTGATGAAAAATGCTGTCCTCATCTAGATAAAGAATTATTGAGTTTGAATGCAGATCAAAGCATACTATTTGCTTTTTTTTCCTTCTATTTTGTTTTGTTTCCTCTTTCTTGTAGTTCCTTTTATTGGTTCTAATTCTTTCTTACAACATGACTGATGTGAAAATATATTTGACAGGAATACATATGTATAGGCTATATCAGATTGCACACCATCTTGGAGAGGGAGGGAGGTGGAGAAAAATTAAAAACTTGAAAGCTTATGGTAATGATTGTTGATAAATCAAAATAAATTAATTAAAAATAAAAGAGATACAGTTCTCAAAAGTTACAAGTATCATCTTCCCTTGTATGCATGTAAAAATTTTTTCCTTAATGAATAATGTGGTTTTTTTTTCCTGTTTACCTTTTTATGCCTTTACTGTGTCTTTTACTTGAAAATCAAATTTTCTTTTGAGCTCTGGTCTTTTCATCAGGAAGGTTTGGAAGTCTCTTATTTCCTTAAATATCATCTCCTCCCCTGGAAGTTTATGGTCATTTTTGCTCGGTAGTTGATCCTTGGTTACAGTGCAAGTTCCTTTGCCTTACAGATTATTCTGTAGCTTGTTCCGAGCCCTCTGATCTTTTAATGTAGAAGTTGTAAGATTGCCTGTAATCCTGACTGTGGGTCCATGGTAGTTATATTTTTTTTTCCTGGCACTTGCAGTATTTTCTCTTTGACCTGATGATTTTAGAATTCAATTTGGAATAAATTTGGAATTTGGCTACAATATTCGTTGGTGTTTTCAGTTTGGGATCTTTTTAAGGAGGTGATTGTGGATACTTTCAATGACTATTTTACCTTCTGGTTCTAGGACCTCAGGCCAGTTTTCTTTGATGATTTCTTAAAATATTTTGTTCAGGTTATTTTTTCCATCATGACTTTCAGGTAGACCAATAATTTTTAAATTATCCCTCATAGATCTATTTTTCAGGTCAGTTGCTTTTCCAATGAAATATTTTATGTTTTCTTCTATTTTTTTTTTTATTCCTTTGATTTTTTAGACTGATTCTTGATATCTCATAGAGGCATTAGCTTCCACTTGTCCAGTTCCAATTTTTAATGAATTGTTTTCTTTAATTAGATTTTGTATCTCCTTTTGTATTTGGCCTATTTTACTTTTTAAGAAGTTCTCTTCAGTGAGTTTTTGTGCCTCCTTTTCCATTTGGCCAATTCTGTGTTGCAAGGAGTTGTTTTCTTCAGTGTACTTTTTTTTACCCATTTGGCCAATTGCATTTTTTAATGACTTGTTTTCTACACTCAATTTTTGTCCTTCCCTTTCCAAGCTATTGACTCTCTCTTGTATACCTCTCATTTCTTTCCTCAATTTCTCTTCTACCTCTCTTATTTGGCTTTTGAAATCCTTCTTGAGTTCTTCCAACAGGAGTTTTTGGACTTAAGACCAGTTCAAATTCTCCTTTGAGTTTTCAGATGTGGGTATATTAACAATATTGTCTTCTTCTGAATTTGTGTTTTCATCTTCCTTGTCCCCATAGTAAGAATCTGTGGTCATTGTCTGTTTCTGTGTTTTACTCATGGTACTTCCCTATTTTCTGGCTCTTAAAGTTGAGCCCCCCCTGCTGGAGCACAGAGGGCACTGACTCAAGCTTCTTGTGCTGGGGTCCAGGGACCTTGTCTCTGGCTTTGTGTGCTGAGGCCGCATATGCCGGCAGCTGAAGTCTATAGACTGTAGACATCTAACAGCTTACCTGGTGCTGAGCTGGGGTCAGTAAAACTGAAGAACTGAAGTTCTTTGGGTGAGTGAGGGGTCTGGTCCCAAGAGGAAGCCTGCTCACCAAGGCTAATTTGAAGCTGTGGAAGCTTTGACTGCTGGAGGACAACTGCCTGCCTTGAACTGTGCCTCTTATACCTATGCTGAAACATGGGGAGTTTTGGCTGCTGGAGGCTACCAGTTCCCTGGCCTGTACCAGGGTACTGAAGTGGTCCTGTTGTTGGTGCTTGCCTGCTCCACCACCTATTGGTGCTCAGGATCTCCCACTGGTTTGCTGAAGTGCAGTTTGCTGCTGGCTTGCTCGGATGCCTCCTATCCTGTTCTCCTCCCCTTCTGCTGGAATGAAAGGAATCTTTCCTGTTAATCCCCCGAGCATCCTAGGCAACAAAACTGCTATGTCCCGTTTTTCTGTTGACTTAGCTGTTCCTGGGGTGATGATTTCTGGATTTTTGGGGGATCAATAAGGTAGAGTGAAAGCAACTTACTTCTTATTCCACCATCTTGGCTCCCAGAAGTTGACACTTGTAATTCTTAAAAATTGTATCGATAATAGTAGAGCTAGAAGGAAGATAGATAGATAGATAGATAGATAGATAGATAGATAGATAGATAGACAGACAGACAGAGGGTATAGGTATAAGGTGAATTTGAGGGTATGACATAAAAAGTAAGGATTATAAGAAAGAGGATTATGAGAGTTGTAGAAGGAAGGGAGATATATGATGGGGTAAATTATTTTAAATGAAATAGCAAGAAATACCTGTTACTGTGGAGGGGAAGATTGAAGGATGGGCAATGGGAATCACTTGAACCTTACTGTCCTCAGTATTGGCTAAAAGAGGGAATCATATACATAATCAGTTGAATATAGAAATCTATCTTACCTAACAGGGAAGTAGGAGCAGAAGAGATCAAGTAAGGAGTGAGAGTGTGGGGACTGCCAGAAGGGAGGGAGGATCAGAGGAGGTGGCAGACAGAAGCAAAACACTGGTAAGAAGGGAAAGGGTAAAAGGAGAGAGAGGATAGATGGGAGGAAAAATAAACTGGAGGGAAATACACAGATGGTAATCGTAATGGCAATGTGATTGGGATGAACTCTCCTACAAAGCAGAAGTAGATAGCAAAGTAGATATAAAACCAGAATCTTACAATATGTTGCTTACAGGAAATACACTTGAAGCAGAGAGACACACACAGATTAAAGGTAAGGGGCTGGAGCAAAATCTATTATGCTTTAGCTAAAGTAATAAAAAGCAGGGATAGCAATCCTGACCTCAGACAAAACATATCAAAGGAATTTACTTTACTTGTGACATGGACTGGGGCAAAGGTGACCACCATGCCTGGTTTTAGAACATCAGTTTACACCCAGCCAATAGGTACAGCACCAATACCAGCAATCTTGTAGACATCTTGGAGGGGTAGACAAAAGGGTTTGTCAGTTGGACGAGTTGGTGGAATGATGAAATCCAAAACTTCAAGCACTGTAGTTCCATTAACATTGCTATGAGTGAGTTATGAGTGACTTTCCATCTCTTGAACAAAGGCATATTAGAACTGGATTCCAGCATGTTGTCACCATTCCAACTTGAAATTTGCATAAAAGCTCCTATGTCAGGGTTGTAGCCAATTTTCTTAATATAGGTACTGACTTCCTTGACAATCTCAGTGTAATCCATTTTGTGTATACCAACAATCAGTTGTTTTACATCTAGCATATATGCCAGAAGGGCATGCTCACAGGTCTGCCCATTCTTTGAGATAGCAGCTTCAACTTGACCAACACCAGCAGCAACGATCAGGACAGCGTAGTCAGCCTGAAATGTGCCTATAGTCATGTTCTTGATAAAGTCTCTGTGTCTTGGAGCATCGATAATGGTCACATAGTACTTGCTCATCTCAAATTTCCACAGGGAGCTATCAATAGTGATACCATGCTCACATTCAGCCTTCAGCTCATCCAAGATCCAGACATATTTGAAGGAGCCCTTTCCCTTCTCAGCAGCCTACTTCTCAAACTTCTCAATGGTTCTCTTATCAATTCTACCACATTTGTACACTGGGTGACCAGTAGTGGTGCATTTGCCAGAGTCTACATGTCCAATGATGACAATTTTATTTTGAGTCTTTTCCTTGCCCATTTATGTGGAGGTTTAGAGATTGTTTTCATAACACCTGTGTTCTGGTGGCAAACCCGTTCTAAACAAGTGACCTCAGACAAAGTAAAAGCAAAAAGAGACCTAATTAAAAAAGATAAGGAAGGAGAGTACATGTTGTTAAAAAGATACCATAGATAATGAAGCAACATCAAATCTAAACATATATGTACCAATTGGTGTAGCATCCATATTCTTAAAGGAGTTAAGTGAGTTACAGGAAAAACTATAGAGCAAAACTGTCCTAGTGGGGGATCTCAGCTGTCCCCTCTCAGAACTCAATAAATTTAACCTAAAATAAGTAAGGAAGAAACTAAGGAGGTAAATAGAATATTAGAAAAGTTAGATATGACAAACTTTTGGCATGATTTAGACATAAAAGGTGACACCATAAACAAATTATAAAAGCAAGGAATAGTCTACCTGCCTAACTTACGAAGAAGGGAAGAATTTGGGACCACACAAGAGATAGACAACATTACAAAATATAAAATATGTAATTTTGATTATATTAAAAAGATTTTCTACAAACAAAATCAATGCAACAAAGATAAGAAGGAAAGCAGAAAGATAGGAAATAATCTTTAGAGTAAATATTGCTAAGGACTTCATTTCTCAAACATATAGAGAACTGAGTCAAATTTACAAGAATACAAGCCATTCCCCAATTGATAAATGGTCAAAGAATATGAACAGGCAGTTTTGAGATGAAAAAACCAAAGATATCTACAGGTGTATGAAGAAGTGCTCCCAATTACTTTTGATTATAGAAATGCATATTAAAACAAGTGTGAGGTACCACATCTCTCCGTTCAGATTAGCTAATGTGACAGAAAACAAAGAAAATGATAAATGCTGGGGAATATGTGGGAAAACTGGGACACCAATGCACTCTTGAAGGAGTTTTGAACTGATCCAACCATTCTGGGGAACAATTTGGATCTATGCCCAAAGGACAACCAAACTGTACATACTCTTTGACCTAGCAATACTACTACTACTAGGTCTGTATTCCAAAGAGATCATAAAAAAGGAAAAGGACCTACATGTGCAAAAACATTTATAGCAGTTCTTTTTGTGGTGGCAAGGAATTGGAAACCGAGGGGATGCCCATCAGTTGTGGAATGGCTGAACAGGCTGTAGTATATGAATGTAATGGGATACTTTTATGCAATAAGAAATGATGAACAGCTAGATTTCAGAAACCTGGAAAAATTTGCATGAACTGATGCAAAGTGAAATGAACAGAACTATGAAAACTGCACAGTATCGACAACATAATGTGATAATTAACTATGAATGGCTCATCTCTTCTCAGCAATACAACAATCCAAAACAATTACAAAGGACTCATGAAGGAAAATGCTAACCATGACCAGATAAAAACTCTGAATGCAGATCAAAACATGTTTTCCCTTACTTTATTCTTTCTCATGTTCTTTTTCCTTTTCATTCATTTCTTCTTTCAAAATTGTGACTAATATGGAAATATTTTTACATTATAAAACATGTATAAATCATATCAAACTGCTTACCATGTTCAGATGAGGGAAGGGGGGGGAGGAAGGGAGAAAAATTTAGAACTCAAAATCTTATAAAAATGAATGCTAAAAACTTTCTTGATATGTAATAGGGGAAATATGAAATAGTATTTAAAAAAAGAAATTGGTGTGGAGAAAGAGTCCAACTTTCTCACCACAACTAACACTACTTGCTGCCCAACTTCCACCTATAGGTAGGTAAGACAAAGAACCTGGAGAGTAACAGCACCCTTCAGACCACCAGCCCTCCTTCTAGCTGGACGTAACCCTAGGAGGCAATGCAGTGTCAGTTGTTTACTGGAGGTTGAGAAAGAGCCAGAGAAGAAAGTTCTTGCCAATAAAGCACTTAACATTTTAAAAAATGTTCAACATCAGAAACTGATATGTTTCTCAGTGGAAATGATGTGAACAGATCATATATTTTTTGATGCTTTGATACTACATTATGAGGACCACAAGAAGTTCCTTTTCTAACTTGAAGCTGAAATATTCAGTGTGTGTTAACTCCTCCAACAGAATGAGAGCTCTTTAAAGCGGGAATATATTTCTCTTTGTATACCCACCCTGCAATTTAGCACATTGCTTTGTACATAGTAAGAAGCATTTTTATTTCATTCATCTATTCCCCTAAAATCATTCATTAGAGAGTCAGAGTAGCTCGGGAAAGTGTAGGTGGGTAGAGAACTCCCCTAAGGGCAGGTAGACACAGAGATTATTATTATCTTGAGAAGAGGGTGAACAGGAAGATGAGAAGGATGCTCTGGAAAAGATACGAGCATACATAGCTAAGAATTTAGTCTCTGAGGAGAGGCAAAGAGGTATAGTGGATATGGAGTCAGAAAATTTGAGTTCAAAGCCCTGCCTCTGCTACTTACTAACTGTGTGATTTTGAGAAAGCAACTTTCTGTTCTATACATGTCTTTTCATTTGAAAAATAAGGGGTCAGAATAATTAATCTCTAAAATCCTCCCTCCCTGGCAACGATAGCTCTGAGGCTTCCAGGCCAGGGAAATTTCCATCTGCATTTCAAAATATCCAAGGCTGTGACAAATGTGGCAAAACAAGTTATGTATTCATAATTTCCCCTGTGGTTTGAAGAACTTCATCCAATTTCATGTTTGTTTCCCCCCCTCTCAAACTTAGTCAATAGTTAATAAGCATTCATTATGTTCTGAAGGTAAAATGAAAGGCTAAATACCTGTACACAAGGAGCTCATAATATAACAGGAGAGACATACTTCTACTAATCATACAAGAGTCAATCTCCTTAAAAGAAAAAGGACATTCTTTCACCTCTGTGCAATGGCCTGCTGAGCCTTAAAAGTGAGACAACATCCTCTCTATTAGTGACTCCAAGTCAGCTATTTGCAGGCTGCATTTCAGCCCACAGAGTCTTTACGTGGGTCATAGAGCCTATGAGGAAACACCTGCAGACCTCCTTAAACAATTTAGTTGTTAGTGGGTGACATGACACTTTCACTTCATAGCATCACCATTGGGGGCATTGTGACTGCCTTAGAAACAAATTAGAAAATTTTCATTGCAACTGGGTTTACTGTTAAAAGAAAAAAAAGACAATTCTAAGAAAATACCCAGTTACTATAGCAACAAGAACCTGAAAAGTAGTTTAAGAAAGATGGATTTTTTTTGGCTTCACTATATATATCCCAAAACAGAAATTCTAAAGCCTGGGCAGATTTATTTTACTATACCAATTTTTATAATCCCAAGATAATTAACATGATGACAAATAAGGAAAATCCAGTTCATTTTAACAATAGTTCAGATATAAGGAATGCTTTCAAATTTAAGTGCTTGCTCTACACAGCACCAATACTATAAGAAAGATAAAATATATAGTATTATCATCATTGCATCAGGAAACTGAGACTCAGAGATATACTATAAGGATACTGCACCATAAAGATCATAAGAAGTTCCTTTTCTTACTTGCAGCTGGAACATTCAATGTGTGTTCTCTCCCCCAATAGAATGAGAGCTTTATGAAAACAAGATAACAAGGGCAAAGAGTACTGGACCTTAACACCAGAGAGTCCAACTTTGGATCTGATGCAGAATTTCACAAAATCTCAGACATTGGAGGGTGTGTCTGCAAGTCACTTGCACAAGTTTCTGGGAGTATAAAATAAAGTGGTTCCACAAAGGGATGAATGCCAAGGTCTTTCTTGTCCAAGTCTTATCTTTTTATTCTATGTATGACTTCAAAGGAATCCAGTCCTATCAACAAGGAATTGCCTTTGTAATATACCCAACATGGAGATCATCCAGCCTTGGAGATAATTTCTGATGAGAAATTCACTACCAACTGAGGCAGGTACTTTCATTTTGGGGCAGTACTGATTGTTACAAAGCTTTCTTTACATGAATACTAAACCTTCTGCCTCTCTAAAACTTCAATACATTTTTCTTAATTCTACCCTCTATCCAAAGGAGGACAAATCCAATATCTTGAACTATAAACTCGTTCTTGATATCTTCTTTCTAAATTTCTCTAAGTCCTTCAGTCACTTCTTTTATAACATGTTTTCCATTTTCCTTAGCATTCTGGGCAATTTAATTTAGACACCTTCCAGTTTGTTAATAACATTAAAAAACAAACATGGCATTTGGAAATGAAGCCAAAACCCAGATATGGTCATGCTAGGGTGTCTCTCTTTAGTGAAACCTAAGATCCACATTAGCTTGCTTCCTTGGCAGCCATGTTACACTATTGGCTCAAATAGAATTTTTGATGCCATAAAATTCCCAGTTGTTTTTCACACAAAGTTTTACCCATAATAGCACATCTTTACTTTTGTAGATATCTGAATTTCAGGGGTGAGATTTTGAATATTGGTAATAGTAAAGACAATGTCAATAAAATGTTAAAATGTTAGTTCTTCTTTATCTACTATGAATGTTTTGTTAAATATTAGAACTTTTTTTCCTATCTTTGACATCCTAGGGGTATATACCTATTAGTGGATTCACTAATGATGAAATGAATAGATTAGTCACATTTCTTGCATAATTTCAAATTGCCATTCAGAATTGGTCATACTTTCACCCAGTATCTTTTTCTATACATATAGTCTCAACAGTGCTGATCAGTTCCATTTTTTGTCATATTTGCCAACTTAAAAGGAATGAAGTTAAAATGATATAATTGTTTGCATTCATATTTGTTTTATTATTAATCATTTGGAGATGAATTTCTTTTTTTGTTGTTGTTTTGTTTTACTTTTCAATGTGGGCAATATTAGATTGTAATTCTTCTTGGGAAAGCTGCTTATTTATATACTTCTACATTTTATCTCTTAGAAAATAGCTCATAGTCTTGTACATTTATACCAATTGTAAATAAGTCCTTAGTAGGTGACTTTTATTGAGTACATTTGAAGCTACATCTTTTTCTCACTTAACAGTCTCTCTCTTATTCTGTGAAATTGATTGTTAGTGAAAAAGCTTTATAGATATAGATATATATATCTATATCTATAGATAGATAGATATAGATGTAGATATAGATATAGATATAGATATAGATATAGATATAGATATAGATATAGATATAGATATAGATATAGATATAGATATAGATATAGATGATATAGATATAGATATATATTATAGCTTATTGTTTTTGTTGTTTGACCTTCATTCTCGAAGAGGATGGATGACTTTAGGACTGTAATGTCTTAACTTGCAAGTGAATTTGATTTATGTGAGGGAGGGCTGGCTGTGCAAAGCATCGGTCTCACTGTCTCCTCCAGAGTCACTGGAGGTCAAGAAGACTGGTGATGATGGCCCTAGATGCAGTGAGAGACCTTGGCCTTTTTAAACTAAGGCCTTTCCCAGTTCTCAGTTTGTCTGAGGCAACACTCATTCAATAATTAAAGACTAGGTAAGAATTGAGGCAAAAGATAACATAGTTTGCCTTAATAAAAGAATCAATCTGGGAGGGGAGATCCTCAGAGTTTATGCCCAGAACTGAAACAATTGCTATTTATACTAACTCTGAGCCATAAAACACCCAAACAATGAGGAAGTGAGGCTTGGACTGGGACCAAAAATTGGTCAATCAGTGAAAGGAAGAGTGACTTGGATTTAGAGGAACAGTCAAGTAGCCCCATTTGAATCACAATGAGGTTTAACAAAGCCTGTATTTCAACATCTTATAGCTTATATAGATCTTAGATATCATCTCTCCAGTCTCCAGTCTAGCCTCCATCTAGCTTATCATCTCACAAATGAAAAGAGACCCAGAGAGGTTATATGACTTATTATGACCATCCAGATGATAAGTATCAGAGCCAGTAGAGAAATCTACATTTCTTCATTTCATCTGTTTCTGTCTTGAAGAATTCCTGTGAGGAAAGGGAATGCATCTCTTCCTTTCCAGTTTTGTTACATGTCATTCCCTATATGGACCACTATGGACCAGCCAAACCAGCCTTCTAAATATTCTTGTTAATTGACAATCAATCTCCAACAGCCTGGCTATTGTACTGACTATTCCCCATGCCTAGAAGGTATTCCTTCTTATTCTCTGCCTTTTAAAATTCCTAGTTTTCTCAAAGATTAAACTTAAGGACCATCTTCTAAGTGAGGTTTTTCTTGACTGTCAAGACTTCTGGTACATTGCCCTACAAAATCACTTCATTATTTATTTTGCATAGCCTTAAATGTAATACCAACAAGAATCTAGGTGGCTCAGTGGATAATGAGCTGGGCCTGGAGTCAGGAAGATCTGAGTACAAATCTGACTTCAGACACTTACTAGATGTGTGAGCTCGGGCAAGTCAATTAACCTCTGAAAGTCTTAATCCAATGGAGAAGGAAATGACCAAGAAAAAATTCCATGTGACAGTTTGGTCCATGGAATCATGAAGAGTCAGACATGACTGAAGACTGAGTAACAGCAACATATATAACATGTTTGCCTCCTGGTGGCATATAACTTCTTGAGGTGGCATATAACTGTTTCTATTTTGTCTTTTTATTCGCAACCTAGCACAATATCTCATACATATTGGTGAGATTTATTGTTAGTTGGATTTGGGGGGGGTCAAAATATTTGAGTTTAAATCATAGCTGTGCTGCTTACTACTTATGTGGCCTTGGAAACATCATTTGAAGCCTGTGGACCTCAATATCCTCATCTATAAATTGAAGGGGTTGAGTTAGATGACCTATGACATTAATTTCAGCAGAAATCTCTGATCCTGTGATAAAGGAGCACAGGAAGTCAATTTTATTAAAATCTTGGAGTGTGGAAGTCACTTAGAAAATAATGAAGGTTTTATGCTATAGTAAGAAGACCTTAGAACTTAGATTTGGGGACAAGGTTACAAACAAGTAGAAGCTCCAAGTTTAAATTATAAACTAAACAGCAATTAATTGGGGTTCCTTGGATTCTATAAGGAACTTTAAAGTACCAGGGAGCATTTCATTTTGTGCCCATTCTTAGGGACTATCCATGTTGTAAGGAAAAGCAAACATTGATTTTCCATTTGATTGATTTTTGTCCTATAATTTCCTAAGTCATGATTCTTTGTCTCTGAAATTAGTTCAGAACTTCAACTGCTCTCTAATGAGCTAAGTTTAGAAATCCAGTTCTCCTGATAATCGCTGTTCTATTCTTGCCTCAAGGAAATCTGCTATCCTTGAGGAATGTGGATGCATACCAGGGAGTCTGGTCCAATATCTACATACCACCAAACTATACTTCAAGGATGTCTAGTCTGACCTTGCAGGTGGACTCAAACAATGAACATTTTTTAGGCACAGAAGAAAATGAAGGGGTCATTGCTAGCCCCTCATTCCCAATCCAATTAATTATATTGTTCTCCATGCCTCAGGTATGTAACCAGTTACATTGTTATTAAGCTCATGATGTCACCAATTTTAGAACCAATTGTGTTCTTTCCTGTCCTACACTGTTATGTTCTTTGCTTTATGCATCTTCATTTTCAAGTCTTTGGCTTAAAATTGAGGCAGTCATTGACCCACTCTATTTGGTAGATTTTCACCCTAGTAATAATTTTCACCCTGCTAATAGTAGATTTTCACTGTACTATTAATTTCACCCTACTAGTAATTGCTCAGAGAAATTTGCCTCAGTCACACTGGGATAAGAGATGCCTGCATTTTGATTTATATGGGTACTTAAGAGGTTGTTAGACTCCTTTTTCAAGAAAAGATGTGATTTCTTAGTATAGGAGAGGAAGAAAAACAAAACAACTGAGCTTGGTTTCACAGTTGAGACAAGCAAACTCATTTCTCTCTAGGCTACACTGAAGACTTCCTCTATCATGCCCTAACTCTTAGTCCTGAGGGCCCACTCTAGCCATGGAATTCCCATTTTAAGTACCCTCCATTCTTGTAGCCTCTCCTTCTGATTATAATGGATCTTTCCAGAACCTCAGGATTAGTGTTTACTAAAGGCACCCAGGCAGGCCACATATTCCTTTCTAAACTGTACTCTGAATTTGACCTGTCATGGAGAACCAACCTTTGTCTCCCACACTTCTAATGCCCCACTTTTTCACCGTTTTTATATGTTCCTTCCCTCTTCGAATATAAACTCCTTGAGATCAAGGAGTATCTTTTTTTATTTGCTTTTCTCCTCCTACCTATCTGACCACTCTTCAGTCTTCTTTGTTTGATCCTCATCCAGATTATGCCCTCTAATCATAAGTGTCCCACAGAACACTGTCCTGGACTTTTTTCTTTAATCCTACTACTTCACCAGGTAATCTTGTTAATTTGCATGGATTTAATTACTATCTCTATGCTGCTAATTCTCATATTTACTTTCTGGGCCCCTACCTTTCTATTGACCTCCAATCTTGCATCACCAATGGCCTTTAAAACATTTCTAACTGGATTTCCAGTAGACATTTTGAACTCAACCTATCCAAAACCAAACTCATCTTCACCACCACACCTTCCTTACCTCCTATCTTCCCTATGATTATAGAGTGTAATATAGAATTATTATAGAATGTAATACTATCCTTCAAGTCCCTCAGGTTTATAACCTACCTAGGTGTCATCCTCAATTCTCCACTATCTCTTGCCCCTCATATGCAATCTATTGCATATAGACCTGTTGATTTTGCCTTCGGAACATCTCTGTCATAAACCCTCTATGCTCTTCTCACACTATCATGCTGATATAGGGCTGCATTGCCTTTCAGTGGGACTACTACAACACACAACGAGTGGGTCTGTCTGCTTCAAGTCTCTACTTCAATCCATTCTCCAAATGAGTGTCAGCCAGCAAAGTGATTTCCCTAATGTGTAGGTTGAATCATGTCATTCGGTCTACTGGAATATACACTTGCGTTTCCTTATCATCTCCAGGATTAAATGCAAAGTGCTCTGTGTGGTATTCTTAGCCCTTCATGACCTAGCCCTCCCCCACTACATTTTAAATCTTTTTACACCTTTTTACACCTTATACTCTTTAACAAAGAGTATCATGTACTCTTTGATCCAGTGACACTGGTCTCCTGGCTGATGTTTGAACAAGACTCCATTTCTTGGCTCTAAGCAGTTTCCATGGCTGTCTCCCACACCTAGAACATTGTCCTTCCTCATCTCCACCTACTGGCTTCTTTTAAGTTTCAACAAAAATCACATTTTCTAAATGAAGCTATTTCTAATTCCTCTTAACTCTAATCCCTTCACTCTTTTTATTTATTGCCTATGTATCTTATATATAGTTTGTTTGTACATATTTGTTTGCTTGTTGTCTCACCCACTAGATTGTAAGTCAGATATTGGCTTGTGCCTGTTTTTGTATACCCAGCAATAAACAAAGTGCCTGCCACATGGTAGACATTTAATAAATGTTTATTGACTGACTGTTAACTGCCCACAGGTAATAGAGTGACCAAGAATCAAAGCAATTTAAGATGTAAAATATTAAAATAACTCCCAGGGATTATCTTATTCAAATCATCCTTCTTATTCTACAAGGGAAGAAACTAAGATCTATAGGAGAAATTATAATGAAACATTGATATTAAGGTCAAATTCCTTATGGTAGCATGTTCTCAAACTGATATTTTAGGCAGAGAAAATGTAAATAGAAATTATGTAATCAAATCATAGGTAGCTAGGTGGTGCATTGGATAGAGCACTGGGCCTCTAGTTGGGAATGCCAAAGTTCAACACTAGCCTCAGATACTAGCTGTGTGACCCTAAACAGGTCACTGACTCTTGTTTGCCTCAGTTTCCTTATCTGTAAAATGAGCTGAAGAAGGAAATGGCTAACCACTTTAGTATCTGCAAAGAAAGCCTCAAATGGGGTCAAGAAGAATTGGCCACACTGAAATGACTGAACAACAATCAAATATTATTTTCCTAAAGAGCAATGATATAACATGGCGCTACACCATGGTCTGGGGCCTTATGCCCAGATCTTTTTTTTTAATTTTTGTAAAAATGCCTATATAGACAATATTTAATAGACTGTATTTTGCATATTAAAAATGAGTGGGCTGGAACAGCTAGGTGGCGCAGTGGATAGAGCACTGGCCCTGAAGTCAGGAGGACCTGAGTTCAAATTTGACCTCAGACCAAATATTTGACACTTACTAGCTGTGTGACCCTGGACAAGTCACTTAACCCCAATTGCCTAAAAAATAAAAAATGAGGGGGCTGACTAAAGTAGTATCTTAAATCCCATCCAACTCTAATCCTACTATTCCTGGCATCATGTGACTTTTTAATCAATGGTAACCCATTGCTACATAATATTAAGCTTTTACAGGTGAACTGAAATCATTTAACTGAAGTACTAAAACAAAATATTTTTGGGGTTTTTTTTATTGTTTTATATAGCCTCCTTCACTGAAGTCCTCCTTTGTTGACACAACTTGGCAAAAAGGTGGACGTCATTCTCTTGAAGACTATGCCAGCAGATCAAAAGCTGTAGCAGGTCCTATCAAGCTAGAAGGCCTTCATGTATAGACCCAGTAATGTATGGTATACATGTTTTCCTAAACTGCTACAGATCTTTCTATCATGAATACTATGTGTGTGTGTGTGTGTGTGTGTGTGTGTGTGTGTGTGTGTGTGTGTGTGTTTAAAATAATAAGTATAGTTAACTAGTGGAGAAAATGGTGGTCTTGGGAGTCATGAAGACACAATTTGAATTCCACCTCAGTCACACATGATCTCTACAACCATTTCTTGTTTGCAAAATGTGGATAGTAATAGCAGTTATATTATGGAGTTATTATGAGTAACAGTTGAGATAATATGTGAAAAGTACTTTATAGGTGTTAAAGCTCTAAAGGGCTATATACATTTCAACTATTGTTATTAGTGAGGTAACAACATGAGAATAATTTGCAGCCTGTAGATATGTTGGTGACCACTCAATAAAGCATGAAAAATGTAAATAGAAATCTCTAAATGCAAATTTCCTTTTCTTTACTCATTTTAATGTTTATATTTCACTAAACATATTCAAAATTAGCACACATCACTTACCCTGATGGGAATGGGCACAAGAAGAAATTAACCCAGTTATTAAATGCCTCATCCCTAGGATGATAGGATCATAATGTCATAGACTGAGAACTAGAAGAGATTTTTAGAAATCATTTGATTCAGTCTTCTCAGTGACCAAGAGATTAATTTTAGCATTATTCGGACGCTTTTAGCTTATGTATTATTTAAATAAGGTAAAGGAGGAGCTGAGACCAAGTAAAAGTTGTTAAGGGAAAATGAGGACTAAATTAAGGGGTTCTGATTTTGAAAGGGGGATGAGGGGAATGTAAAAAAGAAACATGGAAAATAGAAGCAGTGTGTTTCTAGTGTCTAAGAATTTCCTACAGATAAAAAGGAACCATTTTATTCTTATAGATGAAAGGGCATTTCCAGGATTAAGGCTAACCCTACAGCAAACATGTGTTTACAAATGTCATTTCACTGCTCCTCCTTTGTTCACACCAGCCTTATATGAAGTAAAATTTGGTGACATCCATCCTATTAATGTTTTAGAAATAACTCAATAATTTCACACTGTATGAAGTATTCACGAGCACAGATTATTATTATAGACATGAGGGTAGGTATTTTCTTATTTCTATACTTTACCATATGCAAGTGCTTTGTAAACCTTAAAGTGGTATCTGTCTGTCTGTCTGCCTATCTATCTATCTATCTATCTATCTATCTATCTATCTATCTATCTATTTATCTATCTATTTATCTATCTATCTATTGTCTAGAGATATATACATTTTAATTAGGTAGTAGTAGTAGTAGTAGCAGCAGCAGCAGCAGCAACAGTAGTAGTAGTAGTAGTAGTAGTAGTAATAGTAGTACTAATAGTATTGTACATAATAATATGGTGTAATTAGCAACCTATGGAAATTGAACTGTGTGTCATCCTGTGAATGTTTGATCTCCTTGTGAATACTTATTCCAACTATGTAGAATGCAACACATTCATATCTACATGTCCTATGTGGTTATGCCCTCCCATAAATCTGGCTAAAAGGGATTACTCCATGGTTCTTCGACACTAGTGTAGTCTCACATCTACTTGGAGACTGATGAAAAGTACAGTTTTTCCCAGATTAAAAAGGACAAACTGAGAAACTGTGAGTGGTAGAAACTGACAGGGATAGAAGAAAACCAGCAACTTTTGAGTTCCATGAACAGAAGAAGATCATAAGGGTGAAAGCATTTTCCAACCAGGAGTGAGTTGATTGCAAGTGAAGGTTGTTGCTATCTTACACTGAACACGAAAATGAGCAGCTGAAAACACTGACTCATTTTAGGAGCGATCTAAATTTTCCTGACTATGCCTGAGTTCCTACTACTGACACATGGTGAATTTATCTACTTTATACTTTTTTCCTCTTTACTACCTCCTTGCTGCCTGGCAACTAACATTGTTTACTCTTGAAGGTTTCCTCCTCTCTTTAAAATTTGATTATTTGCTGTCTGTACTGGATTTTGTCAAGAGATAAAGATGAGATGATTTTACTGCATTCTGAGTAAATGTTTGCAATAAACCAGTGTAAATGCTTGGGGACAGGGAAGGAAGATACAAAAGGGAACCTGTGAGACTAATAAACCTAGACTTATCTGCAAACCTATATTAAACTCATTGTGACAACACAGAGAAGTCATTTAACCTGTAAAGGCCCCTGATACCTCCATGAGATTTATCCACTAACTTAAACATAGAGTGAGATCTGCTCTGCTGTACTGTGGAAATAGACCTTAAATGTATTGACAAAATGCATGTGGAAGTTCTAGTTTTGGTTCAACCCAACAAACATTTATTACAAAGCTATTAGGTACTTGAGTCTCAGGATATAAAGACAAAATGACATTAACATGCCCAAGCCTTTAAGGGCCTCACATTTCATGGGGGTATATAAGGTGCATACAGCTAAATAAACTCAGGTAATTTGGGAAAAGAGAAAACACTAACAACTTAAATAATCAAGAAAGACTTTTGGCAACTGAGCTAAACCTTAAGCAAGATTAAAAAAATAATTATGAGAACAAGATATAAGGGAGTTCATTCTAGGCATCACTTTTTCCAGTGCAATTATTATGATAAATTTCAATAGTACATTCAACGAGGCTGAGTCCTTGTTCAGTCATTTCAAAATCTACTTTAACAACAAAATAAGACAGGAGGAGAAATATTAAGGAACAACAAGGTTAGAGAAGTTATTAACTGTTGGATAATTTGTTTCCTGGATCATACTTGATATTAGGACTCTCTATTATCTTAAGCTGACAAAGATTAATAGGGGAGACAGCAAGAATTGAGTTCTGTCCCTTAACTTGCCGCTAAGTAGATTGTGAAACTGAGTAAGTCACTTTCTCTGTCTTTAAATCCCTCATCTTCGAAAATTAATGGTTTTGGACTCAGGTACCTTTCGGCTCTAATAGTCTATGATAAGCCTCATAATTTCTTCCCATTTCTTCTTCAAAGTTTTCTATAAAGAAAAGGGTGTCTTAGAGTGTTTATTAACAATAAAAAGAAGAATTAGCATCTGATTTGCAACTGCACCCTCATGGGACCTTTCCATCTAATATTCAGTAAAAACCTTTTAGGTGAATTGTGTCACTCACTGGAAAAGTGAGCTCTTTGAAAGTAGAGCTGTCTTCATTTTCTCTTTTGTCCCTTATCAGAAAACACAATATTTCACACATAGGAAATTCTTAATAAATACTTCATTCATTTATTCAAATGACTTTATATGAATTCAAACTCATTTTTTTCCTTCTAACTTCTATAAAATAATCACTCAATTTAAAATTTTACTTCTTAGGTTAGTTACTGACAAACCTTCACTTAAAAATAACAAAAACAAAACAGGAAAGAATGAAGAAAAATAAACTACTTATCCACTACATTGTATATGTAGTTCCATTTATGAGACATAGTTCTAATTATAAGATATAAGAAAAATAAGCTTCTGTCAAATGGGGTTTGTGTTTTAAAGGCACCACTGAGAGTCCTAAGACAATGCAAGACATACGATTAATTACAGGGAAACTGTAGAGCAGTCAAAAACATCTCAAGGGTTTTTTGTTTGTTTGTTTGTTTAATGTTCAAAGGAAAATTCACCTCTAAGCTTAGACTAATTTTGGAATATTTCAACCCATAAGGACCATTTTCCCACCAATCTGAATGAATAAAAAAAAACAAAACTGTAATAAAAATATTCTTGCTACTATAATTATGGAATTAATAGCTACAACCATGTGTTTGTAAAGACATCTCATGTCTATGCTGTGGTTCATTTATTTGCATTTGCAAAAGAACATCAAGTTAGCTAAGAATGTGACATTATACTCAAAAGTTGTAAAAGACAATTTTTCTTTTCCACCTTCTCTTAGGGAATAGACAGCTTTTCTGTGATCAGCCGATTATTTTGACAACACTTTTGCAATACCTCTGGGAGGCATCTGACTTGTTTGATACCCTGTGAGACAAAAAATGGCTTTCAAAAATCACTTATTTTAAAGACTGCTAGGGGATTATTTTAAAAGTCTTGCTAATTAGTAAAAGAACAGAAGAAAACTCAGGAGTAATTTTGAATGGCATTTCTTTGCTGGCATTCCAAGAAAAGGTGTTACTTTATGTTCATCTAAGGTTGGGGAATTAAAAATAAAATTCAAATTTAATTTGGTCTTTAAATCAATACCCAGCTGTTTCATGATGAATGGTTTATAGTTTTTCATCAGTATCACATCCTAAATTTCCCAAATAAAAATGCCAATCATATGTTTCAATCGCTATTTCTAAACCTGAAACCACGTCAGCAACAAACTGGCACTAGTCATAAATGCAGCATCTTTATATGGAAGTGGGTTCCTTTGTTTAAATCTGCCTTGGTCATATTGAGAACTATTTTCCTAACAAAAGCCTGATAATCGACTATCTATTTGTCATTCCTACGCAGATTCAGAAAGAGATGCATTGTAGATTATAAACTAACTACATCATAAGTTTCATAAGGATATGAATGGAGTCTTATTCATTATGAATATAAATAGTCACACAGTTTTCGTATCCTTTATAAATATTAAATAAATTCTTGAAAGGATAAATATGTACTTCTTTTCAATTTTTTTTAATTTTTAACATATGTTTTTAAAACTTTGGGTTGCAAATTTTCTCCCTTCCTCCCTCCCCACCCCACCCCTGTTGAAAAGGCAAGCATCTCGCTATAGGTATAGATGTGTAGTCATGAAAAACACTTCCATAGTAGTCCTGTTCTGAAAAACTAAGTATATTTCCCTTCATCCTATCCTATCCCCCCATTAATTCTATTCTCCCTTTTGACCCTGTCCCTCCTCAGAAGTGTTTGCTTTTGATTATTCCCTCCCCTCGTCTGCCCTCCCCTCTATCAACTTCCTGCTCTCTTGCCCCCTTACCCCCTTATTTTCCTGTAGGGCAAGATAGATTTCAATACCCCACTGTGTATGTTGTTCCTTCCCTAAGCCAAATCCTATGAGAATAAGATTCACTCAGTCCCTCTCATCATCCCCCATTTCCCCTCCACTGTAAAAGCCTTTTCTTGTCTGTTTCATGTAAAATAATTTACCCCATTCTACTTCTCCCTTTCTCCTTCTCCCAGTATAATCCTCTCTCACCCCTTAATTTTATTTTCCAGATATCACACACACACACACACACACACACACACACATATATATATACATATATATACATGTATATATATGTGTGTGTGTATATATATATATATGTGTGTGTGTATGTATGTATATATATACATATTTTTTTTTTCCTTGCCACTACCCTAATACTGACAAAGGACTAATGAGTTACAAATATCGTCTTTCCATGCAGGAATGTAAACAGTTCATCCTTAATAAGTCTCTTATGATTTCTCTTTCTTGTTTATGTCTTCCATGTTTCACTTGAGTCTTGTATTTGAAAGTCAAGTTTTATATTCAGCTCTGGTCTTTTCCTCAGGAATGCTTGAAAGTTCCCTATTTCATTGAATGACCACTTTTTCTCCTGAAGGATGATACTCAGTTTGGCTGGGTAGGTGATTATTGCTTGTAATCCTACCTCCTTTGCCCTCTGGAATATTATATTCCATGTCCTGTGGTCCTTAATGTAGAAGCTGCTAAATCTTGTGTTATCCTGATTGTGTTTCCACAACACTTGAACTATTTCTTTCTGGCTGCTTGTAATATTTTCTACTTGACCTGGGAACTCTGGAATTTGGCTCCAATATTCCTAGAAGTTTTCCTTTGGGGATATCTTTCAGGAGGTGATCGGTGGATTCTTTCAATTTCTATTTTGCCCTCTGGTTCTAAAATATCTGGGCAGTTTTCCTGGATAATTTCCTGAAAGATGATATCTAGGGTCTTTTTTTGATCATGGCTTTCAGATAGTCCAATGATTTTTAAATTATCTCTCCTGGATCTATTTTCCAGGTCAGTTGTTTTTCCAATGAGATATTTCACATTCTCTTCTATTTTTTCATTCTTTGAGATTAGTTTTACAGTGCCTTTATTTCTCAAATTGTTACTAGCTTTCAATTTCTCCATTCTAATTTTTAAGGAAGTATTTTCTTCAGTAACCTTTTGGACTTCATTTTCAATTTGGCCAATTTTGCTTTTTAGGACATTCTTCTCCTCATTGGATTTTTGGACCTCTTTTGTCATTTGATTTAGGCTATTTTTTAAGTTCATTTTCTTCAGTATTTTTTGTGTGTGTGTGTCTCTGTTAGCATCACTCTCAATTTTTCCCCTACTTCTCTTACTTGCTTCTCAAAATCCTTTTTGAGCTCTTCCATGGCCTGGGTCCAATTTGTATTTTTCTTGGAGACTTTGAATTTAGGAGCTTTGGCTTCATTGTCTTCTTCTGGTTGTACGTTTTGATCTTCTTTGTCACTAAAATAAGACAATATAGTCTGACTCTTTTTGTGCTGCTTGCTCATGATTTTGGCCAATTATTTGAGGTATAAACTCTTTGTTAAGGTAGTAGTCTGTTTCCAGTGTGGAGAATGTACTAATCCAAGCTTCAAGGGTTTTGTGCATCTGTTTTCAGAGATACTTCTAGGGACCTGTAAATTTTCAGTTCTTCCAAGGAGCTATGATCAAGGGCGAGGTGTTTACTCCTTTCCTAGCCTGTGCTCTGATCTGTGAGTGATCACAAGCAGTCATTTCTGTCTTGGAAGTGTGAGGGTTTTCTCTCCACAGCCACTACAAGCTCCACCACACCAGTTCTCCTCCTTGCCCCAGGACCGCCACCCAGAACTGTGACTTATATTCAAGCATGGGCAAAGCAAGAGAATCCTTCACCAGCAGAGAGATCCCTGTAATACCCTTTTGATCAGCCACTCCATTCCCCCTCAGTCTGTGGGCCAGAAGCTCAGGAGGCAGCTGCAGCCCCAGGGGCCACGCTCTCTGGAACTGGAGCTGAGACTCCGCTCTGGTCTCTCACCACCCCGGAAACAAACTTTTCCCAATGACCTTCTAAGTTGTCTTTGGCATTCATGCATTGAGAAGTGTGGAAACCCCCACAGCTGCCTGTGATTCAGTCCTCTGAGGCCTGTTCCAGGTTCGCTGAGGCCTGCGTGCCCACGCAAACTGTTCTGCTCTAAAAGCCTGGTGTGATATACCTTTCTGATCAACCATCCAGGCTGTCTTAGGCTGGAAATCTGTTTCACTCTGTCTTTTTGTGGGTTCTGCTGCTTTAGAATTTGTTTAGAGCCATTTTTTATAGGTGTTTGGAGGGGTTTGTGGGACCGCTCAAGCAAGTCACTGCTTTTACCTAGTCATCTTGGCTCCGCCCCCCATAAATATGTAATTCTTGACAAAGGACCTTCAAGTTGACACACTGTTCATAGGAATGAATGGTTTTTATCATGGCATTCTTGCTATATAAAAAATCAGAAGCAAAAAAGGAAAAATGGCTGAGATTTGCTTGAGATAAAAAAAAGTCAATGATGTTGGTTTTATCTGTGCTTTATCTATTTGTGTATATGGGAAAAATGAGAACCATCAATTTCACGGTATATGTGTCTTATACAAAAGTGTTCATGATGAAAATTACGAGGTGATCACTATGTAAATAACTGGAATTCATGGTCTAACATCTATTGTTTAAAGTAATTCACATATTTTCAGCCTTCAACACCCACCTCCACAAGACCTTGAGTTCCAAACTGTCTCCCCAAGATGCTTTGCACTCTGATTACCACTTCTCTCAATCTGCCCTCCCTTCCATCACCCCTTTTCTCTTATCAACTTCCCCTTCTACTTTCCTGTAGGACAGTATAAATTTCTGTATCCCATTGCTATATTCTTATTTCCCAGTTGCATATAAAAACAATTTTAACATTAATTTTTAAAACTTTGATTTCTAAATTCTCTTCCTTCCTCCCTCCCCACCCACCCTCATTGAGAGGGCAAGCAATTCAATATAGGTTATACACGTGTAGTCAGGCAAAACATTCCATGTTAGTCATGTTGTGAAAGAGTAACTATATTTCCTTTCATCCTATCCTGCCCCTCACATATTCTATTCTTACCTTTGACCGTATCCCACCTCAAAAAATTTTGCTTCTGATTACCGTCCGTCTCCCAATTTTCCCTCCCTTCTATCACCCACCCTTTCTTAGCCCCTTTCACCCTATTTCCTATGGGGTAAGAGAGATGTATATACCCAATTGAGTGTGTATGTTATTCCCTCCTTAAATCAAATTCTATGAGAGTAAGACTTACTCATTTCCTCTCATTCCTCCCCACCCCCTCCACTGTAAGTTTCTTTTATGTGAGATAATTTACCCCATTCTACCTCTCCCTTTCTCTTTTTCCTATCCCCCCATCTTAATTTCATTGTTGTTGTAGTTGTTTTTAGATATCATCTACCCTAATACTGAGAAAGGTTTCATGAGTTACAAATATGATCTTTCCATGTAGGAATATAAATGACTCAACTTTACAAAGTTCCTTATGATTTCTCTTTCTTATTTACCTTTCCAGGCTTCTCTTGAGTTTTGTATTTGAAAATCAAATTTTCTGTTCAGCTATGGTCTTTTCATCATGAATGCTTGAAATTCCTCTACTAAATCTTGTGTTATCCTGATTGTGTTTCCACAGTACTTGAATTTTGTCTTTCTAGCTGCTTGCAATATTTTCTCCTTGACCTGGGAACTATGAAATTTGGCTATAATATTCCTAAGAGTTTTCCTTTGCCAATTTCTTTCAGGAGGTGATTGGTGGATTATTTAAATTTCTATTTTACCCTCTGTTGTAGTTTTTCTTGACAATTTCTTGAAAGATGATGTCTAGGCTCTTTTTTTGATCATGACTTTCTGGTAGCTCAATAATTTCAGAATTCTCTCTCCTGGATCTATTTTCCAGGTCAATTGTTTTTCCAATGAAATATTTCATATTGTCTTCTGTTTTTTCATTCTTTTCATTTTGTGTTATAATTTCTTGATTTGTCATAGTCAGCTTCCACTTGCTCCGTTCTAATTTTTAAGGAATCATTTTCTTCAGTGAGCTTTTAAACTTCCTTTTACATTTGGCCAGTTCTGCTTTTTAGGGTATTCTTCCCATTGGCTTTTTGGATCTCTTTTGCCATTTGATCTAGTCTATTTTTAAGATGTTATTTCTTCAGCATTTTTTGGGTCTCCTTTGGTAAGCTGTTGAATAGTTTTTCATGATTTTCTTGCATCACTGTCATTTCTCTTCCCAATTGTTCCTCTACTTCTCTTACTTGATTTTTAAAATCCTTTTGAGCTCTTTCATGGCCTGAGACCAATTCATATTTTTCTTTGAGGCTTTGGATGTAGGCGTTTTGACTTTGTTGTCTTCTTCTGGTTGTATGTTTTAATCTTCTTTGTCCACAATGTAAGATTATATAGCCTGAGATTTTTGTTTTGTTTTGTTTTGCTTTTTTTCCCCACTATGTGCTCATGTTTCCAGCCAATTACTTGTTTGTTGATTTTATTTTTTTTTAACTCTTTGTTAAGGTTAGAGCTCTGTTTCCTGTGTGGAGGGTGTACTATCCCAAACTTTGGGGGTCTTGTGCAGCTATTTTCAGAGATACTTCTAGGGACCTGTAAGTTTTTAGTTCTTCCAAGTTGTTATAATGTAAAAAAAGTGTTTACTCCTTTCCAGGCCTGTGCTCTGATCTATGACTGATCACAAGCACTCTTTTCTACCTTACAACTGTGAGGAGGATTCACTCCTCACCACTACCACAAGCTCTGCCATGCTATCGTTCCTTTCCCAAAGACTACAATTCAAGACTGTGTCCCAGATCCAGCCATGATGAAAGCAAGAGAACCCTGCCTCAGTGCCAGCAAAGAGATCCCTCCAATACCCCTCTGATCTAGGCCCACTGTCTGTGGGCCTAGAGCTCTGGAAGCAGCTGCCACTGCTACTACCCTAGCAGACCACACTCTTCTCTCACCCAGGTCCAATAGACCTTTCCTATTGACCTTCTTAGTTGTCTTTAGCATTTGTAGGCTGAGAAGTCTGGACAATGGCACCACTTCCAGCAATTTTGTCCCTCCCCAGGTTCACTAGGGCCCCTTCTTTACCTGTGCAGGCCATGTTGAACTGCACTCCTCTCCCTGCCTGGCAAAACAGACCTTTCTCATCAATCATTGAGGTTTTCCTTTGCTGGAAATTTGTTTCACTCCATCTTTTTGTAGGTTCTGCTGCCCTAGAATTTGTTTAGAGTCATTTTTAGAGATATTTAGTGAGGTTTGGGGGAGAGCTCAAGTAAGTCACTGCTTTTACTCAGCCATCTTGGCTCTGCCCCATTAGAGAGACTTTATGAAGAACATATTACAATGTTTCAACCTAAATATATTTTTAATTAATGTAAGGATGGGATTGGCGAGGATGGTAAATAGCTTCTAAAATATGGTTCAAAAGGATAAAATGAGAGGCAGACGGTATCATATACTACATAGAACTGTTGTTCTGTCCATCCTAAATGCTTTCTTTGAGAAAAAGTATTTGAGATGCTAGATATGGTGAGCATCAGAAAAAAAAAAGCACTTGTTCATATGCATACACACACACACACACACACACACACACACACACACACACACACATATATATATATATATATATATATTCTTTTTTATGGTATTTTCTTTTTCCTCTATTACATGTCAAGACAATTTTTAGCATTCATTTTTAGAAATTTTAAGTTCCAAATTTTTATCCCTCCCTCTTACTTCATTCTTCTTCCTAGAATGGTGGGTAATTTGATGTAGATCATAAATGTGCAATCATGTAAAACATATTTCCATTTTAGTCACAGTTGTGAAAAAAATAGATCAAAAGAAAAAATACAAAAAACAATAAAGTGGAAAAGTTTCTTGCTTTATATAAACTTGCATTATGCAAATTTGACTTTATTTCAAAATTTCTGAAAGAAATCAGCATTCCGAAATACCCCACCTACATTAACTTGACTGTACCGTATTTTATGTTCTCTTTCTTTGCTCCTGTTCTTTGCCCACACTTCAACAAAACAAAACAAAAATAGTAACAACAGTAATAACAACAACAACAACAACAAACTATTCCAAGTGAAAGCAAAAGAACTGACACTGGGAGAGACAGCCCCCATCATCGGATCATTGGCTTAACTTGAGATCTCCAGGTCCAAGAAAGGGGACCTTTACCCTTTTGTACTCATCTGCCCACGTGTCACCCCAATTGTCTGTCTTCTGTACATCTGAACTCATGTACCACATGTCTATGCCCAGCCTCTCACATGTCTCTAGTCCTTCCTATCTGTGCCTGTATCTGCCTCACTTGTGTTCTTTTCCTTGGTTCTAGCCAGCTCCCTATGTGGCTGGCACTGTCCCTTACATGTTCCTCTCCTGCCTCTCCTTTCTCTGTTCCCAGTCCGCTATATGTCCTTGAAATATTTGCCAGTCCCCTCCATCCATTGACACAAGGTCCCCATTCTTCCTTCTTACTCCCTCCCTTCCTCCCTTCCCCAAGTTCATGGGCAAATTGGCATTATGTAAAATGTTTACGTAAAGGACTATGGAACAATCCATTTAAGTAAAATGAGAACTCTTTGTATGCCACCATATACATAGATAAATAGAAACATAAGAGTATATATCTGTGCATACACTCAAACAAATATGTGGGTATATGTGTATGTATACACACACACATACAAATAAATATGTATGTATATATGTATACACACACACACACACACACACACAAAACCATACTATGATTAACAATTGTATGGAGATCTCACAGCTATCATCCATCAGTACATCTATCTTAGTGAGACACTGAAAATGGATAGATCATTCTAGAATTTAGTGCCAGGAGGACAGCCTTGATTGCCATTGGGAATTTGCACACATACATTCACACAGACATATGATGCATATACAAATACATACATATATAAATACTCATATATAATTTATGGAATTATTTCTGAACCATTAACCAGTTGTGTGGGAGTGTGTTCAGTAATTTTACAGTTATGTTCAACTCTTTCTGATGCCATTTGGGGTTTTCTTGGCAGAGATACTGGAGTGGTTTGACATTTCTTTCTCCAGGTCATTTTACAAATGAGAAACTGATGCAATAGTTAAGTGACTTGCCCAGGGTCACACAGCTAGTAAGTGTTGTGAGGCCAGATTTGAACTCAGGAAGATGATTCTCCTGCCTTCAGTCTTGGTGTTCTCCCTTCTATGCCACCTAACTACCTATTAAACAGTTAGCTGTCACCAAATTTTACTATTCAAATCTTACATAGTACATCTGGATACAGTAAAATAATGAAATTTGGAAAAATAGGTCTGTTGAAAACTTGGTCTTAAATCTTGAAAAGACCCTGAACCTGTTAAGGAAAAGTGTCTCCTCTCTGTTTCCAGAAAATACTCAAATGGTAGAGCCACAGAATTTAAATAATTATGGACTTCCAGGAGAGGAACCCTCCTAAAAAGATCAGAGATGAAGAAAGGATGTCCATTATTACCATTATTATTTAGTTAGGTATAGCAATAAGATAAGGAAAAGAAATGGAGGAATAAAAATAGGCAATGAAGAAAGAAAACTATCCCTTTTTTGTAGATGACATGATGGTATACTTAGAGAACCTGAGAATTAACTTAAAAAAAATCTAGTTAAAACAATTCAGCAAATCACATGATATAAAATAAACCCATATAAATTACCAGCAGCTGTATTAATTACCAAGAAAACTCAGAAGCAAGAGAATCCCATATAAAATATCTACAGACAATATAAAATACTTGGGATTCTACTTGCCAAGACAAACTCAGGAATTATGTAAACAAATTACACAACAATTTTCACTCAGAGACTGGATGAATATTAATTGCTTGTGGGTAGGCCTAACCAATGTAATAAAAATGACAATTCTACCTAATTATTAATTTACTTATTCAGTGACATACCAATCAAACCACAAAAAAATGTTTTATAGAGCTGGAACAATACTAACAAGGTTCATCTAGAAGAATAAATGGTCAAGAATATCAAAGGAATCATTGGGGGGAAAAAAAAAGATCAGGAAGGTGGCTGAACAGTTCCAGATTTCAATCTGTATTAAAAAAGGTAAACATCAGAACAATTTGGTACTGGCTAAGAAAGAGTGGTATATCAGTGCAATAGATTAGGCATACAATAATAGTAGGAAATGACCACAGTAATCTAGTGTTTCATAAACCCAAAGATGTGAGTTTGGGGGATAAGAACTTACCATTCAACAAAAGTGCTGGGAAAACTGGAAAGCAGTTTGGCAGAAAGTAGGCATAGATCAACATCTCACATTAAGATAAAGTAAAAATGAATAAATGATTTAGATATAAATAGTTATATCAAGTAAATTAGTGTGACATGGAAAAATGTAATTGATAACTCTATGGATAAGATAAGAATTAATGGTGAAACAAGAGACATAGAGGATAATGGGAAGTTAAGTAGACAATTTTGATTATAGGATATTAGAAAGATTTTGCATATACAAAACTAATAAAGCAAAAAGAAAAAAGAAAACAGGAAACTAAGAAAAAAGTATAGAGCATTTATCTTTCATAAAACCCTTTTTTTCTCAAAAATAGAAAGAACTGAGGCAAATTTATAAAAAATTAGAGCCATTACCTAGTTGATAAATGGTCAAAGGTTGTGAACAGGCAGTTTTCAAGAAGATGAAATCAAAGGTATCAATAGTCATATAAAAATACTATAAATCACTACTGATTAGAGAAGTGCAAATTAAAAAAACTCTGAGATATCTTTTCATACTTATCAGATTTGCTAACATGACAAGAAAGGAAAATGACAAATGCTGGAGGGTATGTGTAAAAAGTGAGACAGTAATATTTGTGAACTAGTCTAACCATTCTGAAGAACAGTTTAGACCTTTGCTCAAAAGGTTATCAAACTGTGCATACCCTTTTACCCAGCAATAGCAGTACTAGGTCTTTATCCCAAAGAGTTAAAAGAAAATGGAAAAGGATCAGTTTGTACAAAAATATTTAGAGTAGCTATTTTTGTGGTGGAAAAGAAATGGAAATTGAGAGGATGCACATAAATTGAGGAATGGATGAACAAGTTATGTTAATGCTTTCAAAAGACTTGGGAAGATTTCTATGAGTTCATGCAAAGTGAAGTGAGCAGAACCAGAAGAACATCAGACATGGTAACAACAATATTGTAGGGTTGAAAGGCTTAGCTTCTATGATCAAGACAATGATCCAAGAAAATTCCAGAGAACATATGATTTAAAAAATGCTATTGGGTGGAGCCGAGATGCTGGAGTGAAAAGAGTGACTTGTTGAGCTCTCTTCCATACCCCTCCAAATACCTGTAAAAAATGGTTCTAAACAAATTCTAGAGAAGCAGAACCCACAGAAAGACAGAGTGAAACAAGTTTCCAGCCCAAGACAACCTGGATGGTTGATTAGAAAGGTCTATCGCGCTGGACTGGGAGAGAAACACAGTTCAATGTGGATCCGCAGGCAAAGACCAATTCTCAGTGAACCAGGAACAGGTCTCAGAGCACCAAATCATGGGCAGCTGCGGAAGTTTCCAGACTGCTCAACCCACAAATGCCAAACACAACTAAGAAGGTCAGTAGGAAAAGTCTGTGATTAAGGTGAAAGAATCTTGGTCCCTGCCCCAGTCCTAGTGTAGCCCCGGGGCAGAGGCAACTTCCAGAGCTACCTGCCTACAGACTCAGGAGGAGAGGGAATCAAGTGGATGATGAGAGGGGGATTGCAGGGATCTCTTGGATGGTGATGAGGTAGGATTCTCTTGCTTTGCTGTGCTTGGATCTAGGACACAGTTCTTTCTGGTGATCCTGGGGCAAGGAGGAGTGCTGATGTGGTGGAACTGGTAGTGGAGGTATAGAGAGAATCCTCTTCACAGTTCCAAGGCAGAAAAAGAGTGCTTGTGGTCACTTATAGACCAGACCACAGGCCAAGAAAGGAGTAAACACCTTGCCCTTGATCATGCCACCTTGGAAGAACTGAAAACTTACACGTCCCTAGAAGTAACTCTGAAAAGAGCTGCACAAAACCCCTGAAGCTTGGAACAGTACATTCTCCACACTGGAAGCAGACCTTTACCTTAACAAAGACTTTAAAACTGAAGTAATTAGCTGGGATCATGAGCAAAATGTGCAAAAAAGTCAGACCATAGAATCTTTCTTTAGTGACAAAGAAGATCAAAACATACAACCAGAAGAAGATAGCAAAGTCAAAGCTCCCACATCCAAAGTCTCCAAGAAAAATATGAATTGGTCTCAGGCCATGGAAGAGCTCAAAAAGGATTGTGAGAAGCAAATAAGAGAAGTAGAAGAAAAACTGGGAAGAGAAATGAGAGTGATGCAAGAAAATCATGAAAAAACAAGGTCAACAGCTTGCTAAAAGAGACCTCAACAAATACCGAAAAAAAGAACACCTTAAAAAGTAGCTTAACCCAAATGACAAAAGAAGTCCAAAAAGCCAATAAGGAGAAGAATGCCTTCAAAAGTAGAATTGGCCAAATGGAAAAGGAAGTCCAAAAGCTCACTAAAGAAAATACATCCTTAAAAATGAGAATGGAGCAAATGGAAGCTAATGACTCTATGAGAAATGAAAACATTGTAAGACAAAACCAAAAGAATAAAAAAAAGAAGACAATATGAAATTCTCATTGGAAAAATAACTGACTTGGAAAATAGAGCCAGGAGACAGAATTCTAAAATTATTCACTATCTAAAAGCCATGATCAAAAAAAGAGCCTAGACATCATCTTTCAAGAACTTATCAAGGAAAACTGCCCTGATATTCTAGAACTAAAGAGTAAAATAGAAATAGAAACAATCTATTGATCACCTCCTGAAAGAGATTCCCAAAGGAAAACTCCTAGGAATATTGTAGCCAAATCCCAGTGTTCTGAGGTCAAGGAGAAAATATTACAAGCAGCCAGAAAGAAACAATTCAAGTATTGTGGAAAAACAATCAGAATAACAAAGGATTTAACAGCTTCTACATTAAGGGACCAGAGGGCTTGGAATATCATATTACAGAGGGCAAAGGAAATGAGATTACAGCCAAGAATCTCCTACTCAGCAAAACTGAGTACAATCCTTCACGGGGAAAATTGATATTCAGTGAAATAGAGAACTTTCAAGCATTCTTTTTTTTTTTGGTTAGGTAATGGGGTTAAGTGAGTTGCCCAAGGTCACACACCTAGTAAATGTTATGTGTCTGAAGCCAAATTTGAACTCAGATCCTCCTGAATCCAGGGCCTGTCCTCTATCCACTGTGCCACCTAGCTATCCCTCAAGCATTCTTGATGAAAAGACCAGAGCTGAATAGAAAATTTGACTTTCACATACAAGACTCAAGAGAAGCATGAAGAAGTAAACAAGAAAGAGAAAACATAAAGGAATTATTAAGGTTGAACTATTTACATTCCTACACGGAACGATGATATGTGTAATTCATGATACCTTTGCCAGTGTTAGGGTAGTTGGAGGGGAAAAAAAAAAACCTTATATGTATAGATAGATTGATGTACAGAGGGCACAGGGTCAGCTGAAGATGAATGGGTGATTTATGGAAAATAAAATTAAGGGGTGAGAGAGGATTCCACTGGGAGAAGGAGAAAGGGAGAGATAGAATGGGGTAAATTATTTCACATAAAACAGACAAGAAAAGGCTTTTACAGTCAAAGGAAAGTGGAGAAAAGTGAAAGGAAATGAGTGAATCTTATTCTTATAGGCTTTGGCTTAAGGAGGGAATAACACAGACACTCTATTGAGTATGGAGAGCTATCTTACACTACAGGAAAATAGGAGGGACTGGGATAAGAGAGTGGGGGATGATAGAGGCGAGGGCACACTGGGGGAAGGGATAATCAGAAGTGAACACTTCTGAGTAGGGACAGGGTCAAAAGAGAGAATAGAATAAATGGGGGGCAAATAGGATTAAGGAAAATATACTTAGTTTTCCACTGCATGACTACTATGGAAGTGTTTTGCATGACTACACATATATAACCTGTATCAGGTTCCTTGCACTCTCAATGAGGGTGGAGGAAGGAGGAAGGGAGAAAATTTGGAACCCAAAGTTTTAAAAACAAATGTAAAAAAAATGTTTTCACATGCAACTTGGAAATAAGATATACAGGCAATGGGGTATAGAAATCTACCCTGCCCTACAGGAAAATAGAAGGGGAAGGGAATAAAACAAGAGGGGGAAGATAGAAGGAAGGACAGATTACGGGAAAAGGTATTCAGAAGGCATGCTGTTTTAGGGTTGGGGGAGGGACGAGATGGGGAGAAAATTTGGAACTCAAAATCTTGTGGAAGTGAATGTTGAAAACTAAAAACGAATCAATGAATCTTAAAAAAAAAGAAAAAGAAAAAGGGAGCTGAACTAGATATTTTACACCTCATGTCACATTGGGGCAAAGAGATTTCCTTTCTCTCTGAAGTTTTTTTTTTAATGGACTGTTTTTTATTTTAAGAGGCATTGATCTAGAACCAAAAGAGCCATATTTTTAGATTTAAATTGTGGATTTTCAAAGTCATCTCTAAAGGCTAATAAGGTTTTAATGAGCTAGTCAATGACAAAGAGCACAGCACAATATTGTTCTGTAATAGTCAGTCAACAAGTGCTTATTAAGTGCGTACTGTGTGCCAAACTCTGCTGTAAGTGCGGTGGCTATAAAAACAGTAAAAACAGAATGAAACAAAACACACACACACACACACACACACACACACACACTATCTACCTCCACAGAGAGAACTGATGAACTCTGAATGCAGGTTGAAGCATACTTTTTCCTTAAACTTTATATTTATTGCTGTGTTTTGTTTATGTTTTCTTTTGCAACATTGGTAATGTGAAAATATTTTTCGCATAATTCTTACATATAGTTAATATCCACTTGTAAGCCTTCTCCAGGAAGAGAGTAAGGTGGGAGGGATGGAGAGAATTTAAAGTTTTTATATTTGAAAAAAAAAGATAGTTGAAAAATTATCTGTAATTGGGAATTGTATAATGAAATATATAAAATATATTTGAAAAAGGTAGAATCACATTGCTTCAATTTTTCATGTTTCTTGTTCTCATATTTCCCATTCTCTCTATTGCTACCCTTTTTTAACTATTCAGCATTTCTCACATGAATTTTTACAATCTTCCTCACTTGTTTACTACTCAGCAATCTTTTTAATCTTCTATTTTTTTTTCCTTTTAATCATATTTCATTTTTTTCCAATTATATCTAAAGACAATTTTCAGTTTTCATTTTATAAGATTTTGAGTTCCAAATTTTTCTCTCTCCCTCCCTTCCTTCCCCTCTTCCTAAAAGGGTAAGGAATTTGATCTAGGTTATATATGTGCAATCAGATAAACATTTTCATATTAGTCACAGTTGTGAAAGAAGAAACAGACCAAAAAGAAAGGAGCAGTAAAAAAAAAAAAAACAAAATAACTGAAAATACTATGCTTTAATCTGTATTCAGAGGGCATCAGTTCTTTATCTGGATGTGAATAGCATTTTTCTTCATGTGTCCTTTGGAATTGTCTTGGATCATTGTATTGCTGAGAAATGTTAAGTTATTCATAGTAGAAAATAATGCAATGTTTCTGTTACTGTGTACAATGTTTTCCTGGTTCTGCTCATTAAATTTTGCAATAGTTAATATGTTTCTCCAGTTTTTTTTTTCTGAAATCTGCCTGCTCATCATATTTTTTTTGCTCTTCATTTGTTTTATTTGTTTCCCTAAATTTACTTTATTTTTAGTTTTCAGCATTCACTTCCATAAGACTGAGTTTAAAAATTTTCCCCCATCACACATCTCCCCCCTCTAAGATGGCATACAATCAGATATAGGCTTTACATATTCATTCACGTTAAGCATATTTTCTCTTTAATCATGATGTAAAGAACAATTAGAACTAATGGGAGGAACCACAAGAATGAAGCAATTAAAACAAGACAACAAAGGAAAAGGAGAGAAAATAGGATGCTTCCATCTGCTTTCAGAATTTGTATTTCTTTCTCTGGGTGTAGATAGTAATTTACAACGTGAATCTTTGGAAGTTGTCTTAGATTCTTATTTTGCTGTGAAGAGCCAAGTATCAAAGTCAGTCATCCCATGATGTGACTGTTACTGTGTACAATGTTGTCCTGGTTCTGCTTATTTCACTCCATATCAGTTCATGTAAGTTTTTCCCAGTTTTTTTTAGGTCTGCTTTTTCTGCATCTATTGAGATGATCACTTGGTTTCTGTTAGTCTTGGTGTTGATATGATCAGTTATGCTGATAGTTTTCCTGACATTGAACCAGCCCTGAATTCCTGGTATAAATTCTATCTGATCATAGTGCATTATTCTTGTGATAAGTTGCTGTAATCTACTTGCTAATATTTTATTTTAATTTTTTTGCATCTATATTCATTAGAGAAATTGGTCTGTAATTTTCTTTCTCTGTTTTGACTCTTCCCAGTTTAGGTATCAGCACCATATTTGTATCATAAAAAGAATTTGGTAAGACTCCTTCTTCACCTTTTTTCCAAAATAGTCTATATAGTATTGGAATTAAATGTTCTTTAAATGTTTGATAGAATTCACTTGCAACTCCATCTTGCCCTGGAGATTTTTTCCTAGAGAGTTCAACAATTGCTTGTTCAATTTCTTTTTCTGAGATGGGGTTATTGAAGTATTTTCCTTCCTCTTCTGTTAATCTGGGAAAATTATATTTTTTGTAAATATGTTTCCTTTTCACTAAGATTGTCGAATTTATTAGCATACAGTTGGGCAAAATAGCTCCTAATCATTGTTTTAATTTCCCCTTCCTTGGTTGTGGATTCACCCTTCCCATTCTTGATACTGGTAATTTGGTTTTCTTCTTTCTTTTTTTAAATTAAATTAACCAAAGGTTTATCTATTTTATTGGCTTTTTTTTCATAAAACCAGCTCTTACTTTTATTTACTACTTCACTAGTTTTCTTAATTTCAATTTTATTAATTTTTCTTTTGGTTTTCAATATTTCTAATTTGGTGTAAAATTGAGGATTTTAATCTGTTCTTTTTCTAGCTTTTTTTTTTAGTTGTATGCCCAATTCATTGATCTCCTCTTTCTCTATTTTATTCATATAAGCATTTAGAGATATAAAACTTCCCCTAAGAACTGCTTTCACTGAATCCCACAAGTTTTGGTATGCTGTCTCATAATTGTCATTCTCTTAAATGAAGTTATTGATTGTTTCTATGATTTGTTGTTTGACCCACTCATTTTTTAGGATTAGATTATTTAGTTTCAAATTATTTTTTAGTCTATCTTTCCATGGCCCTTTATTACATATTATTTGTATAGTATCATGATCTGAAAAGGATGCATTTAATATTCTGCCTTTCTGCATTGGATTGTGAGGTTATGCCCTAGTACAAGGTCAATTTTTGTGTATATGGTATGTACTGCCAAGAAAAAAAAAAAAGTATATTCCTTTCTATCCCCATTCAGTTTTCTCTACAGGTTTACCATACCTAAATTTTCTAATATTCTATTCACCTCCTTAACTTTTTTCTTGTTTATTTTGTGGTTAGATTCATCTAGTTCACAGAGAGGGAGTCTGAGGTCCCCCACTAGTATAGTATTGTTGTCTATTTCTTCCTGTAACTCCCTGAACTTCTCCTGTAAGAATTGAGATGCTATACCATTTGGTGCATACGTTTAGTAATGATATTATTTCATTGTCAATGGTGCCTTTTATCAGGATGTAGTTTCCTTCATTATCTCTTTTGATAAGATCTATTTTTGGTTTTGCTTTGTCTGAGATCATGATTACTACCCCTGCTCTTTTCTTTTACTTCAGCTGAAGCATAATATATTCTGCTACAGCCTTTTACCTTTACCCTGTGTGTGTTATTCTTTTTCAAATGTCTTTCCTGTAAATAACATATTATAGGATTATTTTTAATCTGTTTTGCTATTCAATTCTGTTTTATGGGAGAGTTCATCCCATTCACATTCACAGTTATAATTACTATCTGCATCTTTCTCTCCATCCTTCCCTCAACCCCTGTTTATGCTTTTCTTTCTCCTTTCCTCTCCTCACTAGTGTTTTGCCACCTCCCTCAGTCCCTATTCCCTTTTATTAGCCCCTTACCTTTTCTTCCCTTTTGCCCTCCTACTGCCTATACCTAAATGATTATGTTATTCACTTCTTGAGCCAAAATCCGATGACAATAAGGTTCTAACAATGCTCATCTCCCTCCCTTCTTTTCTTATGCTGTAATTTGTTTTTGTGTCTTTCCCTGTAATGTAATTTCCCCTTGTCTGCCTCCTCCTTTCTTAATAAATTTTCTTAGATCAGATTAATCCACTTACTTGGATCCATTTAACCCACTTGATTAATATTTTTTTTTATTGTTACATCGAAGTCAAAGTATATCCACCCGCTTTATGTATAATCTTTTAACATGGTGTAATAACAATGCAGTTCTCAAGAGTTACAAGTGTCATCTTCACCTGTAGGGATGTAAACAGCTCACCCTCATTAAAAACATATTATATCTTTCTGTCCCACTTACCTTTTTATGTCTCTCTTGAGCCTTGCACTTTAAGATCAAAGTTTCTCTTGAGCTCTAGTCTTTTTATCAGGAAGGTTTCAAAGTCCCCCATTTCATTGAATATCCATCTCCTCCCCTGAAAAATAACACTCATGTTTTTATTATTTTTTTCTTTTTTAATTTATTTTTAATTTAATTTATTTATTTTGATTTATCAACACTCACTTCCATATGCTTTTGAGTTTAAAATTTTTCTCCCCCTTTCTCCCCACCACCCTCTCCAACACTGTGCACAATCTGTTATAGGCTATGCATTTACATTCCTATTAAACATATTTTCACATTAGTGAAGTTGTAAGTTAAAATAAAAACCAACAGGAGGAACCATCAGAAAGAGGAAACAAAACTCAACAGAACAGAAAAAACAATAGCAATTCAACTTCCATAGTTCTTTCTTCGGATGTGGATAGCATTTTAATCCATTCTGCTATCTGCTTCCATTTTATGGGAGAGTTCATCCCATTCACATTCACAGTTATGATTACTATCTGTGTCATTTTCTCCATCTTTTCTTCCCCATTTATGCTTTTCTTTCTCCTTTCTCCTTTCCCCCCTCCCTAGTGTTTTGCTTTTGACCACCACCTCCTTCAGTCTCTCCTCCCTTCTATTATCCCTTTCCTTTTTCTTCCCCTTAGCCTTACTGCTTCCTCCCTCCCTTCTAACCCCCCTCCCTTTTCTTTCCCCTTTTTCCTCTTACTGCCTACAGGGCAAGTTGGATTTCTATACCTAACTGATTATGTTATTACCTTCTTGAGTCAAATTTGATGACAGTAAGGTTCAAACAATGCTCACCCCAATCCCTTCTTTCCCTCTACTGCAATAGGATTTTTTGTCTTTTCCTGTAATGTAATTTCCCCTTGTCTGCCTCCTTTCTCAGTACTTTTTCTAAGATCAGACTAATCCACTTACTTGGGTCCATTTAAACCACTTGATTAGATTTTTTTTTATCATTACATCAAAGTCAACTAATATCCACCCCCTTTATGTATACTCCTTTAACATGGTGTAATAACAATACAATTCTCAAGAGTTGCAAGTGTCATCTTCTCTTGTAGGGATGTAAACAGTCCTCCTTATTAAAAACATACTGTATCTTTCTGTCCCATTTACCTTTTTATGTCTCTCTTGAATCTCGTACTTAAAGATAAAATTTTTTTGTTGAGCTCTGGTCTTTTTATGAGGAAGGTTTGGAAGTCCCATATTTCATTGAATATACATCTCCTCCCTTGAAAAATCATGCTCATTTTTCCAGGTTAGTTGATCCTTGGCTGCAATCCAAGCTCCTTTGCCTTATGGAATATCGTGTTCCAAGCTCAGCAGTGTTTTAATGTAGAAGCTGCAAGATCCTGTGTAATCCTGACTGTGGTTCCATGATATTTAAATTGCTTTTTATTTTCTGGCTCCTTGCAGTATTTTCTCTTTCATCTGGTAATTTTGGAATTTAACTATTATGTTTCTTGGCATTTTCAATTTGGGATCTCTTTCTACAGTCATTTGACATTCTTGTTCCAGGACTTCAGGGCAGATTTCCTTCATGATTTCCTGAAAGATACTGGCCAGGCTCTTTTTTTCATAATGATTTTCAGATAGTCCAATAATTTTTAAATTGTTTGTCCTGGATCAATTTTCCAGGTCGGTTGTTTTACCGATGAGATATTTTATGTTTTCATCTACTTTTTTCATTTTTTTGTTTCTGTTTGACTGATTCTTGCTCTGTCATAGAGTCATTAGTTTCCATTTGTCCAATTCTAGTTTTTAACAGATTGTTTTCTTCTGTTAGTTTTTGTACTTCCTTCCTTCTCCAGTTGGCCAATTGTTGTTTTAAGGGATTTGTTTTCTTCAGTGCACTTTTTTTTTCCAGTTTACAAATGTGTTTTTTAAGGACTCTTCTACCTCTCTCATTTGACTATTAAAATCCTTCTTGAGCTCTTCTAAGAAGGCTTCAGACCAGTTCATATTCCCTTTTGTTGTTGCAGATGTGGGTTTGTTGACAATGTTCTCTTCAGAATTTCTGTCTTGATGTTCACTGTTGTCATAATATGAATCTATGGTACATTTCTTTTTACTCATGGTTTCTTTATTCCCTGGCCTTTAAAGAGATTGAGGTGTCCTTCTGGGGAGTAGAGGGCACTGACCTAAGCTTCTTGTGTTGGGAGCCTAGGTCTTGGTCATTGTCTTTGTGTGCTGGGGCCTCTTATGTTGGCAATTGGAGGCTGCAGGGTTCTGGCAGCTTACCTGGTGTTGGGCTGGAATCAGCAAGGCTGGAGCTTTCAGGAAGTTCTAGGTTGCTTGCTTTTCCTTTCCTTTAGCTTCCTTCAGCTCCTTTCAGATGGGTGCTGCAGGGTATTTATCTTCCTGGGGGCCCTTGCAATGCTGCCTCCCCCATTTCTGCTAATGCACTGGGAGATTCCTTTGTGGTAGAATGCCAAGGCACCTGGTGGTTTTCTGAGCTGGTTTTCACCAGTTCCCTGCCCTCACTGAGGCACTCTGAGGTCCAGGTGTTGGTGTTTGCCTGCTCTACCATCTGGGCTTCAGGATCTCCTCCTGGTTGGTAGTTGGAGGCTGTAGGGTTCTGACAGCTTACCTGGTGTTGGGTTGGAATCAGCAAGGCTGGGAATTTAGGTTTTTTCTTTCTTCAGCTCCTTTCAGATGAATGATGCAGGGTGCTTACTGGGGTCCTTTGTAGTGCTGCTTCCCTTATTTTTCTTGAGGCACTGGGAGACCTGTTTGCTGGGCTGCTGCGCTGCTGTTTCCCATCTTTTTTCCAGTTCAGGTGTTCCAGGATGTTTTTTGTGGTGATATTTTCTGGATTTTCAGAGGTTGATAGGGGAGGGTGAGAGTGACTACTGTTTTACTCCTCCATCTTGGCTCCCAGAAGCAGAAGGATCATACTCATTTTTGCTAGGTAGTTGATACTTGGCTGTAATCCAAGCTCCTTTGCCTTGTAGAATATTATGTTCTACCCCCTATGGTCTTTTAATGTAGAAGCTGCAAGGTCCTGTGTAATTATGACTGTGGTTCCATGACATTTAAATTGTTTCTTTCTGTTTGCTAACAATATTTTCTCTTTGACCCAGTAAATTTGGAATTTTGCTACTATAGTCCTTGGTGTTTTCAATTTGGGATCTGTTTCAGGAGGTGATCATTGGATTCTTTCTATGGCTATTTTACCCTCTGTTTCTAGAACCTCAGGGCAGTTTTCCTTTATGATTTCCTGAAAGACACTGTCCAGCCTCTTTTTTTTTCATCGTGATTTTCAGGTAGACCAATAATTTTTAAATTGTCTCTCCTGGATCAATTTTCCAGGTCAGTTGTTTTACTAATGAGGTGTTTTACATTTTCATCTATTTTTTCATTCTTTTGTTTCTGTTTGACTGATTCTTGGTCTCTCATAGAGTTCTTAGCTCCATTTGCCCAATCCTAATTTTTAACAAATTGTTTCCTTCTGTTAGATTTTGTGCCTCATTCCCTATTTGGCCAATTTTTCTTCTTTTCTTTTCTTTTCTTTTTTTTTCTTTTCTTTTTTTTTTTTCTTAGGGACTTGTTTTCTTCAGTGTACTTTTTTTTCCATTTGGCCAATTGTGTTTTTTTAGGGACTTGTTTTCTTCAGTGTACTTTTTTTTCCAGTTGCCCAATTGTATTTTTTAAGGACTCTTCTACCTCTCTTATTTGACTTTTAAAATCCTTCTTGAGTTCTTTTACGAAGGCTTTTGGGCTTTGGACCAGTTCGTATTCCATTTTGAGTTTGCAGATGTGGGTTTGCTGACAATGTTGTCATCTTCAGAATTTATGCCTTGATCTTCACTTTTCTCATAATATGAATCTATGGTACATTTCTTTTTGCTCATGCTGTTTCCTTATTTCCTGGCCTTTAAAGAGATTTAGCTCCTGCTGGGGAGCAGAGGGCTCTGATGCAAGCTTCTTGTGTTGTGAACCTCGGGCATGGTCACTGGCTTTGTGTGCTAGGGCCTCTGATGCTTTCAGTTGGAGGCTGTAACATAGCTGATGTTGGTCTGGAATCAGCAACATTGGAACCAAGTAGTTTTGATGATTGCTGCTTTATAATACAATTTAATATCAGGTATAGCTAGGCCACATTCACTTGTATTTCTTTTCATTAGTTCCTTTGATATTCTGGACTTTTTGTTCTTCCAGATGAATTTTGGTTTTCTTTAGTTTTGCTTGTTTTTCTAGCTGTATAAAACATTTTTGGTAGTTTGATTGGTATGCCACTGAAAAGGTAAATTAGGTAGAATTGTCATTTTTCTTATATTAGCACAACCTATCCATGTGCAACTGATAATTTTCTAATTGTTTAGATCTGACTTTATCTGTGTGAAAAGTGTTTTGTAATTATGTTCCTGGGTTTGTTTTGGCAAGTAGACTCCCACATATTTTATACTGTCTATAGTAATTTTAAATGGAATTTCTCTTTCTATCTATTGCTGCTGGGATTTGTTAATAATACATAGAAATGCTGATGATTTATGTGGGTTTACTGCATAGCCTGCAACTTTACTAGACTTGTTCATTCTTTCACATAGTTTTTACTTGATTCTCTAGGATTCTCTACTATATCATCATATTATCTGTAAAGAGTGACAACTTTGTTTTTTCTTTGCCTATTCTAATTTCTTCAATTTCTTTTACTTCTCTAATTACTACAGCTAACATTTCTAGCACAATATTAAATAACAGTGGTGATAATAGACATCCTTGTTTCACCTCCAATCTTATTGGAAATGCTTCTACTTCATCCCAATTATATAATGCTTGCTGATGGTTTTTGATAGATGTGATTTATAATTTTAAGGAAGATTCCATTTCTTCTTATGCTTTCTAGTGTTTTTAATTGGAATGGGTATTGTATTTTGTCAAATGCTTTTTCTACATATATTGAGATAATCATATGATTTCTTTCAATTTTATTGCTGATATGGTCAACCATTCTGATACTTTCCCTAATATTGAGCCAGTCCTACATTCCTGGTACAAATCCTGCATGGTCATAGTGTATTATCCTCAAAATGATTGTTTTAATCTCTTTGCTAATATTTCTTTTAAAATTTTTCATCTGTATTCATTAGGGAAATTGGTCCATAATTTTCTTTTTCTGTTTTGGCTCTTGCTGGTATCAACACCATATTTGTATCATAAAAAGAATTTGGTAGGATTCCTTCACCTATTTTCTCACATAGTTCATAAAGTATTCAAATTAGTTTTTCTTTAAATGTTTGATAGAATTCACTGGTAAATACATCTACCCTTGTAGATTTTTTCCTAGGAAGTTCATTGATGGCTTGTTCAATTTTCTGAAATGGGGTTAAGTATTTTATTTCTTCTGTTAATCTGGATGATTTATATTTTTGTAAATATTCATCCATTTCACTAAGATTCTCAAATTTATTGGCATACAGTTGGGCAAAATAGCTTCTCACTATTTTTTTTTTAATTTCCTCTTCATTAATGGCGAACTCCCACATTTTGTTTTTGATGCTGGTAATTTGGTTTTCTTTCTTTTTTTTTTTAAATCAAATTAACCAAAGGTTTATCTATTTTATTTTTTTCTTAAACCACTTGTTAGTTTTATTTATTAGTTCAATAGTTTTCTTCATTTCAATTTTATTAATCTCTCCTTTGGTTTTCAGAATTTCTAATTTGGTATTTAACTGTGAACAAATCTTCAATTTGTTCTTTTTCTAGCTCTTTTAGTTGCATGCCCAATTTATCGAACTCTTCTTTCTCTATTTTATTTAAATAAGCATTTAGAGACACAAAACTTCCCCTAAGGAGTGCTTTTGCTGTGTCCCATAATTTTTGATATGTTGCCTCATTTTTGTCATTCTCTTGGATGAAGTTATTGATTGTTTTTATGATTTGTTGTTTGACCCATTCATTCTTTAGGATTAGATTGTTTAGTTTCCAATTAATTTTTAGACTATTTTTCCATGGAAATTTTATTGCATTATGATCTGAAAATGATGAATTTAATACTTCTGCCTTTGTGCATTGGATTATGATGTTTTTATGCCATGGTAAATGGTCAATTTTTGTATTGTTGCCATGTATTGCAAAACCAGGTATATTCCTTTCTGTTCCCATTACTTTTCTCCAGAGGTCAACCATATTTTACTTTTCTTAGACTCTATTAATCTCCTTAATTTCTTTATTGTTTATTTTGTGGTTAGATTTATCTAATTCTGAGAGGGGGAGGTTGAAGTCCCCCACTAGTATGGTTTTGCTATCTATTTCTTCCTGTATCTTCCTCAATTTTTCCTTCAAGAATTTGGCTGCTATACCTGCTTATTATTTCTTATTGCAAAACAGTATTCAATTACATTCATGTACCACAACTTGTTCAGCCATTCACCAATTGATGGGCATCCCCTCAATTTCCAATATTTTGCCACCACAAGAAGAGCTACCATAAATATTTTTGCATATGTAGGTCCTTTTTTTTTCTTTTTTTATGATCTCTTTGGGAAATAGACTCAGTAGAGCTATTGCTGGATCTAAAGGTATGCACAGTTTTGTTGCTCTTTGAACATAGTTTCAAATTGCTCTCCAGTATGGTTGGATTAATTTACAACTCCACCAACAATGCATTAGTGTCCCAATTTTCTCACATCTTCTCCAACATTTAAAATTTTCCTTTTTTTTTTTTGCCAATTAGCTAATCAGTAAGTGTAAGATGATACCTCAAGGTTATTTTAATTTGCATTTTTCTAATCCAAAGTGATTTAGAACACTTCTTCATATGACTTTAGATAGCTTTGACTCTTCTAAAAACTGCCTATTCATATTATTTGACCATTTGTCAATTGGGGAATGGAAAGAGCATTTAATTTAGAAACCTGGGTTGAAATTGAGACTCTTACATCAACTCTTGCAATGAACAAATCTTGGCATAAATTTCCTTTCTGGCAAAATAAGGTGATTGGATTAGATAGTTCTTACATGCTTAAAAGCATGTAACATATGGCTTTCTTTGATTTCAATTGCTTTCCCGATGACTCCTGCTTGGGTCAAAGAAACACACTAACTCTGGGGGCTTGAAGCTTAAATTTGAGAAATGGTCTAAAGATGTTCTTCCTAGTTCCCAAGTATTAACTTTGGGGTCACATCACACTGAATATGTTCAGCCACGTGAAGCACCCCTCAACCTAATTCGTACTCACAGGAATGTGCCATATTTATGGGGAGAAACAGGAGAGAAAGATTCATGTTTCCCCACTGGACTCTGTGGTAGTTAGAAGTGCTGTGAATATCATTCTTCACATCCTATCATTGTGACTTTTCTCCCTGCCATCCCTTTCTCTGGGAAAAGCCAGTCTCCCCACCCCCCTTTCCTGGCTCTAACCCCTTCATCTCCCCAATCCCTGGACTCCCCATCATCAGCTCCTCCCCAGAATTCGAAGTCCCTTCTTCTGTTCTCTCATTGGGTCCTCTCCTCCCAGATGTAGCTCTTCACCTCAACCTCACCACCCAGCATGGGTGGTTCAATCCCCACCTTCCCCCTTCAGGGCTCCTGCACCTCCCTCATATGCCTGAGATCCTAATCTTCCTATTTTTCAGGTCACAGTCAGATTATCATTTCTATTCATCATCATCATCATTATCTTCTTCTTCTTCTTCTTCTTCTTCTTCTTCTTCTTCTTCTTCTTCTTCTCTTCTTCTTCTGGCATGGTTCTAATGACATTATTCCAATGCTCAGAAAAATGATACTTAGTGGCTGACCCCATGGACCTTTGGGACTATCTCAGTTCCTAAGCTGGGCATTCTAGTTTTCTATTACCTGTTACTAACCTACCTTTCCAATATTAGCTACTTTTTAAATACCTTCATCTTTCTCCAACTTTTCTCTGTTCCCCAAATACCTATGCTGGTCATGCTGTTCTCTCCAACAATAACATCCTCCTCTGTTTCTTTGTTGCTCAGCCATTTTTAGCCATGTCCAACTCTTTGTGACCCCATTTGTAGTTATCTTGTGAAGACACTGGAGTGTTTTACCATTTTCTTCTCAGCTCATTTTACAGATGAAGAAACAGGCAAACAGGCTTAAGTGACCTACACAGAGTCATAAGTTATTAATTGTCTGAGGCCAGATTTGAACTCAGGAATATGAGTCTTACTGACTCCATGACTGGCACTCTATCCACTACACCACCTAGATGCCCCTGGTTCTTCCTTTCTGATTACTATACATTATTGAAAGCTGCTCTTAAATGCAATCATTCATAGGTAAACTTTCTTAATCCTTCTAGCTAGAAGTCATATTTCATTCATCTATTCTTACAGCATTTATACCACTCTTACTTCTACACAGAGAAAAGGATAAGTGATCTTGAGAAAGCTTAAGAGAGAATAAGAGATAAGATAGCAGAGCACAGTAGGTTTGAAACAATCAGTAGAGAAAAGTCTATACATGTATGCAACACTCTTCATGTTCCTCCCCAATCAGAACTCCAGTTAGGGTGTCTGTGAATCCAGTTAAGGCATTATCACAGGGGGAATTTCTGAATGTGCTGGCATTCCCAGAGAGGGAAGCAAAAGATTAGAGGGATGGTAGTAGCATATTTTTCATGGACACTGCTTCTTGGTGAGGGAAAGAAGCACAAAGTTATCGGAGTGGATCGAGTTTCTGGATCTGACTTAGAGAAAGAAAGATTTCTTAGATAGTAGTAAGCAATTGATCCATGGCTCCTGAAGATATAAGAAGCAACTACATTGCTGTGAAGCTTAAGGAGATTCAATGAACAAAACTATGGCAGCAAACCTATATCTTGCCTTCCACTGCAAACTCGTGTAGATATGAAGGAAATGGTACTGTCTGGCAAACACAAATTTCCCTTTCAGGGTAAACTAAGACAGGGTAGTACTATAAGTCTGTAGGATTGTTGAAGTTCCTAGTATGAGTAGGGCTTATGGAAAAAAAAAGTTAAACTTGTACATTCCAGAGAGTCCTTTGTGTTTTATATTTTTGGAGGAGTAATATAAAGCACTTATTCCAAATCATTCACTATGTATGAGATAAGGGGAAAACATGTCTCTCACACAAATTAATTTTACTTATTTATATACATTTATATGCACACATAGATATACACCAGATATATACATATACATATGTGTGTATATGTATATATACATTTATGTGTGCATATATGTATATATGTATACATATATGTGTATATTTATCTCTGTATCTATCTCTGTATCTATCTCTGTATCTATCTATCTATCTATCTATCTATCTATCTATCTATCTATCTATATCTCATGACCCGTATGAACTGAGTCCTTTTTACTCATGTCTATGGAAACTAAGAAATGATAAAATTCTGATGTTCCTAGAAAATACTCTGGATGGGAACATAAGCCAAAGACTGATTTGTGTTCTCCCATTGTGGCCAAAATTCAATCCTATGTGCACCCACATTTGGGGAGGGTTATTGTTATATCACAGTAATTTCTGTATTATCTCCTTCACTATAATGTAATCACCATATCAAACATGAGATCTTACTTGCTCTATGGTGACTATGTGCTGTACCGAGAAATCAGCGAGTGAGATCCAGACGTAATTTAAGATGTGGATTTATTAGTGAGTGGCTGCCAGGGGTATGCAAATCCAAAGCAAGCAGCAGCCATCAGGGGTGGAGCTAGGGTTTATATAGAAAAGAGCATGGGAAAGAAATGCGAGAAACACTGATGAGGTAATCCAAAGATGCAGGTGTCTTTGGGGCTATGGATGGGAAAGTACAGGGAGTATACAGGACAGGGAGGGGGATGGATCTTTGAAGTCTGGCAAGAGGAATAGTTCTTGGGCTGGTCAAGGACAACCCTCTCCCTCTGTCTTGATGAGAGAATGCTCTGCAACAAGGGAAAGCTTTCTCACAACACAGGAACTTACTGAGGAATTGGGAGGCTTCCAGAGACATGATCTGAGGGCTGGGGTCTGAGCAGCCCAGCTCTGTGTAGCTGTACCAGGGAGAGAGATAAGGGTCATGCTGAGGCCCATGCATGAATAACTGCTAGGCACAGTGTCCTTGGGCTGGGGAATGGTTGTTAGAGACAGTGTTTTTGAGACTAGGGAGAAATTGGGGCACAAGTACAAGCACAAGCACCCAAGCACCCCATTATTGCAGACCAAAGATCACACAAACCAGACCAGGTGTCCTGGTCTCTGGTATAAACATAATTATCTAAAGCAATTATATTGCAAGCTTTCTTATCCATTTGCATTGGAGGTACGGGCTATGCTGAGCTATGCAAGAGTACATTTCACTATTGTTTAGATTTAGGAGGAAAGAGGTCTGGGGCAAGATTAAGCACCAACTTTTGCTTTCCATGGCTTAAAGGGCCCTACTACCTAAATGGCAAAATAATGTCCTATATTACATATGCACTTAAGGGTTAGTATTTTTAAAAAATACTATTGAATATTCCATGTGTTCAATTATTGCACACAGACAAACAAAGATGGTTGCTAGTTAACAAGGTATGTTTTTGCTTGTTTATTTTTAAATGTAGAAATTGGGACACTTCAAAGACTTGTAATTTTCTTGTATGGCATTCTGATGATAGAATTCGGGAGTTTCTGTGGCTCCCAAATGAATCACATTTCAGGCAAGTACATGAGACCAATAACTTAAAGACAGTTTTTTTTTTTAACTCTACCACTCATGTAAGAAAACTAGAAATATTGCACAATAACTCAAAATGGAAAATAGAAGTATGCTCATTTCACTTCTCTTTCACTCTCCCTAAGCTTCTTAAATCTTTCCCATCATCTTCCAAGAAAGATTTCTAAAGTAACCTTAAAATTGTCTCCAGGGAAATTCAAGTTGTGATCATCTTCAAGTTATGATTATAAAGATGTGACCACAATTAAAATTGGGATCATTTATCACATTCCTGTTCTTTCCTTCTCCCTTTCTAGTTGCCAGACTCCTTTTTCTATTACTCCCTTGTGTGCTGGCACAATTCCCAGCAAGTTACACTGCTTTGTAATGAATTCCCTCTGAAGGAGGAGTTCTAGGATATTCAGATTTTTAAAGATCTTATTTTCACATACTGTTTAAATGTATATGCTAGACTTTTAACAATGTATAGTTACTATACTAGTCATACATACATCTACAACCAAGATTATGCCATCCTAAAATGAGGAGGGGGGCTCATTGTGGTCCCCAAGATAGGAACATTCATCCTTGGATCATGAATTTAGAGCTAGAAGGAACTTCCAAGGCCATTTAATCTACTATTTTCTTCTCCTCCAGTTTTATAGTTGATGAAATGGAGGTCCATGGTGATTAATTGAAGTAACCTAGGTCACACAATTATTAAGGGTCAAAGTGAAAATGGAAGCTAATTCCTTTGGGTTCAGAGCCGGCACTCTTTAACACAATCCCTGTTTGTTTTCCCAAAACTTCTTTTCTTTCCTCATGCCTACTATGTTTCTCTTACTCTTTTCTTTTCAATAGACATCTTTGTCTCATATGATTCAGAGAAAAAATAAGCAATTTAACATCAGTTCACTAACCTCATCCAATCTATATTCAAAAGCCCTAAATATCACCCCCCATTCTCTCTCCCTTTGCCCTGGACCTTGATAATGAGATGGTCTTTCCCTTCACCAAAGAAGACTCTAGACCCCTCTCTCTACTTGTGTCTTTAATATCATCTTTTCCCAACTCCTCAAAGAGTTAGCAACTTCCCTACTCTCTAATTTTCTTCCTACCTACTGGCAACTTCACCAGTATCTTAAAACAGGATCAGGTGTTCCACATACTTAGAATATCTTCAGTGGATCCTGCCATCCCCTCAAGTTATTATCCTATATTACTTATCATTTTCATAGCAAACCTTCTAGAAAATGCCATTTATACACCTTGCTTTCACTTCTCCCTTTAACTACTCTACTATTTTTTTCTTGCAATCTTACTTCTACTTCACCTGGTAATCACTATTCCTTTCAAACTTTAATAATAATGGATTAATTACTAAATCTGATATACTTTTCTGAGACTTTGTCCAATACATTGCCAAGTCTTGATGATGCTTCCTACAAAATATATTTCACAGTAGTCCCTTTCTTTTTATTCTAGTTGAACTCATCTAAGTCCAAGCTCTCATCACTTCTTGACTGAACTATTGCAATATTCTCCTAAATGAACCTCTATTTTCAAGTCCCTCCAATCCATTTGCCAAAGAGCTGTCAAAATAATCTTTCTAAAGTACAGTTGAGATCAGACCATGTCATGTGTCTACTCAAGAACCTGTAGTACCTAGTCATTGCCTCTTAAATAAAAAAGTGAACTCAACATTTAAAGCTTTTCACAATATGTTCTATCTTTCAATGTGTGTTTCCCATTAGTATCCTTCATATTCTCTTCATTCAAAACAAATTTTAAAAAAAACATTTAAAAAGCACCTATTATGTGCCAGCTACTGTGGACAAAAAGAAAGGCAAAGAGCAGCTCCTGCTCTCAAGGAGTTCCCAATAAATTGGAGAAAATCATAGAGGAAAGACGCTAATAGTAAGGCAGGAGAGGGGCTGAACAAGGCCTTTTAAAGATAGTAGGATTTTAGCCGAGATCTGAAGGAAGCCAAGAAAATCAAGAGATAGAGAAGAGGAAAGAGAATTTCAAGTTCTAGGCATATGGGACAACTAGTGAAAATGCTTGTAGTTGGGAGCCAGAGTGTCTTGGGAAAGACACTTACTTACTTAATTGGAACAGTAAAGCAGGAAACTGGCCTAATTGCAGCATTCTATACTAAGCATTTCATCCCCCAAATTGATACTTTTTCATAGGCTGACCTCTGCACCTGGAATGCACTCATTTCTCATAGCTGACTCTTGAAATCCCTAGCTTTATTCAAAGCTTCAGCTCCTGTGCCATGTCCTACAGTAAACCTTTCCAGATCCTGATAATTGTTCTCTTTTTTCAGATCACATGCACACACATATACATATATGTGTTCATGTATATGTGTGTACATGAATGCATATATATTTATATTTACATATTATAACCCCTGGTAAAATGCCCCTTGAAAGCAGGGAATGTTTTAATTTTCTCAGCAGTGAGACTTTGATTAGAGAACTCTAATCAGCTGAATATATAAAAACACTTGATAAAATTATAACCTGTAAACTTTGAGTGTCCACATTAGCATGTGAAAGGGTCAAAAACTGGCTGAGTAAGCAACTGAAGACTGACACATAAAATAAACTTAACTTTGCCCGTGGATTTCCTTACTGTGTTTTGTAAACCTGTTTATTGACATTAAACCCCTACAGGGGTGGGGAACCTGTGGTCTAGAGGCCACATGTGATCTGGAGGTTGCAGGTTCCCTACCCCTGCTAGCATATCAGGCACTGTGCTAAATGCTAAGCATACAAAAAGAAGCAAAAGACAGTCCATACTCGCAAAGTGCTCACTGTCTAGTGGAGGAGAAAACAGGCAAATAAACACATGAACATGTTATACACAGTATAAATGGAAATAATTAGCACAGGAAAGGCACCAGAATTCAGAGGCATTTGGAAAGATAGAGGAATGGGCAAGACTATCAGAAGTTTTTAGCAGTCAGCTCAGTGACAGTACTCTTGAGGGATCGCTGAGTTTAGAAGAAATTCTTGCTCCTCTTTTATAGTACAGAAAGGTGGGGTGGAATGGGGTAACGTCTCTTCCTTCTCCCACATTCAGCATTGGCCTCCTGGGGCAGAAGCGTATGGCTGAAAGAGATATGTGCTTACACGCAGCCTGAGAGGAAGATTCCAGCACATTGTTTTTCAGATCTAAACTTTCTGTGTTGACAGTGCTTCAGTGAAAAAGAGAGAGAGGACACAGCTTGATTCCTGGAGCTAGGACCCTGCTGTATGGTTGACAGTAGGTAAGGCTCAAAACTAAAACCTTGCGTAAGCAGAAGTCAGGCAGTTTCTCTCTGGTCCTAGGATACAGGCTCAAGTTCTTCCAGAAACAACATAACAGGCTTTTAGTCAAAGACTTTGACTTTCCTCTGTTGGAAGAAACAGAAACTAGGACCAACAGGCACAGAGCAGGCACAGTAAGTTCTTCAGAGAAAATACTGCATGAAGCCAAGTCATATCAACTAGTGAGGAACAACAGCCTAATAGGGGTAGAGTTGTAAATTGCCCCTCCACATAGGCCTTGTCATTCATAGTATATATATATATATATATATTCCATCACTTTCCCAATTGATGCTATTTATCACTCTCCCCATTGATATTATTTATCATACCTCCCATTGATTTTTTTTTTTGTTTCGTTTTGTTTTATTTTCCAGGTGTGGGGGTGGGTACTGTATCCACTGCAAATTGGCCTACTGTGCTCTTTCTGGAATGATTTGCTTTGAGTAATTATGCCCTTTAGCTGACTGTCCAAATGTAACCCCACCAAGAGGGACTTTTGAGATATAGTTTAAACGGTATGGATCCACAGTCTTTGGATCTGGGGATCTTGCCCTTCACGCTACAAGACTGGCAACTTTGAGCTTGTTTTTCTGTGTTTATGTGTGTGTGTGTGTGCTGGTGGGGATTGGAGGAAAGGGGCAGTGAGTTCCCCTGAGGCACTATATTTTTTGTATTGTTCTGCTTTATTGTTTAATCTCTGTCAACTAACACAGCACTTTGCCTATCAATCAATACATGTTGATTTGGATCGGTTCGGATTGGCATGCAACACTTTTCACATATGTTATTTTCACAATGTTGTCATGAGCATCAATGAAAGAATGGATAGAAAACAAATATTTTGTAAGCTTAAAACATTATAATCAATTTTTTAGCAATAATTCTGGAAAATCAAAGTATTGGACCTGAATAGCGATGATCTCACCTAAATTCAGGCACAACGCTGACATCCAACTTGAAACAAACATCCAGACACTTTGGACATTTCAATTATTCCATTTTACAGGACAGACTATAACTGCAATTTATACATATGACACTTGAATGTCTATCTATGGCCTACAGGATATAGCGCAATGGAAATAACCCTGAATTTAGAATGATTAAATCTGGGATCAAATCTCATTTCTTCTATTTACCAGCTATTTGGCCTTGGGCGGGATACAGCACAATGGAAAGAACCCTGAATTTAGAGCGATTAAATCTAGAATCAAATCTCATTTCTTCTACTTACCAGCTTTAGCCTTGGGCAAATCGTTTCCCTTCTTTCTTAGTGTTCTCATATATAAAATGAATGCTTAGCTAGGTGGGGTAGTGGATAGAGCACTGGCCCTGGAGTTCAAATCTGGCAATAGACACTGACTAGTTGTGTGACCCTGGGCAAGTCACTTAACCTTATTTACTTCAGTTTCATTGTTTGTAAAATGATCTGGAGAAGGAAATGGTATATTCTAGTATCTTTGCCAAGAAAACTCCAAATAAGGAGCATTGGATATGACTGAAATAACTCAACAACAAAAATATAGCATGAGTGGGTAAGAGTAAATGACTCTAAGGTTCCTTCTATAATCCGATGAAAATCCTCATCTTGTCATTCAAGGCCCTTCAAACTTTATCCCCAGACTATCTTTTCAATCTTATCTCTAATTCCTTTTCCCAAATCCTTTGGTATAAAATGAATTATTTATACACTATCCTGAAATACAGGGTTTTTTTTTTACTTTGTTTCATCTAGTTTTGTATTTTGCTTTTAACCTTCTCCCCATCTAGAATGTTCTTCCCTTTCCGTGTTCTAAGGCCCAGATCAAATGCTTCTTTCTTTCTCTGTATCTTTATTGATCCATATCCCCCTCCATTCCTGAAATGAAATCTCTTTCTTATGAACTCCTAAAATACCTAATGTAATTACTTTGCCAATTAAGCATGTATCACTTTTTGATATCATCTACAGTATATATGATATAGATTCTATACCAATGTCTCCAACCAATATTGTATTGCTATTTAGCTTTCCAAGTATATGTGCCTATTCTGACAAGATACATTCCTTGTGGGCAGGAGGGGGTGATATGCTGTATTTCTTTGTATCCTTGACAGCTTTGAATACTGTGCTGTTTACATATAGCACTAAGCAAATTTTGGACTTATAGTCCTTCATGTATGTTTATGTGACAAACAGGAGATGAAAGGGGAATGAATCCTGGGATCATAGATGTAGAATTGAAAGGAATGCTTTAGGCTATCCAATCCAACTCTCTCACTTTACAGTTAAGAATGAAATCCCAGGAGCTGGGATACAAACTAAGTGCTCTGACTCTGATTCAAATTCAGTGTTCTTTCCTTTGGCTTATATTGCTCATAGAGTTTAGTAAATACATGGGAATTCAAATTATAACAATATTCATCCTTTGATTCACTGCTATGCCCACTTACGGATCCTTCTGAAAACATGTGTGTGCATGTATGTGTGTGTGTGTGTGTGTGTGTGTGTGTGTGTGTGTGTGTGTGTGTGTAGTATATGCCTAAAATGATACATTATGGGTGGAAAACAAAGTAAAGTAGAACACTATGTCCATGCCCATGTCTTCATGCACCATGTGAGTCTGAACATCTTACAGTGAATGGACAAAACAGATTTTGAGAATCTGGGAGCTAGGGGAAGCCCACAATGGTCTCTGGGTCCCTCCACTTTATAAGTTAAGAAAAAAATGTCTACCTAACTCATACTTTGAGTCTCCCAATACAAATAGTAACAGCAAATGTCTAGTAAATGCTACTTTCATCAACCATTTAACTGTATTTAACAATAAAACAAGACAAACTGGCCAAACAAATGCATTTAAAATATTTAGTCTTTCAGACTATGCATCATTTTTCTTAATCTTGTTTATTTCCTTTTTCAAGAACTTAAACTTGGTATGTCATATTTGTCTATTTAGTATTCTACTTTTATTTTTCTTTTTTTCTGATTATAAACATTCAGCTGTTCAAATACTAACAAGAAGACTGAATAAGGCAAGCACAGGAGAGTTCTGACAAGAAACATCATATCTTTCTTTTCTGGCTCATTTTGCTGGACAAATTTCTTTTGACGTTGTTTTTGATGTGCTACCTCTTCACCTGTGATTTCCAATAGAAAGCAAACTACTCAAGATAAAATACTTAATCCAGTGAATGAGAAAGGTGTCATTAATAGAAATAAAACACTCAAATAATTTTCTTTCCCTCAATTAAAATTAACTAAGAGAAATGTGGATCTAATTTTTTTTTGCAAGCAAAAATGATTTTTTTCTTTATACTAGAGTTTTAAAGGCTTGTGCTGTCATCTTACTAAATATAAGAAACATATAAACAATTCATCTGGCAATAAACTACATAAGATCAATTTAAAGATCTCTTAAATTATCACCTGATATAAAACTCATGCTATAGATTCCACTGGGCCAAAAGGATTCAACATTTAGGTGTAGCAAGCTTGCCATCTACTGATCATCAGAAGACCATTTTCCTGTGTGTAAGGAAAGTTCCAACCATGTGTGAAATGTTTTATATATTGTTTTCTCAGTTGCCGCATCAAAAATAGCAGCAAGAACATTGTCAAAAGGACTCGGCACTTTGCATACAAAATGTAGAATCAGATAAAATTCCTGCCCCAGTGGGTGGGCATATACTTTAGTTAAATTAAATACAAGACAGGGGAAGCGCATGAATATTTTATCTAAGCCACAGATAATACCAAAAACCATGTGGAAGGATGGGGAGAGGAGGGCAGTAACAAGCTAACACAAATTTAAAAGTAGGTTGGGGCTATAAAAGCAATAATAATTTCTTGTCTTTGTACAATCTCTCCTGCCTTTTGAAGCATGTTAATGTCCATTCCATCCTCTGAATTACCTTCTGAGGATGGAAGGCAGAGTAGTTGGAGTGAAGGAAAGAGTAATGAATCAGATGTCAGGTGACCTGGGTTCCAGTCTAAACTCAGCTGCTAATTCACTGTATGACCATAACTAAGCCACTTAACCATTTTGGACCCAAGTTTTGCCTCTTTAAAATAAAGGTAGTTGGCTAAATGATTTTTATTTTCCCTTATGACACTAACATTCCTCCCAGATTATGAAGAATACTGAAACATTAAAAATCAATTTATTAGCCAAGGTTAAACAGTGAATCAAAAATTAGAACACGCCCACCTACTAAATACACTCCTGTCACTGAATGGTTATGAATGTATACATACATGCATACATACACACACACAGATACACACACACACACACACACACATACACACACACCACACACACACACATATATATATTCACCAAATAATCATTAATTTCAACTTGACTCTTCTGTGTAAGGTCCTGGTCATAGATATTAGTTTTTATAACTAGAATGCACATGCTGTTTCTGCAGTAAGCTAATTGAAAAAGTTAATTCTGGAAAGATATACTATGAAGGAGAAAAGCTTATAGATAGTAGCAGAAAATTACTTCCATGGCACAGAACACACACAAAATATTGCTTTTGTAGTCTGATGGTAAGAAGAAATGATTCACTAATTTAGGATGTTATTTAGAATTATCATGCACTAGTTTTACTTTTGCCATGTTCAATTTTATTTGACTCCAATTACACACAGCTTATTAACCTTGTTAGTTAAGACTATACATACTAATAAATGGCTGTGTCTACAGAGAAATGGCAAGAACTAGAAAAACATTGACTACAGCCTTCTAATGTGTCTTTAGAAGTCATTGGCTGTACAAAATGTCTATTCCTCTCGCTCATTTTCTTTTTTCTCATTGGCCACTTTAACTGCCTGACTGCCCTTATCCTTCTTAAAGATCCCTACCTCAATTTATTCTCCATTTAAAAAAAAACCTTCAAAATAAACAAATGGCCAATTCTAAGTCAAATGTCAATACCTCACATTATTAAAGAATTTTACAGATTAAATTACAAAATACATATATTATAATCTACATTTTGCACTTGAGGAAATGGAGGCACAGAGTGGTGAAATGATTTTCCCTGGTCAGATATCTAGCAAATGCAAAGTTCTTGGGTCAAGTGACTCCAGGATTACTGTTGTGTGACCTAAAACATACTGTTTCTAAAAAACAAAGAAAAAAATAGAAAAATGAGGTTCCCATATTTACGAAATTATTTGCTCTAATATGAGTCTAATTTGCATAGTACTCTGTCTTTATATTCCAGCCAAATGGATTTAATATGTCCCACAGGACAGCCTGCCAAATTTACTTCTCTTATGGGTTTATGAAAGCAGGATAGATTGTATAATGCTTGAAGCCCTATATGTAATGGATTAACTTACTCTCTAAGTCCTGTTCTTTTATCCTATGACTCTAGAGGGGGAAATGAGTTTTTGGTAACTGTAATGCCTATGTGTGTTTATGAGGTTAGAAAACATGCAGAGATAAGGGAAAATATATTGTACTCTTATCAGTCAGACTATCACCATAGAAATCAACTTGAGCAATTTCCCAATTTACTACATTACTAGGTATGGTTTACAGAGGTGGCAGCAGGGCTGCCCTTACACTTTTACAGAGTAGACAGGTTTTCTGAGATTTCTGAGGTTTGAAAGAGGCCAAAAATTCAGGTTTATTTGATATTTGTTTGTTTTTCCTTTTCCCCTGAGCCTGTCATAGTGCACTGCTCATAGACACTATGGAGAAATTTTTATTAACTGGACTTTTAGAAGTATGATATTTCCTCAAAAATTTAGTACAGAACCTTCAAAAATATTGTGAACAAATAACTCATCATCCTACAGACAACATGGAAGCAAACATTTTTCCAAACTTTGTGGTCCTCAGACTGAAGGGACAGTTTTTCTCTAGGTGCCATCTTACTGTCTCCCCATTACCTACGACAGCTAGTGTTTTGTTGACATTTCTTTTGGAAGCCATGGTCACCTCCATGCAAATATGAGGCACAGGATAACTGGAGTGGAGATTACTATTTGTCCTTTGGGGACCAAAATTGTCTAATCTGCAATGAAAAAAAAAACACTGAGGCAGAGTTCCAAGTCAATAACACTTTATAAAAGGGTCCATAGCCCCCTCTAATGAAGTGGACCTCATGATTTGATCAAGATCTTCCTCATGATTTGAGAAGCCTGCTTCCCGTGGGGCTTTACTTTTGTAGGGCTTGATACCCAAACATTCAAGAGAGGCAAAGTAATATACAAAATCCCATTGGTTGATAAACTTTATTCTTGGCCCTCCAAAAAGGCCAGAAAAGATGCATCAGCATAGGAGATCACAAGATGGGCAAGGGAAGGGTCATGTCTACTAAGTATTCATAAGAGGGGCAAGGCAATAGACTAAGTGGTCATAAGATGATGGCCTGCTCATGTTGGATAAGAGAAGGTGGTTGAGAAGTACAAAAATAAGTTGGGGGACTTTTCAAAGAATCAGGACAACCCACCCATGCTAAGTTTGGACATGGAATTTGAGCAAAACTGGTCAGAGATATCTTTGTCAGCATTCTTGTGGTTGCACAAGTGGGCTTCATAACTGATAAACAAGTGGTGAACGTTGGATTAGGTTTCAGCCCTATTATAAAGGCCTATTATAAGAAACTATCTTATCTAATTATCCCTGTATGATTTATATGAACTATACATCAATACATGGTTATTCTTATGCTATTGTTAGATGACTGACTAAATGTATATCACTATATGAATATATGACCAACAATTGCTAATAATCATTACTCCTTATAGAATCACACTGAACTGATTAGTATTGATTGGAATGGAGTAGGGATCCAAATGAATCATTCCTCATAGTCCTCCTATTATCAGTCATAACTTAGTTAATGATTACACTAAAGGGAATTTTGTTTCCACAGGCTCACTAACTATACCTGAGGCAAGGAGTAAATTTTATCTAAACATATACCCCTTCTAGTTAGTGCCTGGCACAATTTCATAAATAGAAAGATAGACATATATAGATATATGTATGGATATAGAAATATATGCACACATTTATATGTGTGTATATCTATCTATCCACCTATAAACAAATTCTTACTTTCTCCCTCCTTTTCTTTGTTTTATTTGTAAGTAAAAAAAATGAAAATAACATAAATGAAAGTAAAAGTATTTTTATTGATATGTAAAACCTTTCTTTTCCTCACCTTTCACTTATAAAACCTTGTTTCCCTTAAGCAAATTCAAGACAACATTATATACACAATCTTTATTTGTTTGTTGTTCTCTTTCTCTTCCCTTTTCTTATCTCTTCTTCCTCTTCCCAAGCTCTCTCTATCTCTGTCCTTCTCTTCTTCCTTTCTGTGTCTCTGTTTCTCTCAGTGTCTCTATTATTCTGTGTCTGTCTATGTCTCTGCATCTGTCTGTTGCTCTCCTTTTATTTTTGTCCTTTCCTTTTACCATTGAAGAAATTAAATTGTTAAAACAGCAAAAACTGCCCAGAAAAAAAAAAAAAAGCTCCAGGAGAGAAGATAACATGAAATACACCTGATCTAGCAGAAGGAAACAGAATAAGGGGATGAGAAATTTTTAGAGTCAAACTTCCATGGGTTGTCTGTTAAGTATTCTGTTGTTCAGTTTTTTCAGTTATGTCCAACTCTTCCTTACCACTTTTAGTGTTTTCTTGGCAAAGATTCTTGGGTGTTTTGCCATTTCCTTTACCAACTGAGGAAACTGAGGCAAACAAGGTTAAATGTCTTGCTAGGATCAAACAACTAGTGTCTGTCAGGAGCCACTAACTTTTCAGGTTACCCTTTCTGTTTGCTTATGAGGAAAAAGAAATGAGGATAGGTCTCATAATGAGCATGTTGGGGAGAATAGGTAGAGATGAAAGTTTACCTGTAGATCGTATGTTTATAATATTCTGTTTAATTGTTTTTGGGGGGGATGGGTGACCTGGATTTATGATTTCATTCCTATAGGGACTTCTCCATGAAAAAAACTTAGACCAAAATAGACAAATGTCTACTCAACAACCTACTGTCTTAGAGTGTTTCCTGGGGCCCTGAATGATTAAGTAATTTTCCTAGAGTCACAAGACCAAGAGTATTAGGGGAAGGATTTGAACCTCAAAATGGTAATACTTTCATGTAGCAATAATGCATACTCTTGCAATAAAGTACTAAACTTTATGATATGGATACATAGACTACGTTGCTGGTTTTGTCTCACATAATAAACACAGAAGAAATTAGAGACTGAGGAATTCAATGTAACCATGGGTCCATGAAGGGGATGTATCTTAACCTGAACCTTGAGACATTAAGCAGGGGTTATTCCACAGTGGGAGATGCATTCGATAGTTATAGCTCATAGTTGTGATTATAGCTTTTGATTGATAATAGCTCAGGGGGAGTCTGAGGGTTGGGGACACAGTTGGGTTGCAGAGTGGATAGAGCATCTCTCTGAAGTCAGGAGGACTTCAGTTCAAATCTAGCCTCAGACACTTACTTCCTGTGTGATCCTAGGCAAGTCACTTAACTTGATTGCCTTCAAAAACAAAAACAAACAAATAAACAAACAAAAGAAAATAGCTGAATGGAGAAGCTGAAGGAGAGGTCTGAATGAAAGCAAAGATGGATGTGGTAAGCAGAGGGTTTGTCCATGAGAAGCACAGACGAGGTAGAAGAGTGGGGATGATTTTCTAGAGGACTTCACTATAATCCTAGAAGGGAGATCCTATTATTGTCGCCATTTTACAGCTGAAGAAACAGAAGCAAATGGAAGTTAAAGGACCTGTCAAAAATTACATAAGCACTAAGTGTCTGAATCAGGATTCAAACTTGGGTCTTCCTGCCTCCAAGACTAGAACTCTGTTCTACCTAGCAGGTTTATCATGTTGCTTTCCTTGGAACAAAACAAAACAATAAAACAAAATAAAACTGGGTCAGAACCCTAACTTTCATATATATTAGGCATGATCAAGTTCTTTTATTTTACTAGACTTTAAGCTGTCACCTATAAAAGAATGCCAGCACAATCTACTTCATGCAGTCATTCTTAGTAGAAGGCTTTGTAGGAGGTCAAGTTTTCCAGAAATGTTAAGTACTTACCCTGAAGAGGCTGCAGCTCCACTGTAGTTCACAATTAAGGATTCTTCACAAAAAGATAATACAGGGATGTGTTCCACATTATTTCTGTGTGATGGAATGAGAGGAGACTTAAGTCTTCTGACTTGCCCATCTAGTGGTTTTTCAGTAGACTTACATTCTGAGAGGTAAAATAAGGTAAATGGGTCCCTGTACTACTGATGCTAAATTGGGACTTGTCAGGGCTGAGCCTGAAGCCACAGGTCGCTTACAGGAGTTGTTGTTACTGTTGATGTTTTTGTTCTTGTTTTCCCTGAGATATCAAACACAAATCTCCTTATTTTTCTTTCTTTCTTTCTTTCTTTCTTTCTTTCTTTCTTTCTTTCTTTCTTTCTTTCTTTCTTTCTTTCTTTCTTTCTCTCTCTCTCTCTCTCTCTCTCTCTCTTTCTTTCTCTCTCTCTCTCTCTCTCTCTCTCTCTCTCTCTCTTTCCTTCCTTCCTTCCTTCCTTCCTTCCTTTCTTCCTTCCTTCCTTCCTTCCTTCCTTCCTTCCTTCCTTCCTTCCTTCCTTCCTTCCTTCCTTCCTTCCTTCCTTCCTTCCTTCCTTCCTTCCTTCTTTCTTTCTTTCTGTCTTTCTTTCTTTCTTTCTTTCTTTCTTTCTTTCTTTCTTTCTTTCTTTCTTTCTGTCTTTCTTTCTGTCTGTCTTTCTTTCTTTCTTTCTTTCTTTCTTTCTTTCTTTCTTTCTTTCTTTCTTTCTTTCTTTCTTTCTTTCTTCTCTCTCTTTCTTTTTAATAGGACAATTATATAGCTATTGGTGGTTTTAAAAAGCAATAGACTGGCAACTAATTTTCATATAGGAAATTTCTCACTCCCTCCAAGCAACATAAATAAGCTGGCATAGATAATAATTGTTGCTTTTTGCATGAACTTTTAAATAAAGGGAGGGAAAAATAACCAGCTGAAGCAAACCTCATTTAAGCTTTCTCTTCTCTGAACTCCTAACGTATGATTAACTAATATGCTCCTTTATCTATAGCAATGATGCAAATACTGTATGTGCTATGATGACAAACCTCAATCAAAATTATGTGTGTGTGTATACTATATATATAAATACACAATTATATATATGCATATATATATATATATATATATATATATATATTTACTCTGTATCTTAAAGAATGATCATAAGATAAATATAATTGTTTTACAGTTGGAAGTTGATCTTCTTTCAGGCACGTATTCCCTCCAGTAAATCAGATTGAAATATATTCAGGCTTTACCCTCCTGTGTTACTTATCATGTGGCCATGTTGGTCACCCTAGGTGGTATATGGAACAATCTAAGGACTTTCTTCCATTTTCCTGAAATTGCAAAAATGTCCTTGAACACACACACACACACACACACACAAATCACTTATCCCTCAATTATGTTATTTTGCTCAGGTTTCCTCCTCCCTTTTTTCCTTCTCCATTCTTCCTTCTCCTTTCTTCCTCCTTTCTCTTTTTTCTTCTTCCTTCTTCCTCCTCATCCTTCTCCATATGTATGTATGTATGTATGTATATTTCTTTGTTGATACCAGTTATACTACTACTCCTGATTAATTCCTTGTTTGTAACATGTTGCAACCTGTTTATGCCAACTATGTGCTTCTCTAATTCTCTTTAGGAAATATTCAGCTTCATCAATTTGGACACGGTATTGGGCACATGTCTCACAGCCATTTCCAAAGAATATAGGTACTACACATACCTTTCAGAAAGGCCTCCATTCTCCCTATCATTCTGACTCACAGGTCTTCTTGTTATTTTATATTTAATAAATCGCGGTGCATTATCTGGGTTGGCTATATCTTACTATACTTCTTACTCAGTCATATGTATATATCTTTGATAATACATATTTACTCCTGTTCTTACATGCAAGCAACCCTTGGCTACATGATATGCTTATTTATATCATTGTGCATCTCCCCATCGTCATTTACACCATCTGCAATTTTGAATTTTATGAGATCATGGGATTTTATGATTCATGGCCATGTAGCATCACTGGGAGAATATTGGTGTTAAAGAGAGAGGCTTTGGCAGCAGGGAGTCACTTATGATCATTAAAAGCAATGAATAATTTCCCAAATGCAATCTAGCCAGCTCTCCTCTGCCTATTAAATTCTATTCAGGTTAAAGCACTAGAAAGAAATTAAAGAGCATGAAGATAGAAGTTTTCTACCAGTATGGGGAGATACATGATTTAGCAATGCATGTGAAAGCTAATAGATTAAATCAGATAAACCTTAATGCATATGCACATATTATTGTAGAGACTTGAAATATGTTTTTTTGGGGGTTTTTTGTTTGTTTTTTTGATGATGTTAGAGGAAAAGAGATTATGGCTGCATAATGCATAAATGTAAAACAAGCACTATGACAAGATGAAAGTGAGTTTCAGAAAAAAAATAAAAGACAGAATAATGAGAATGCACATATGGACAAACAACTACAATAATAAGTAACATAATAAGAAGTTTCTATGAAAATAAAATAGGAGAATTTCTAAAAGTGATAAGGAGAAAAATCAGATCAGACAAATCTTTTAAACAAATGAGTAAAACAACCAGCTCTGCCCCCACCATTCCTCTGGTAAACATAAAAAAAAAAGAAAAAGAAAGAAACCATGAAAAACCAGCATTGAACGAAAACAGAAACATTAACATACATTTGCTAGAGTTTGTTATTGTAAAATCAGGCTCAATAAAACACACATCCTGTGTAAAAATAGATGCTAAACAGAGAAATGGGGAAACATAAGGAGATGTGTGGAGAGCAACAGTACACCAGGATTTCTAATAATGTGCCTATCGATTGTGAGGGAAAGGGCATCTAAGGGAAATATATCTTTGAAGGGGGAAAAGAGAGCTCAGCAAAGGGATACTGCAAAATAAAGGGATGAGGGTGTAGCAGCAAAAGACAAACTTTGTTGACTTCAGGATTTGGGTGAGGGCTCAAACTGATTACCTCCCTAGAAGATGGAATGTGATTTGTTTTTTTAATTATTTTAGCTTCTGTCCAGCAATAGTAGTTATAGCTTAGCAGCAGCAACAGTTTCTCAATGTTCTCTCATCTTCATAGCAACTATCTCCCAGGATTATTTTTGGGATGAAATGTGACAATATTTGTAAAGTCTTCAGTACAATGCCTAGCATATAGTAAACACATTAAATACTTAACTTTTTCCCTTCCTCCCTCCCTCCCTCCCTTCCTCCCTTCCTTCCTTCCTTCCTTCCTTCCTTCCTTCCTTCCTTCCTTCCTTCCTTCCTTCACTCCCTCCTTTCTTCTTCATAATAAGCTTAAAATGAATTAGCAGTGAGATGTGGAAGGCAGAAAACTAGATCCAACTGCAGTAAGGGAACCATAGTTTCCAAAACTAAGAAAGTGATAGGCTGGGCAGACCACACATAGAGTGTTATGTTTAGTTCTGGGCATCATAGTTTAATATGGATATGGGTAAGCTGGTTGAGGGAAAGAGGAGGGATACAAAAGAGAACAACCAGAATGGTAAAGGGTATGGTGTGCATGTGTTAATGTCATATAAATATCATTTCAAAGAACTAGAAATTAACTGGATTAGAGAAGGATTAGGAGGAACAGAAGACCACAAGTATTTGAAAAACTGTTATAGGAAAAGTGGATTAAATGGATTTGTTTGGTTTTTGAAGGCTAGATGGTATGTTGAATAGAGTGCCAGGCCTGGAGTCAGGAAGACTCATCTTCCTGACTTCAAATCTAGCCTCAGATACTCCCTAGTTCTATGACCCTGGACAAGTCACTTAATCCTGTTTGCCTCAATTTCCTCATCTGTAAAATTACCTGGAGAAGAAAATGGCAAATGTCTCCAGTATTTTTTTCAAAGAAAACCCAAACGGGGTCATGAAGCCTCAGACACAATTGAACCACCTGAAAAACAACAAGACAGAAGTGAGAGCAATAGGTGGAAGTTGAAAAGATGCAAATTTATGTTTGATGTAAAGGTAAAAAACAATCCTGATACTTTCCTATGTAAAAATGAGACAAACTGCCCTAGGAAGTAGTGGGTTTTCCTTCATTAAGCATCTTCCAACAAAATGTGTATGGCCAATTGCCATGTACATTATTGTGGGGACTTTATTTCAACTATGGCTTTGATTGGCTATCTTCTGAAGTTCCTTCTAGTTCTGAAAATCCAGGATTCTCTAAATATATGAATAGCTCATTTATGACATTAGTGCTTTAATACTTCAATTGACATGGAATCTCATTGATGTGGCTATGCAATACATTTGTACAAATGGTGTATTCTCTATAAGTTCTTATCCGGTGATAGATATTTTTTGTCCATTATCTTTCCACAAAGCCTCTTAAAGGACCTATGTAGATGCTAGACATTTCTTAACATTGTATGAGCAATAGCCTATCAGTTTGACTTTTTAAATCTTTCAGGGACAATTGATAAAATGACCTTTCAGTTTGCAGAGGACTTTCCTGTGAGTTTTCTTAGTGTGATTTTTTTCCCTAAGAATCAGACTAGCCACAATGAAAAGGAAAACCACACAAGTCTTGGAATATGCAAACCTGAGTTCAAATCCTCACTCCAGCATTTGCTAGCTGCCTGATCCTGGGTAATGTCCTTTTAATCCATCTTCCTTATTCTCATATTCTATATGATTAGATCAACAATATTTATGTTACTTTCTTTATATTTAAAATCTATTTTTTAGTAATCTTTGAAGATATATGCGTATATACACACACATACCTATATATGCATATAGGTATGTGTGCATACATGTGTGTATGATTAAAAATTTACTAAACTTGTGTTAGCTAGATAAATTATTGCCCCTTTCCCCTTCCTACTCTCAAATCATCTAGAAAAAATAATCACTGTACAAACTATAGTCTGTTAAAGGCAGAATCATAAAAAAAAGGAATTATATAATTGCATGGGATACTGCATATAAACTCCATGGTATCCTACTCTAGTTACTCATTGTGGCTTAGAGGTTACTTTAGATTCATAAAACTTATGACAAGAGCACAAATTTTGACATGTTATTCTATGAAAAGATTTAAAATAGTTCCAACAACTGGTTGTATTTGCTCCCCAACAACTGGGCTAGCTGACTACAGAGAAGCTCATTACTTATAGTTTGCCTACTTGGTGATGAATTATTTAGGTATTACAATCCATGGGAGAAAAACAAACCAACCAACCAACCAAACAAACAAAAAAACCCAAAGGTACGAAATGGTCTTCAGTCCTGTATAACCCACTTCTGTTTTTTGCTTTTTTTTTTTTTTAGTGATAATGACAGAGTGACAGAAAAGAGTGCCAAAGGTACAAACAAAAATCATTTGGTTTTGTATAGTAATTTATATTGCTATTAGACTGTAACTATGGGTTTTCAATTTTAAAATGAATTTAACCGTGAGTTTTCTCTGTATATGCCATTCTTATGTAATCATTAGTCAAGTGGCACAGTACATTGAGTGCTAGCTCTGGAATCAGTCAGACTGAGTTCAAATTCAGGTTCAGATTCTTACTAAGTATGTGACCTGGTGAAGTCAAATCGTTTAACACCTGTCTGTCTCACTTTATTTAGTAAAAAGGGGAAAATGATTTGTTGTTGTTCAATCATATTTCAGTCATATCCAACTCATGACCTCATTTGGGGTTTTCTTGGCAAAGATATTGGATTGATTTGACATTTCCTTGTCCAGTGCATTTTGCATATGGGGAAATGGAGGCAAATATGATTTAGTGACTTGCTGAAGGTCACACAGCTAGTAAGTGTCTGAGGCCAAATTTGAACTCAGGAAGATGAGTCTTTTTGACTCCAGACCCAGAACTCTAACCACTGAGAAACCTAGCTGCTCTAAGGGAAAATAATAATACCTACCTAAAAAAGTTGTTATTAAGATCAAGTATTTGTAAAGCAACTAGGTCATTGTTTTGCACATAGAAGGTGCTCAATATATGCTTGGTCGCTTTCACTTATACAACGTATGATGAGCAGCTATTCCCACGTGAGTGAGATTTAATTGTGTGAATCTTCAAATTCTTTCTTTATTCTCTCTGTAAAGGAAGCTAAAAAAAAAATACCAAATGGAACATGGAAATAAATTAAAGGAAGACTTATCATTTTCCACAGAGGGGCAAATAAAGGAGTTAGTAAAATTGACTAGGTTGTTTTTTTCAAAAGCAACAAGAAATATCATTTCAAGGGACTATTGGTGTTCTCATGTTACAGAACTCATGACAAGTATTTGCAAAAAGATAATCATAGAAGTAATTATAGCTTATGAGCCAACATCTGGTACAGAGGATAACTAAGGGGATAAATTATATGAACTTGTTAAGACCCTTCAGAATGAAAAAAAATACTTTGATATACTATAACTTTAAAAAGATAGGAATAGGTGAGGATGGTAAAGCAAATGTTGGAAAATATAATTCAGGAATAAGGAACAAGAGAAGGTAAATACTTCTAGATTATACAGAAACTTAATACCTATACATCATGATCACCTTCTCCAAGAAATTTATTGGGAAGTTTTAGATATAACAAGTGCCAAATAATATAATGAAAAATAAAACTGACTATATTTTAAAAGAAAATGAATCATTCTTAATGTGTGAAGCCATTTCAGAATAGCTTTCTACATAGTTAGATTACCAACTTATTAGAAGATAAAAATCAATTTTAAATACAAGAATAAAAAATGACTAAGTAAAAGAAATCTCTCAACACTTAATTTTTTAAAAGAAAATGTGAACATCAATAATTACCTTAATTACATATCTATGTAAAATTTTCATGAGAATCAATTCACATATAATGGTGGTTTTCCTTGATGAGGTATCACAAGGAAATAGGTAAACATTCACAGTTAAAAAAATAATAAAAAAAATTCCACCAGCCTGATTACCTAACTGAGATGTGGGGGGCCCAGGTGCAAAGAGAATCAGCTTACTTTTTGATTTTTAGCCTTCCATCTCCTACTGAACCTATCTTTTAAGAGAAGAGGAAGAAAAAAAGTTGACATTAAAGAGGATTTTCTCTTGCTGTTCAGGTTCAATCTCAATCTCCTGCTGAGTCATTTTCCTGCCTAATCTCCACCCTTCAGAGGGAAGAGGAGTAGTGAAGCTGGGCCTCCCATGTCATTATTTAATTATGTCTTTCCTATCTCATGTAAGTGAAACATGCACATCACCTCCAGTTTGATCTCCAGCCTCCACTGGAAAGAGTGATATCCTCCACTGAATGATGAACATTCTAACATTTGATCATGACCTTGATATTCCTGTGATTCTGAACCATTGCAGATGGTCTTCCAAGCCCCATTCACTGTGGATTCATTACCTGCTTTATTACTCCCATTCTCCTTCATCCTCCCTACCTAAAGTGTCAACCAAACACCACCCAGCCTTCTACTGTGACCTGAGGAATGCCTATTCTATAGGCAGCAAACTTATTTTCATCCAAAATGTTTCCTCTACCACTCCTTCCATCCATTAGCTATTGCTGAAAACTAGCTCCCTACCAGATGACACAGTTTCCCTCACTGTACTTTCTAATACTTCCTGTACCTTCAATTGTTCTCCTTGACTCACTAGTCGAGTTTGGGGATTTAGAATACTCCTTGCTCACAATTTCTACTTCCAGGTTTTCCCCCTACCTACATCACTCAGTAACCCCTCTTCCCATTAGTTTATGATATTCAGATCTACTACCCAATCGAAATTCTGGTCTAGAGACCCACAGCTCACTCCCCTTCCTTCCTCAATGGGTTCAGTGCATCTTTCCTCCCAAATTTCTGCCCTCATACTAGGGGACTTCAACATACGTAATGACTCTCCCACAAATTGCCAAAGCACAGTCACTCAACCTACCCACTTCTCAAGAGATAGTCGTGACTCCTCAGCTACACAAAAGATGGTCATGCACTTGATCTTGCCATCACCCAGAAATGTACTATTTCCATGATCTAAAATTCCAAAATCATTTTTTTCTGACCACAATCTATTGGCTTTTCGCCTCTCCTTCTACGTTCCTTTATAAGACCCTATTATTTATCAGAAGAAAGTGAGCCTGGTGACTTTGCATAGACATCCCTCACTTAAATCCAATTCACTTACATATCATGGCATCACCTCCATGATGTCATGGTCCTCTTTGAGAATAAAGGACAAACAACAAATGACATCTAATCCTTTGATTCCTCAATTCTCTGCTTGGCCATTTACCCTGCATTGACCACTCTTCTTTTCCTAATCTTGAACACTTGGTGAACCAACTCAATTCTATATTATCCCTCCCTTTTAAATCTCTAGCTCCCTTATCATATTTCTGATTACATCCTACCAAGCCTCAGCCTTGGATTATTCACATCACTCACCACCTTTGCTCCTACATACATGCTGCTAAATTAAGATACAGAAAATCATGCAATTGTTTCGACTGAGTCCAGTACCAACTTATGTTATACAACCCCAATCAGTCCTTCACTGGTGCTACACAATTATACTATACTTGTCTTATTAATTTCATGTCTTACTCTCCACAGAAGCTTTTCCAAACTTTTTTAATGCCTCCTGAAACTTCCCATGCCTCTTCCTTTCACCACCCTCTCAGCTAAGATCCTTGCCTCATATTTTACAGGAAAAAATTCAGGCCATTCAGTGTGAACTCCCCCTTCCCCCTCTTCCTCTTCTCTTATCACTCAGATGCTTTTGGCCTCTATCTGCTCCCTCACCACTCTCTCATATGATGAAGTGGTTTATTCCTTACTCCTTACCAAGACCAAAACTTCTATCTACTCATGTGAACTCATTCTATCTTGCCTTCTCCAACAGATTACACCCTCTCTTACCTCATTCTATCACTTATTTTCAATCTGTCCCACTCTACTGGCTAATTTCTTACTGTTTAAAAACATACCTAAGCCTATTCTAAAAAAAATATACCCTTATTTGGTCCTTCTACCCTTGATAACTATTGTCCTATATTTCTTCTGCCCTTTGTAGCTGAACTCCTTTAAAAAGCTGTCTACAATAGATACTCTCTACTTTCTAGCCTCTCACTTTTTTCTTAACCTCTGACAATCTGGCTTCCGACCTTATCATTCCACTGAAACTGTTCTTTCTAAAGTTACTAATGATCTCTTAGTTGCCAAATCCAATGGAATTTTCTCAATCTTCATTCTCCTTCATCTCTGTAGCCTTTGACACTATTGATAAACCTCTCTTCCTTGACACTCTCTTCTTTCTAGATTTTTTAATACACTACTCTTTCCTGGTTCTTCTCTTACCTATCTGATTGCGCCTTCTCAGTTTCCTTTTCTAGATCCTTATCCATATCATGTTCTGTAACTGCAAGTTTCCTTTGGGCTTCTGTCCTGGCCCCTTTTCTTTTCTTCTTCTATATCACTTCACCTTCTGATCTTATCAACTCCCATAGATTTAATTACAATTTCTATGCTTATGATTCTCACATATATCAATTCTGCTTCCACCTTTCTTCTTATCTCCAATCTTGCATCTTCAACTGCCCTTCAGACATCTCAAATTGAATGCCCAGTATGTCTTAAACTAAACATGCCCAAATCAGAATTTATTCCCCTCCCAAACTAAGTAAAGCTTTTTACCCTTTCACTTTCCCGCCTTCCCTATTTCTCTAGGGGATAACACTATCATCCGTCACTCAGGCTCATAACCTAGGTCCTAGGAGTTATCCAGGACTTCTCAATATCTCTCATCCCCCACCCATATCCAATCTGTTGCCAATTCCGGTTGATTTCATCTCTCAAATATTCCCCCTTTTCTTCCCTGACATTGCTACCACTATAATGTATGCCCTCATCACCTCACTCCTCTAGACTATAGCAATAGTATGCTAGTAGGTTTGCATGTCTCAAATGTCTTCCCACTCCAATCCATCCTCCATTCAGCCACCAAAGTGGCTGATCACCAAAGTGATTTTCCTAAAACTCAGGCCCAATCATGTTACCCCCACCCCACTAAATAAACTTTAGTGGCTCACTATAACTTCCAAGATTAAATACAAAATGCTCTGTTTGGCATTCAAAACCTTTCATAACCTATACCATCCCAATTTTCCAATATTCTTATGCCATAATCTGAACCATGTACTTATTGATTCAGAGACATTCACATCCTGGCTGTTCCATTGACAAAACACTCCATCTCTTGGCTGGGAACATTTCATCTAGCTGTCCCTGACACCTGGAATGCTCCCTTATCAACTGAACCAACTGAATGGCTTACTGTAGGTACCAACTAAAATCCCCTTTCCCTGGCTTTCCCAGTCCCTATTAATTCTACCACCTTCTCTCTGTTAATTATTTTCTATTTATCCTTTATATAGTTTGCCTTATCTATCTATCTATCTATCTATCTATCTATCTATCTATCTATCTATCTATCTATCTGTTTTGATGTTGTCTCCCTCATGAGAGTTTAAAGTCTTTGAGGGCAGGGACTGTCTTTTTCACAGTATTCATACACAGTGTCTGACACTCAGTAGGTGCTTAATGAATGTGCTTTGGTTGGTTGACATTGACCATCTCATATTTGAGTGAAAGAATTAAAGACTACTTGGTCTCCTTTTGTATGTTATTTATCGAGTATTTTAAAAGCATTTTATAAACTATAGCAAAATGCCAATTTAAATTCTTTCCTGTTACAATGTGTCCCCCTATGAATTGTCAAAATTATGTAAAAATGCTTCAAATTAATAATGTGATAAACTTGTTCAATGAACCTCTGAGTATTATTTTTAGGGAAAGCATAAAAAATGCTGTGATGTATGCTCTACAAAGACATTTGTTCCTATTCTTGAGGAGATCCAATGCAGAAGTCACATTCAATAGATATCTTCTACAGATGGTGAGATTTTTTCCAGGTGTGTGTGTGTGTGTGTGTGTGTGTGTGTGTGTGTGTATGTGTGTGTGTGTGTATGTGAATGTGCTATTTGCATCAAGCCCCTGAACACCTGAGAGCCTCCTATGTAACATCAATAATCAATAAAATAATTTTGGCCTAATAAAAGAAAAAATATATGTGCACTAATTCTATCTACTTTCCAAAATATAATGTATAATTGGATGGATAGTTGATAGCACTGGTTCCTCATAACATACACCTTTGTCAGTTACTATAGACAAACAATAAACTTGGCTAAAAATGGACAGAAAAAAGAGACTTAAGAGCAGAAAAGGAAAATGGGCCTGTCAAGTTGTAAGAATGCAATGTCAATCCAGGTCAACCTAAGACTACAGGACTTGGGTTCCAGTCCTCACTGTCAGTTAAATAAAAATAAAACAATTCCAACTATAATGAAAATAATAGCTTTCAGATCTTTAATGTGTGTGTGTGTTTGTATGATCTCATTTGATCAGACAAGTCACTTGCTTTGTTGCCTCAGTTTCTTCATTTTTAAAATTAAAACAGAAGACGGCATGATATTAAATAATTTCCATCTCTGACAGTCTATATTAAAATAATGAAATGATTTTTCATTAATTTGTAGCCATAGCTGCTACTGAGGACTGATTATTTCAGAGATTATCACAGAGCCATGTCATGCAAAAGGCATCTTTACTTTAAAATAAAATGATCAGGTGATCTGTTTGATGCTTCACTAAATCTTGAAAATCATTCTGTCAGCTCTGGTTTTGGTCATTGTCCCACTTCAGTTCACTTCAGAGCAGGTGCTTGGGTCTCTTGTCCTGCTGCTATTTATTCTCTGCACATGAACAGTCCAGTAGCTTCATGTTGTGGCAAAGCTCACTTCTCTGCCTACCGGCTGTCTCAAGTACAGGACTTTGTTGCCTGAGATGCAGCTCAGCAGTTTATTATTCGATATAATGTTGGTTCACATAATCATATGAGACATTTATAATCATGACATGCTATTATTTTCATTGTTATAATCATCAGCAATATTAACTAATTTTTATCACATTAGACTTTTCATAGTACTTTCAAAAATCCTGTGATATAATGAAATTTATTTTGTCTTCATTTTAGACACAAAGAAACTGAGACATAGAAAAGTGGTCTGCATGAGGTGGCATGGTAAGCAAAAAATCAAGAGCTCTAAACTAGATCTTCTGTCTCCAACACAGCACAGTTGAATGTTCAATCAAAATCACATTCTATGAGGCATGCACATTATGCATTTGTAATGTATTTCTGTTAAAAGTGAAAGCAGAATATAGCGTAAAAAATTATAACACATAAAGTGTACAGGTCCTGGAGAGTAAGTGGGTGTGCTTAGTCTGGGTATTACATTGCTAATGAAAAGATGAAGAACATAACATTATAGATTTAGAGCTAGGAGGGACGTTTGATGCCATCTAGTCCACCCCTTTGATATTACAATTGAGAAAATTGAGCCCTAGAGAGAATGAGTGACTTACACAAGGTCACACTAGTATTAAGTGACAGACATAGGATTTTAACCTATGTCTTATTACTCCCAAACCCATAATGTTTCCATGGTATAAACTGTACTTCCTTTGATCCCAGTAAAGAGCAGGAAAGTTTGTCAAAACTCAGAACTATTAATTCTAAAAAGAGAGTTGAATCTCTACTAGTTTTCAGCTTCTCTTTTCATATTTTCTCATGTAACGGACTTTTCCCCTTCTCTCTTTTATCAGCATGAAAACATACCTAACTTGTGTTTTATTGTATGGTCTCTGCTTATTAACTAAACTTACATTAAGGTATTAACGGGTCAAAATAAGAATAAGTTGTCCTACCATTTACTTATTTGACCCCTCTTCCCAAAGTTTCAGTGCTTTAACCTGAAGATTTTAACAATGAAAACTTTAGGAACTATAACACATTTTGAAGAAGCTATTTGGAAGAGGAACAGAGCTAGTAAAAAAGTGAAATTCAGTATAACCAGAGGAACTTAATATTGTTTATGTGTGAGATAAAAAATAGTGTTGTTTTCACAGACTCTTATATGAACAAATGGATAGATGAATGAGTGAACAATTTTTTTCATCATGTATTTGTGCCAGATACTATGCTCAATACTGGGGAAAATTTGCAAAATATTGCAAATGATAGTACCTGCCCTCAAAGAGCTGACATTCTAATGGGAGGGGACAATATAAATAGAGAAGTGGCATCTGGGGAAGGGAGTTTTGGGCTAAGCACTCAAAAGAATGAGTTGATACTTATAAAAATAACTTAATATGCCCTTTTAAAATATTAAAATATTGATTTTATGACTGTTCCCATAGGAAGACACATAAATCAAGGGTTAAAGGGTCAGAATATCTACATGGTGTCAGGAAAGATGGATTAGATATAGAATTCAGTAGGATATTTAGCAAGGGCTCATTTGGGTTTGAGTCAATATAGTACACCAGACAAATTGTTAATTACTAATCACATTGGTTTAGCACAGTGTGAAAGTTTTAAGGTTTAGTGGGTAAAGTCTCTCAGCTACTGAGAGTATGGCTCCTGACGGTCTTGTGTGGAGGGTACTGACTCAGGTAAAGAGCGGCCTCTAAACAACAGCAGGGCAAATGACATGATGACCTTGGGAAGGCAACTAGATAGAAAGTGAATTATAGTTTAGTGTAGGGGACTGGATAAGTTCACATTTAGTCAGCAATCAAGATGACTCAGTTGCAGACGAGGGGTTTTAGAGCTAAGTAGACTAACTATTATAGGGACCATGTTATGGTTTATGGTGGTCTGATATAGAGGAGTCTGGTACAGATGAACAGAAACTGAACATAAAGAAATATGGCCCAGTCAGTTATCAGGATGGGATGCGAAACCTTCCGTAAGACTCTTATATTCTTCTCTATAGGTGACACTGTAGTAAACTTTTGAATTGAAAGAGAAAGTGACTGCCTTAAAATAACAGTTCAGGTCATACAGGTATATGTAAAACAGAGGGACATATAAGTAAACTCTTAATAAAGCACCCATGGCAACTGTTCCTTGATATAATCTAATAACACAGAGATCCATGATTTCATTAATGTTAGGTATACCTTGCATCAGCATAAACCACAATTTCTCTATGACTTTGCAAATGCCTTCTATGGTAGAAAATATATCACCTTGAAGCAAACATTTTGGTGAACCTTTGGAAAACTAGTGATTCTGGTCCATAAAGACTAGATACACCAGGCCCACAGTGAAGTCTTTCTAGTTTAGAAACTGTTTATATGGCATATCTTTTGCAAATCCAGTGCTATTTCTTTACTATAATATGCATCAAAGGAGATCTCTGGGAAAAAAATTATGTGATATACAGAACAGATACGTTGCAGTAAAAGTTGTCCATAAAAGAAAACTATATGTTATAGAATTTAATATTTCAAGGGAACTCTGTGGTCATTTGCTGTAACTCATTCATTAAATTAATCAGCATTATAACAAACCAAAAAAGTAGTAATTCACTCTCTGTTTGGAAACCTCCAACAAAGAACAGCCAAATTACCTCTCAAAACAGCCATTCTACTTTTGGAAAGTGAATTTTTAGGAAATTTCTTTGTTTTGTCCCCCTAACATTTAGCCTAAATCTAAATGAAATTTCTGGAATATATTAAAGTATGTTTTATAACTGATTCTTGTAACAAAATATAAGATATATCTGTAGCCTTGAAGTCTTGGAAGATATGAAGGGCACAGGGCAAGTTACCATCTCCTTTTTCAATCCCTGCTGTTAAAATATTGGTATTTCTTCAAATTGCATTGTTAATGACATTAACAAGGCACTATCTAGGATGACATTAGTAGCCTTTTTTTATGTGCCATGGACCCTATTGGCATTCTGTGAAATATAATGCTTTGTTAGAACAATGTTTTAAATTTTTACAGAAAATACATAGAATTTCAAAGGAAAACAATTATATTGAAATAGAGTTTTATGCATACACACACACATATAGTTATATAGATATAGATAAATAGATAGATAGATAGATAGATAGATAGATAGATAGATAGATAGATAGATAGATAAAGTTCACATACCCCAAAAGAAGGTCCATCAAGGAATCAGACAAACTGAATTCAGATTAGGGATTCCATCCTCATATCAATAGCAGTGCTAACATAAAGAAGTCAATTCACTCCTTAGTTTTCTCATTTTTAAACTGGTAGTAACTGATTGCACTATATAATTCATAGAGTTATTGTAAGGAAAACCTTTGGTAAAACTTCAAGCACCAAAGAACTAAGAATTATTATTTCTGTATCTCTCAGGATAAAGGAAACAGCCATTCAAATTGTGAAAACTACGTATAATCCCAGAGTAAACAAATACTTACCTCCATGTGACAGCTGTGGCCAATTAGAGAAGCTACAGATTCCCGTTCAGGAAAAGCCCACACAGCTGTGCCTATAAAGACCCAGGGAAGAGGACAGAACTTCACTGGTGATTTTGTACTGGCAGCCAGAGGTTCCAGTACCTGGACGGGGTTTTCTCAGAGAAAGCTTCCTAGATATGGACACTATGAATGAACTTTCATTAAAGCCAGGGTTCTGAGGAAGCTTCATTTTCCTTCATATGGTGAGTGATACAGAACTGAGGTAACTCTGAAATTATCTCTGAGCTGGTCAGATGACCAAGAGATGAAAGTTTGTGATGCTAATTAATGCATATCTAGGCTTACATTCAGGGTAATTGTCTTGATTTTGAAGCCCTACAACAATCCCAGAAAAAAGCAGATATAATCACAGTTGTTATATTACTAGTCTATGATATCTGACCCAAGCACATAGTAAGAGAAAAGTTCAAAGGTGCACTATGACTGACCTTGTGTCACAGAAGCATTCCCATCAGTCTTTAAGTGATCCCTGTTCCTGAGGCCTCTAGCATCTCAGAGAACAGAAAGACACATTGTTTGAGGAAGATAACTCTAATAAAACAAGATAACTCCATGACAGATACATAGGGAAAAGAGATTAAAAAGTATAAGAAGATATGATGAAAGGAAATATTTAATACTTGAATACATGTTTTTGCAACAATAACAAAAAAAAACATGAATACAATGAATGTAAGACGCAAATAGTAGTGGATTAAAAAACAGAAATGAATGGAAATCATGATTTTAAAAAGGAAACTAAAATATTCACAATGCAATTAGAAAGGATAAGAAGGAAAATTACATTATCCTTAAAGGCAACATAGTTAATGAAGCAATATTTATTTTTAGCATGTATGAACCGAAAGACATAGAATCTAAATACATAAAGAAATTAATTAGATTGAATGGAAAAATAGCAAGTGGGAGGCCTTAATGTATCCCTAGACAATTCTAATAAAAAATATTAAGAAGAAATAAGTTAAAGACCTGAATAGAAATTCAGAAAAAATACAAATGATAAATTTATGATGATTATTGAATGAGAAAACAAAGAAGTCTACATTTTCTTAAGTGTTTATATCATTGTTAGAAATGGCATGTGCCAGGGAGATAACTTCACAAAAATAAGGAAAAACAAATAACAAATATATTATTTATTGAACATAAGAAATAAAAATATATATTCAATAAAGGTCCTTTGGGGAAATGGTATTAGAAAATTTCATGCAAAAATAATAACAATGAAGCAATGAGTCAATACTTATACAGTTAAATTATAGTTTATGGGAAAATTTATCCATAAACAATTTGATTAACAGAACAAAAAAAAAGAACAAATCAATATAGTGGGTATACAATTAAAAGAACTAAAAAAGTAACAAATCAAATCACCCCCACCAAATAGTGAGATTCTTAATATCAAAGTAGATATTAACAAAACTGGAAGTAAAACACTAGCAAATTGATAAATGAAACTATGAGCTTTTTTAAAACTAAAAATGGATTAAAAGATCATCTGATTTTTTTCAATGAAGTGATAAATCAAACTATGTCAAAAATGAAAATGATGAATTCCCAGTTTAAGACAAAATCAAGTACTAGACAATAAAACTGAAAAATTAAATGACATGGATCAATATTTAAAAATACAAAATTCCCAGTTAAACAATTTTTAAGTAACCCAGTATCACAAAAGTTATTTCTTTCAAACAAGCAGTAATTGAGTTCCCCAATACAGAGAAAGACAGAGACAGAGACAGAAAAAGAGAGAGAGAGACAGAGAGAGACAGAGAGAGACAGAGAGAGAGAGACTCAAGGATTAGATGGATTTACAAGTGAATTTTAAGAGAAACTATTTGCAAAAGGAATGATGCTTTCAAATGATTTATATGATAGAAATATGGTCTTCGTACTTAAAACTGAAAGAAACAAATAGAGAAGGAAATGTATAGACCAATATCCTCAAAATATAGTGACAAAATATTTATTACACACACACACACACAAGTGTGTGTATGTATATATGTAGGTATATTAAAATGGTTATACACTATCCTGTTAGATTTATTAGATTTGTACCAGGAATATAGGATTAGTTTAATATAAAGAAAACTAAAAATAAAAGATGCCATATTAATAACAAATAATACTTTCAAAAGCATATCACTGGTATAAAGAATTGTTATAATATAAGCAATTGATATAATAATTGTTTAACTGGGAATTTTGTATTTTTAAATATTGATGCATGTCATTTAATTTTTCAGTTTTGTTGTCTAGTACTTGATTTCGTCTTAAACTGGGAATTTTCATTTTTGACATAATTTGGTTTATCACTTCATTTAAAAAATCAGATGATCTTTTAATCCATTTTTAGTTTTAAAAAACCTTCTAACAAATCCAACAGTCATTTTTTGAATTACTAGAAATAATTGGAGTTAATATGCCTCTCTTTACTATTGTAAAGATATTTCAAGCCAAACCTATATATATATATATATATATATATATATATATATATATATATATATATATATATATATATATATATATATATATTATATGCAATAAAGAAAGGGTAGAAGCCTTTCCAATAAAATCAGGGTTGAAGCAAATACGTGCATGATCCCTATTATTATTTAATAACAAATTTGTCATAATATTGCAGTAAGAAAAAGGAAAATGAAGAATAAATAGGATAGCAAAGTGAAAAGTATAATAAAATATTATTTTTGTGTAGATGATAGGATGTTTTATGAAGACAACATTAAGGAATCAATTAAAATTAATTGAAACAATCCATACCTTTAATAAATTTATAGAATATAAATAAATCCACAGAAACATTGATCATTTGTGAAAATTACCAACAAAACACAGAGGAAAAAATAGAAAGAAATTCAATTCAAAACATCTATAGAACATATAAAATGTTTGAAATCCTTTCTACTCAGAAACATAAACACTTTTTGTTGTTCTTGTTCAGTTGTTTTAGTCATATCTGACTCTTCATGACCCTTTTTGGGGCTTTCTTCACAGAAATACTAGAATAGTTTGCTATTTTCTTCTCCAGCTCACTTTACAGATGAGAAACTGAGGAGAATAGGGTTAAATGACTTGCCCAGGATCGCATGGCTAGTAAGTGTCTGAAGTCTCATTTGAACTCACAAAGATGGATCTTTTTGACTTCAGGCTTGACACTCTGTCTACTGCATCTAGCTGGCATATCTCATCTCTCTCTCTCTCTCTCTCTCTCTCTCTCTCTCTCTCTCTCTCTCTCTCTTTCTATCTGTATGTGTCTGTGTGTACACACACACACACACACACATATACACACACATACATGTATATATGTGTGTGTATATGTGTGTACATATGCTTATATATACACATGTACATATGTATATATACATATATATACATATATATATATACATATATATATATACACATATATATATGTATATATATACATATATATATATATATACATATATATATATATACATATATATATATGTATATATATATATATATATATATATATATATATATATATATATATATATATATATATATGAATGAGGCAGATGGACAGAAAGACAGAGAGAGACAGAGGCAGAGATAGAGAATATATGTTCTATATAAGATAGGGACTCTATTAATACAATAACAAGGCACCTTTTACAGAAATATAGAGCTAAATAATCAGTGCTTATGGTTGGCTGTGCCAATATGATAAAAAAAAAAAAGGTACATATCACCTAAATTAATTTATTTCTTCACTAGTATAAGAATAAAATTTCCAAAGAATTAGTTTTGCATAGCTAGAAAATATACAATTCAAGCTATCTAGAGGAAAACAAAGTTAAGAATCTCAGGGAAGTAATGGGGAAAATGATAAAGAAATGTTCCTAACAGAACCCTATTTCAAACTATGCTACAAAACTATAATCTTTAAAATTGTCTGGTACTCCCTAAAAATTGGGAGAAAATTAGTAGAAGAGATCAGGAGCACAACATACAAAAGAAAACATAGTGGCACGGTGTTAAATAAAGCCAAAGACACTTACCATTGGCAAAGGTATTGAGTATTCTAGGGAAAAAATACTTCTGGGAAAACTTAAAAGCAGACAGGAAGAAATTAAACATCAATAAAAATCTCATACCATAAACCAAGAAAAAACTTAAAAACTATTCATGACTGACACATAAAATGGTGGTATCATAAGCAAATTAAAGGAGCAAGGAAAAAATTACCTTTTAGATTGATTACGAGTTCACTACCCAACAAGGGAAACAGAGGATGACAGAAGATAACAGGGATAATTTTACTGTTATAAACTAACATTTGTAAACAAACAAAACCAATTCAGGTAAAATTAGAAGGGCAACAGGTAAACTGAGAAAAAAAAAATCTTTGTAGCATTTATCTAATAATATCTTACATTCATGATATGTAAGGGACTTGTTCAAATTTAAAAGAACAAGAACAATTCCCAAAGAGGTACACAATGAAGATATGAATAGGCAGTTTTCAAGGAAAGAAATCCAAGTGAATAAAAAGAAAAATAAATACTGAAAAGCATTAATAATTAATTAGAGAAATACAAATAAAAATAACTCTGAGTTTACATTTTACATGTAACTGATAGCAAAAGCTGACAATAAAGAAATTTGACAATTGTGCGCTCTACTGAGAAACAGGAACAGTTATATGAAGCTGAGAAAATATACCTAGCTAGGCAGTGGATGGAATATTGGTCCTGGAGTGAGAAAGACTAGAGCTCAAATACAGCCTCAGACACTATCTTTGTGACCTTACGCAATTAACTTAACATTTGTTTGCCTCAGTGTTCTCAGCTGTAAAATAGACATTTACCTCCCAGGGTTATTATGAGGAATAAATTAAATATCAGGAACTTAACAAAATGCCTAGAAAATAGTAAGCACTTAATTAATACTTTTTCCCCCTTTTTTCCCTAATGCATTATTGTTGGAGCAATGAATTTGTCTAGCCCTTCTGGAAAGCAATTTGGAATCATACCCCTAAAATCAATAACAGTGCATAACCTTTGAACCAATAATACCATTACCAATCTTATACTCCAAATAAATCAAAGGAAAAGGAAAAGGACTCAGCTATATTTTAAAAAAAAAGTATTTATAGCAGTTCTTTTCAGAGTGTCAAAGAAAAAATAAAGGGAGTGACCAACAACAGATTACTGAATGGTGAAACAAATTATTGCATATGAATGTGTTGGAATATTGCTGTCCAATGAGAAATGATGAAAGGGAAAACTTTACAGATAACTGAGAAGATCTATATGACAAGATGAAGAATGAAGTGAAACTCAGGAAAATAATTTACATAATAATTACAAAAAATAAAAAAGCAATTTTGAAAGAATTTTAAGACCTCAAATTTATTCAACAACCAATTATAATTTCATAAAACTGATGGAGACACATGCTAACCATCTTCTGGCAGTGACGTAATAAATGGAAGACAGAATAAAACATGTTTTAGACAAGATAAAACTAGGAATTCCTATTTCTTGACTCTGTTAAAAAGCCTTTTTTTCTTTGATGAGGATGTGGGACAGTGGGAATAGGACTATTTTAACAAGAAGGGGAGAGAGAATAAAAGAAAAGAAAGAGAATAGAGCAACTGAAGCATTAAAAAAATGCACAGAAGAAAAGGAAGGCCATAAGGAATCATTAAAGTAGGGCAGCTTTGAAAGTTGCATGTTGAATTTATTAGGTACTCATAAAGAAAAACAAGCTGTACATAATGGATATCCACAATACAATGTATGTTTTATTTTACTCTGTATGGACATTTAATTTAGTACATAAATTCAGAATTTTTTAAAATGCTTAAATTATCTTATACATACAAAGTCGTATGACTACGAGCATATCACTTAAAATCTCTATTTTCTAATTTGTAAATATGTGCATAAGAATACCTGTACTAATAATCTCACAGATGTGTGGTGTATCTAAAATGGCTATATATAGGTGTGTATGTATGCATGTATATATGTGTATGTGTATTCACATATGTATGCATATATACGTATGCATACACACACACACACATATATATATGTGTATATATATATATATACACACACACACACACACACACACACACACACACACATATGTGTCAATATATAAATATAAATTGATTTTCAGTCTTAAAAGTGTTATATAAATATCGGCTCTTTTGTATTATTATTACCCATCATTGAAATGATGGTGAATATTGTGGAGACTGTAACATAGCTGTCTCATTTCTAAATCTAAGAATATTCCTACTATATCACAAATACAAGTTTAATCTGTCTATAGAAGAATAAGATGAGACCAAATCAACCTTAAAGGACTACAGAGAGCCATTAGATATCAGGAGCTGATTTGGGAATCAAGACCCGGGTTCATGTTATGTACATAGTGATTATGTTCTCCTAGACAAGTCAATTAAGCTATAAGGCCACTAGGTAAACATCTAACCCACAGTTGCATACCAATTGCAATTAGATTGTTAGAGGATTCATTAGGGTTTTCTATGCCAATTAAAAAGCAGTTGAGTGAGATAGAGAGAAACAGAGAGGTGGGGAGAGGAGAGAAGAGAGGAAGTAAAAGGAGGTGAGGTCTAAAGGGAGAGTGGGGAGAGGATATGCTTAAGAAGGCTACTGAATACTAACTGTAGTTTATGGGGAAAGGAAGTTAATAAACAAACAAGCAAAAAAACCCCTATTTTTATATGTTTTTTAACAACTAAAGAATGTAACCCTGAATTTATAATCTCTAATATGAACACTGTTTGTCTACAAACTCTTGGCATGGGAACACATCGAATGGTGAAACCCCTACCTGAACATTGGTAACATGATATAGTTAGCAAACATGCAAAATGCTATAAAAAGATTAAAATAAAGGGAATCAAAATGGCGTTGAAGTCCATGAGAAAGCCCAATACAGCTAAGACTTCATAAGGGAAAGCAGAATGAAAAGTTGACACCATATTAAAGATAGTTTGTTTGTTGTTTATTTGTTCTTGGGCCAAGTAACTGACAAAGAGTTCAAGTATGTGAGGCATCTAAATTTGTAAATATTCATCCTATGATGATCATAGACATTCTTCAGGCTAATGATCAATGACATCCTTATAGAGCTTCCCTTTAGGAATAAGTGACTGATTCACTGACAGATTGAGTCTATGGAAGGGAAGAAGAATGTCATAAAGTCTTCCAGTCTTTTGGAGTCTACTGTAAAATAGAAAGATTTCCAGGAGATGTAATATCTTAATATATTGTAAGCCTTTTTCCAATGTTACAGCACAATATAGAGGAGAAATGAAAGGTGAGCTGGGAGGAGTTCAGGTGATTATGCCGAAAGATCCCATAATCAGCTTTGCATTTCAGGCAAAAGGTTGTATTTATAGAATTTCTAGAAATGCCTTTGAACTCTGACATATTAAAAATAAACAAGAACACAATGCTGACTATAAGGTTATAATATAAAAAAGGATGGGTGCAAATGTTTGTATGTACACGCACGTGCATATGTGTTTATGTATGTGTATATATGTGTGTATACATATACATACATATGTATGTATGTATGTGTATATATGTATATGTGTATGTGTGTACATACACACACACATAAACACATACAAACCTCCCATACACACATGATCATATAGGAATATGTATGACTGGACCAATGAATTCATTGATATAGAAAACACTTAATAAGGGATGATACACACACAAATATATACATACATACATACATGTGTATGTATGTATGTATTTGTGTTGCCAATGTACCCATGTGTATACTACACATACATATATGCATTTGTACATATGTATACGCTTATATGAACAAATATATAAATATAGGTGTGTGTAGTGATGCTATTCTGTACCAGGGAAATCAAAGGCCTAGCACTATACAAACCAACAAACAAAAGAATGATGGAAATGGGTATGAAAAAAAAGAGGTTAAAGAACTATTGAAGGTACTGAATACGATCTGGGTCTTACCACTAAGATAAATTGTTGTGAAAACTATTGCTAACTGTTTTGAGAGAAATGATTATTTCTCTCTCATATTAATGATCGATTATTGAATTAGGGCCAGGATTTTTTCTCAGAAGCCTCTAGGTTGTTTAGTCTTTGAAGGATATTGCTGAGAATGAGATTGAATTAACTTTCTCCCCTCCATCTTGTATAAACCCCACTCAGGTGGGGAAGATCAGCGTAGCTACACAAGTTTGGGTGGGGATAAATTCTCTGTTTAGTTTGCCCATGACTGGGCAATTTAGAAGGACATAAAATAATCAAAGTCACATTCCCCCAGTCTCTTATTAGAACAGGTCCACCTTTCACTGTAATATTCATTCTTCTCATTAATTGTTAGCCAATCAGAGCTGATTGCCATAGTCAGTAACATTCACTCTCTCAAAGGCCTATAAATTGAGAGCCCACCACCATAATTTGTCTTTGGCAATCGAAAGTGTCACTGATCCACTTTGTAATATGCTAGCATTATTAATAAAATGGTTATCCAGAAACTATATTTCTTGAACTTTTTAAATGTCATAGTGTTTGAGAGCTAAAGGATAAGAGCAATAATACCCAAGTTCAGCCTGTAGCCTGATTTTCCTCTGAAGGCTTGGTAAAGGAAAAAATGGTGAATAGGCAAAAAATTGCAGCCTGACTATAGCTTCACAATACAGATTGATTTAAAAATATGTTAATATAAATATGCTCATATAAGTAATAATCTAGATATATTTCTATCTACCTATATTCACACACATATTGTATAGACATATATTTATAGGTTCGTAAGTGGAGAACTACAAGGTACCTTAGGGGCTGTAATCCAACCCCTTCATTTTCCAAATGAAGAAATCATGACTCAGGGAAGTGAATTGCCTTGCCCAAGGTTATAGAGATAGCAGTCTTGCAAGCATTCATTTTAGTAAACCAATTCATTTTATTAAAAATACTCATTAGCATTGTTAGATTTGCAATCATTTGGACAGATCTTAGATTGACCATTCCAAGTGTAATAAATAAGTGAAATCTCCAAAATTAAAGAAAAAAATATGTAAGAGGACATTTAAATATATTAAAAAATCAAATCATAACTGATATATTTTAATCAAAATAAGCATATCTTACCCCTGTCTAATATACTAATAAACACCTGACAATGAATAACCTCATTCTGAAAGATACTCAGAATTGATGTGAACCTGGTAAGATAAATATGTAAAAGCTGACATATTTCCCTATATAAATCTTTGTAATAGTATCTTTTCTTCATATAGAGTGAAAAAAAGTGAAAGAAGACAGTGTTTTACCAACTTCAGAGGCTATACAGTCAAAATGCTCATTGCACAAGTTCTTTAGAGAAATAAGTCATGGAACAAGATTTTTTTTTTCATTTTCTAGGATGGGTTGAAAATGGGTTTGTGTTAACAGCTTTGATAGTTAAGCCATAATACAAATCCCAGGTTGGGTATGACCTATTTTAATGATGAATAAAAGACTTATTTCAGCAACTCTATAAATACCATCTACTTGCTTTCTTCCCCAGTCATGTCACATATAACACTTAATTGTGTATTCTCCTCTCATTCACAGGTATGTCTTTCTTCCAAACTTCCTTTCAAACACATAGAGGTAGCTGATGGTTCAGTGGAGTGAGTGTTGGGCCCACAGACTGGGAGACTTGAGTTAAAATCTAGCCTCACACCTTTACTAGCTGTGTGACCCTAGGGAAGTCACTTAAGCCCTATCTACCAGTTTCCTCAATTGTAAAGAGGGGATCATAATAGTGCCTACTGCACAGAGTTACCGTAAGGATCATGTCAGATATTTGTAAAGCACTTATCAGAATGCCTAGCATATAGTGGGTGCTTAATAAATGCTCATTCTCTCGCTTTCCCTAATTTAACCTCCTCCAGTAAGCCTTCTTTTATTTCTATCCCATTTTTGTAGTCTAACACTATTCTGTCTGTATTCTGTGTATGTGTGTGTGTGTGTATATATATATACACACACACACATATATATGTATATATAATATGATATATATGTATATGTGTGTACACACATGCATACACAGACACAGACACACATACACACACATACATGTCCTAAATAGACATTGCATATGGACAAGAAACCTTGCTTAGAATTTAATAGCAGCAAAAGTGCAAGACTGATTGCATTTGGGAAATTTCAGTGCTTTGTTACAGGTATTTTGAAGACACTCTCTTCTTATAGGTTTCTCTTGCATATCCCAAAGCAGTCTGATTAAGATCAAGTCTAATTTATGTTCTTCTCACTGCTGCTGAGTTGCCCAATTTCCTGACCTTGGTTTCATTTTGAGTAACAGTAAATTGCTTTTGTATTTAACTATTTTCAACCAATTGAGAAACGCTGCATTTTCAAAGTGACTGAATAACAAAATTCCCTTTTCTTAGGGATTATTGTCCTGGTTACTCCTCTACACACTTCAGCCTAGGATACAAATTGGAACTGAAACATTATTCTGCTCTTGTATGTCCAAGAATCCACATCTTTGCTTCTTCTTCTGAAATTGTTCTTCTCTAGGCCCACATACTAGAGCCTCCGATCTCTCCTTACTTCAGAATTTCCACACTAGGTACAAGTCCCCTCCTCAGTCCACCTTGGATCTTTAACTTGGAAATGCAAAGTGAGTAAAAAACCTAAAAGTTGGCAGTTATTTATTCATCCTGCATGAAGTTGTAGTGCCTCAGAATAGATCTGAGATCTCCTTTTGTCTATGATGCACAAAAGCTTACTATGCTGGAATCCCCCTCACTCCTGGCCAAACCCCAGGCCCACGTATCATCTCAGCTCTACCCTATTGCCATCCATGACTTTTGAAAACTTGTTTTTTAACATCTCTATCCCTCAGCTATCCCCTTCCAGTATCACACTGAACAAAATTTGCACTGGATGCATTTGTTATCTCATTTAGAGTTCTGCATTCTTTCTGCCCTCTGCAAGGTAATCACAGATCTCTACTGACTTTAAATAATGAACTAAAGGTTACTTCTCTGAAAAGCTTTAAGCTTCTAAGAGCCTTTCCCTAGTGGGGAGCCATTAAGATAGTGAGAATGACATAAATACATATAGCTGGTCATGCAAACATTTATAAAATGGATCCATTATTACATGTTAACCAGTGAGTATTTACTCTTCCATCTCCTCAGATGGAAATCAATATGTGCACAAGGTATAAATCCTTCCATTTTTCTTTGCTACATATTCTCTATTCTTTTAAACTACACTTGTTAGCTCTTCCTACTCTGCTTTCATACTGTTTCCTGTCTAACAATGTTTATTATAAACTCTCTGAAGTATCTGAAACTCTTGAACACTCTCACTGCATAAATAATCTCTGGATTTTCATAATATTACCGTATCTTTGTTCTCTTTCTACCAATCTGACTGCTATTTCTCAAGCATCTTTGGTGTGTCTTCATTCATTTTATATCATTAACTTTGTGTATATCTCAAGCCTCTATATTGAGCCCTCTTTTCTTTCTCTAACCTACATCCCACAGGGTTGTCCTCCAAAGTGCAGTCTTGGCCTATACTTACCTGAATCACAAAATTCATATAGAGATTTGTGACTTAAAAACCCTGCAAATGTATGGTCACTTTTGTTGTTCATCCTTGGAGGTGTTTCCTTTAATTCCATTAGAGAACAGGTTCAAGCTTCATAAAAGGTTCATCAGGTATTGACATCTTGTTAATACATCATTATTTGCATTCTTTATTCTTTGCTTTCTCGAATATGTCAGCTATGGTGGATAAGGAAGGAGAACAACAAAGAATCATTTCCTTTTCGATTACAGTTAGCTTGTATGGTTAATAGTTTCCCCTATTAGAACACAAAGTCCTTGAGGGAAAGGACTGTATTACTTTAGTGTTTAATAGGGGCTTAATAAATGCTTGCTTGCTTTGATGAATACTTGCCATCTGAGTATCTCCCTTATTTTTATATGTTTTCCAAACTTCTAAATCTCAGCAAAATTCACTAGTCCTTTGTTCTACTCTGGTACTTCCATTTAGCCTTGTTGCATTACAGGAAATGATTTGATAAACTCACTTGATTGATAGCTAAAAAATGGTTTTAATATGTATTCCTCTCAAATCCAACATTCACAATTTAGAAAATAGTCTTTAGTGCTTTAATATAAATATACACAAAGATAGAGGGAATAATGTGGGGTTTTCAAGCAGAAATAGTGGGAGAGATGTTTTGGGGAAGCCACATTAAGTTATGACTGTCACAATTGATTTGATATTATCTTTTTATGCAGTTCCTGTGACTTTCTTATGATGTATTCAGGAATACATTTGTTTTTTGAAAGTATTTTCCTACTGAAGTCATCCTTCAACTGGGGAATGACACTATTGAGTTCTACGAAATATGTGCATCTATATGCAAATTTAAATGTAGCTATATTCATAATAAAAAAAAATCTTCCCTTCATGTTAAGGGCTTTGTGTACTGGAAGTTTTATCCTCCCCTCTAGCCCTTTGGAGAATAAGAGTTCACATTCATATACATAATTCCAAGGGATAAAGTTATAACATCCCCCATCAATGGCTTTTGATCATTACTGAATGAATGCTCTAAGACCATCTCTTTGACACTGATCAAGCACTTTAGAAGCCAAACTCTAATAGAGACATATGTACAAATTAATTGACAATTACCCTGTATCTATATAGTTTTAATTACCTTTTCCTTTTACTTGCTTTCATCTTTGGATATATCCAAAATCCTTCCCTTCTTGTGCCACTTGAGCTATGAATTAAAAGTAATTAGAAATTTCAAGTGGCTAAAGTGAGGAGGGAGAAGCCTTCCAACATGGATGATAACAAGTACAAAGACACAGAGATAAAAGATGGCTCTTTTTCTCTAAGAAATAAGCAGTAGGCCAGTATGACTACATTATAGTGTGTGGAAGAGAGTAATGTTGTAAAAAGTTCTTTCATATGTGAATCCTTCTTTCCTTTGCAACTGCCATCACCCTGATGCAGGACCTCATTGCTCTATCCCATAGCTTGCTGAGTGGCCTCCCTGCTTAAATCTCTCCCATTTCCAGGCTATCATCCACTCAGCTATTAAGAGAATGGGGGGAGAAGATAAGGTAACAGAGATTGGGGGAAAAGAGAGGCTGAAAAGGAAAACAACGAGCAAAAATAAGATGGAGGAAAACTCACAAACAGTAATTATTACTTTGACTGTGAATGGGATGAATTCATTCATAAAACAAAAATGGATAGTAAAAGGAATTAAAAATTGAAATCCTATGATATGTTGTTTACAAGAAAGACATTAAAGAATGAGAGATACACATAGAGTTAAAATGAGGGTTGGAGTAGAACTTATGCTTCAATTGATGAAAAAAAAAACAACAAAAAAGCAGGAGTAGCAATTGTCATCTTTCTGAAGGACAATTCTGACCATTATATTCCCCTACTTAACAAATTCCAATGGCTATTACATCTAGAATCAAATATAAAATACTCAATTTGCCTTTTAAAGGCCTTTATAACCTTCGTCCCTTCCTGATGTTCTAGGATTTTAGATTACTCAAGATATTCTACAGTCTAGTGACTCTCACTTTCTTGCTATTTCTTGTGTTAGACACTCCATCTCCTGATTCTGAGTATTTTCACTGATTGTTTCTTCTCACCTCCAGCTCAATTAATGTTTATCAAGCATCTACTCTTTTTCAGGCACTGTGTTAAGCACTGTAGTTAATGAATGAGGAAAAAAAAAACCATTCCTGGCTTCTAAGGAACTCACAATCAAATACCGGGAATGGGGAGGAGAACAGTCCTACGTATGCACAAGCAAGCTACATAGATGATAACAAACAAATAATTAATATGAAGTCTTTGGCCATCCTGGTTGGCTTCTGGACAGTCTATTTTGTCAGTGCACTATTCTAAAAACCTGGGGAGGATGGCAGGGAGAATTGGAAGGGACAGCTATTACTTGGAGATTCAGGGGGAATAAAGCTCATACAACCAGACAGTGTGTAACAGTCTATTGAAAGAACTCTAAAATACAGAAGTATTGTTAGAGTAATAAGATTTTAGGTATATTCTGGCCTATTATGAGCACTGGACATAGGCAAAGTATCATAACAGTTGAACTCACGATGTCTCTGCTTTTTTCCATTTCCTTTATGAATAACTAACTACTTAACAATTTGTGTGATTTCAAGGTTTTTGCAACATATCCCAAATTTGGTCTATATTGTCAACCCTCTGAGGTCATCACAATATCTGACATAACTTGATTCCTTCACTTATAGGTCACTGAATTTGTTCTTCCTTACCAATATTTTGACAAATATTACATTAACATTAAATTTGTGCCAACAATAAGGATCCTGGTGGACAAGATTTGCTTCTATGGATTCTAACCATTTTGGACTTTGGTTAGTACTATTAGGAAATCAGAAGCTTTAGAATCAAAACCTCCTTTGCCATCTTCCAGCTCTGGCTTCATTCAAGTCTTTCCAAGATTCCACCTTCTACAAGAAACCTTTCACTAAACTTAATGTTAGTGTCTTCCTTCTGAGATTATCTCCAATTTCTCCTTTACATATGCTTTTTATGCAAAATAATTTGCTTTTTGCCTCTTCCATGAGAATGTAGGCTCCTTAAGGACAAGGACAGTTTTGCTTATTTATTTTGGTGTTTTTCACTTTTCTTGTATCCTCAGAACTTATTACAGTTCCTGGCAGAGGGTAGTTTCTTAATAAATGTTTGCTCACTTGACTTACAGAAGAGTGGAAAGACAGGAAATGATCAGGTTGTGAAGATCTTTTTATAACAAATAGGAGCTTATAGATAACACATTATACTCCAGGAATCACCATTCTAGGGCCCCCCTAAAAAGAGAGGACTTCCTTCATATTTGTAGATATATAATCTACTTTTTTTTTTATAACAAGGAAAGGTGGCAAGCACTCTTGTTATATGCCATGTCACTACCCATATCTGATACATAGTTGGAGGCCAATAGCATTCCTTGCGTATCTAGATCCAACTATAAAGGATAACTTTTTAATAAATTTATCCTGTACATTTGAATTCTATGAGTAGGCATTCTCCTCATTCCTTTTCTTCATTCTGATGCTGAGATAACACATAATAAATTATTTGTAAAAGACTTTGTCACCAAATTCAGGAATTTAATCAGAGAGCCTTTAACTGAGTAGTGGTGAGTGAGCCTAATTAAAAACAAAATTGTTGGCTATGTACTATAGCGACATGGAAGGTTGATCCAGAAATAAGATGATATAATTCAGAGCCATAACAGACCTAATATTGCAGTAACTAAAATTTGTTTAATTCTTTGTAGTTTAAAAATAAACTTTGTACATATATAATATATATATGTATATTATCTCAATAATCACAAAATTCATACAACTCCTGTGAAGTTAATCATTCAAGTCTTAGTATAATAATTTTGTAGTAATTTGATTTTGAATTTATTAAAAACTGAGCTGTATTCATTTCTATTTCTTTCTTTCCTATCATTCCTTTTATCTACTATTCACTCCTACGAAGGTTTCTTTATTTGTATTTTTCCTTTCATTATTTTCAATAGGATTCTATAAATTTTTGTTGCCTAAAATTATTTTTTTCAGAGTTTTGCCAGTATAACCCTTGGTAGTTTTATTCATACAATACTATTTGTAAATAAATTTTGTTAATATTACTGCTTGTATTAAATTGGTTCAACTCACCATGAGTAACAAATATCTGACCAATTATTTTCCTTCACTAATGGTGTGCTTCATATTTTATTTATGTAAATTCTGAGCGTGTCTTGCTCATTTACTCCCAATTTTAAATATATTTTCTAAGTCTCTTAAGTGGAATTTCTTTTCTCTTAAACTATCTCTTCATAGAGGTCATTTTAATAATTAACAAAGAATTATTCATTTCTATGCTTTAACTTCTAAGCTGCTACATTACTGAAGATTTTTAAATTAATGGGTTTTTTTCCCATTTAATTGCTGGGTTAGTCCATTATTTTTATCTACAGACATATAAAAGTTTACCTCCCTTTTGCTTCTGTTTATTTCTACAATTTGTTTTTCTTATTTTAAAATCCAAACAATTTTTAGCATTGTATCGAACCGTAGCTGTAATGATAGACATCTATGTTATACACCAGTCTTACTGGAAAAGCTTCTAATTACACAGAAAGTTAAATTACAAATAAAGCTGATTATTTTACATAGATACTTTGCAAATATAAAAAGTTCCATGTTTATATGTTTAAAAAATATTTGTAATATGAATATTGGAGATTTTCTTTTTTATAATCATGTGATTTTGGGCATTAATGTATTTTATTTGTAGTTTTCTAATGTGAAATATGTCTTCATTCCTGGTATAAATATTATATTTTAAGGGAGAACTTTTAATTTAATTTATTACTATAGCCACTTTGCTAACATTCTATTCAATATTTTTGTTTCAATATTTATTTGTATTATTGATCTAAAATTTCATTTTATTGTTTTATATCTCTAAATTGATTTTGAAAACAAAAAGATGCCTCACAGAAGTAGCTCTGTGAGGTTGCTTCTTTCACTGATTTTGATAACAGGTTACTTTACATGCAGGTTATTTATTAATTCCACGTTTAACATAATTCCCTTGCAATTTCATCAGAATTTGATTTTTTTTCCATTTTGCCATTCATTTATAGCTTCCTCAAATTCTTTCTCTGAGATAAGATATTTAAATTATTACTTTGGTTTTGTCCAGCTGTTCATGATCCCATGGATCATATTCTCCATAGGGTTTTCTTGCAAAGGATACTGGAGTGGTTTGCCATTTCTTCTCCAGTAGATGAAGGGAAATAGAGATTAAGCATTTTATCCAGGTCAGTTAAGGCTATTAAGTATCTGGGGCCTGCATTTGAACTCAGGTCTTCCTTATTCCAGGCCCAATACTCCATCTACTGAGCCACTTAGCTGCCTCCTATTTAGATTATATGCCTTTCATTATGCTAATAAAGCTCTTTTATATTTTTGTAAATAATTTTCCATTTTCTTTATATTTGGTTCAAATATAATTGGGCAAAATTACTTCTGATAAATTTCTTTGGGGTTTTTTTGTGAAATGCATCTTTCATTAAAAAAATAACTTGCTTTTCCTCTTCAAAATTAAATTTTTTACAATTCTCTATTTTTAAAAATCAGATCTTAGCTGTATTTATCACATCAACAGTCATACTGTTTTCAATTTTGTTTATCTCTGATGTAGAGAATGCCTCAAATTCTGCTCATTTTAGGTCATTATTTAGATGTCTAAAGATCTGCTGAATTCATTGCTCTTTTTTTATCTCTTTCTTTGGTAAGTGCTAGATACATTTTGACAATCATTTTTTTTTTCTGCAACACTTGCATAGGTGATTAAAAAAATTTAGGATTTTGCTTCGCTCAATATTTCCTTGCATAATTACTTTGCTATGACTTTTTCATTGACTTATTCATTTATTATTATATTATTTATTCTCTCCTAGTTCTTTGTGCATGCTAATAATTATTTTAATTAATATGTTTCTGTAAAGAATGTTCTTAACATATCTTCCTTCCCTGTAGTTATTTATCAATTATTTATGCTTTACAGATTTGTCTTTTGTGGGGGAGATCTTTACAACATTTAAAAAATAGTGTAATCTTATTTCAATTCATTTATCTCTAAAGGTCAATTACATAGTTTTATAATATTTTCATTATGTTCTTTCTTCATTATTTACCTTTCTTTTAGATTTAATTCTAAAACTTCATAGTGATGTCTCAAATAATTATTGCCTTCCTACCTACATTTTCCTGTCAATTAGCTTACCTTTAATTGTGTGTCTGCTATTCAATTTGATGATATACATGCAACAGTGTTTTTCTTTCTTTCATTTTTTTAAGGTCAATGTAGTTCTCTTGCTTTTCTTCCTAAATGAAATTAGGCAATAGGAATCACATCAGATGAAATAATGATTTTTTACTTTTTTTTAAATTTTCTTGAAATATATAATACTCTCTATGGATTTTAACTGTCTATAAATTTTGGGCCCACTGTCTTTAGGTTTATTATATATTTCATTCATATTCACAGTTATGTGGTTTTTTTCCTACAGTAAATATTATTGTATATATTTTTATCTAGCCTTGTTTTCTTCTCTTTTCCATTTCCTTTCATAATCAGTTCTTCATAACTATAATATTCTGACTTAAGATAAGAACAACAAAAGCAAAACACTCTCCCCAACTCTTAGCTATTCTTTCAAAATACCTTCTCTTTTCTTTTCATAACCTTGTGACTCACAAACTGTACTTCACTTTACTTTGGTTGCCATAGTTCTGTTTATTTTTATGTCTTCTCTTGCCCAGCCTAAATTAGACATTCCCCAGATCTCTATTTGAATAATAGTCTCCTTCAGGTCTTCATGTTGAAGAAATAGCAATTTTCTCCACTCCTTCCTTCGTTCCTCCTTCCCTCCCTCCCTCCCTCCCTTCCTCCCTCCCTTTCTCCCTTCCTTCCTCCCTTCCTTCCTTCCTTCCTCCCTTCCTTCCTTCCTCCCTCCCTTCCTTCCTTCCTTCCTTCCTCCCTTCCTTCCTTCCTTCCTTCCTTCCTTCCTCCCTTCCTTCCTTCCTCCCTTCCTTCCTTCCTTCCTTCCTTCCTTCCTTCCTTCCTTCCTTCCTCCCTCCCTCCCTCCCTCCCTCCCTTCCTTCCTTCCTTCCTTCCTTCCTTCCTTCCTTCCTTCCTTCCTTCGTTCCTCCCTTCCTTCCTTCCTCCCTTCCTTCCTTTTTCTTCTTCCTGTATAATCCTGAAAGTTTCAGTTTGGAGTTCTTTGCTGCTTGATTTGCCTTTTCAATTTTACTTTAAATAATATTCCACTCTTGACCAGCTATTGAATGTGACAATCATATTGCTGAATGATTTATATTTGTTGTTTTTCTCTGGTGGTTACCTCTGTATTATATCAATCAGCACCTAGTTTTTATTGTATCAACAATTACAGACAATTTACTTTTATTATTTTTTTAAATATAACATTTAAATATTTGTTTTCATAATATCCTTTGGGGAATCCAGTAATTCCTAGTTTAGCTTTCTACCTCCTTTTTTTATCAACCATTCTTGGTAATAAATAATTTACATGTTCTGACTTTGATCTAATATTTTTGCTTGTGTCACAGAAGTTTTCAGTTGTTTCCTTTTTTTGAAGTTGGTCATTGCTTTATTAAGATTTTTTAGTTTTTACTATATGACCTTTAGTTTATGCCTTATCTTATTCCTTGTTTTGGTAGACCATCAAACTACTGACAAATTATTTGAGACCATTTGCTTCCGTTTTCTGAGATTCTGATTGTAGTTATTGCAGAATTATTCAATTGTGGCATTTTATCCTAGTAGTTTCTTGTCTCCATTATATTTCTAAATTGTGCTAAATGTTTCCCTTTTCTTGACCACTTCCCTTAAACTCTTATTCTTTTTGTTTTTCTGTAACTATTGCCCACAGTTCTTTGTTCTCACCATGAACTCTATTCCTTCAGCTATTCAAGTTCTTTGCCAAGCCATCACTCTTTTTTCCAGAATCATTATAGACCAGTGACAAGACTAAAATCAAGACAACTGGTGAGGGCTTCGGATGGAGTGGATGACCTTCATGTCTTGAAACCTAACCAAGCTCTAAGTGCTCCACAGCACCTGTGCAGCATTGGCCATTGGAACAAATTGTTCCCATCCACCCATTCTACCTGGGGAAGTCTTCACATACTTAGTGCAGACACCCCTCTAACTCACCAAAGGTTTTAAGACCCCTCGGTTACTGTCAACTTGGGTTAGCCCATTTGCCTAAATGGTTTGCCTGGCTGTGACTAGTGCTCACACTATACCTTCTGGGAACCACAAGTGAAATTTGGTTGCATCAGGTGGACACCAAAGGTAGAAGACAGACCTGAAGAGTGCGGGTTCTCTAAACATTTTAATTGTTCCTCAAACCTCACAAGGCTTTCTTTTTCCTCATCCTATTCACTGAGAATCTTTATTCATATTTCATATGTGAAAAATGATTTTTCTTTGTAATCTGTGTCTTGGAAACTCAGAGTTCCCCCCGCCAGCCTTTTGTTCAAAGTTGTTCAGAAGGACATCTCTGATAATAAGATTGCATTGAATCTTCTTATCTTGGCCAAACTCCAACCCATGCTTGGATTGATTTTATCCTACTCAGGTTTTGGTGGACACAGACTCCCAAGACTGGGGTTGGTATTCCTTTGATGGTGGGCAATATTGGCCCCTGTGGACTAAGTGATCTAAAGCGCATACTCAAAACCTCTTTATAATATATAACCCACCTCCTGGAATGTCGACCAATCAAAGTTGATCGGCACCCCTTGGGAATACCTACTTTCAAAGGGCATATAAAGCCATACCCTAAAATCCCAAGCCAAGCCAGTTCAGAACTGGCCCCTTTAGGGGGGTACAGTTTTGTACTGAATTCTCATGCAATACATGTCAAGCTAGCTTGAGAGAAATTAAACCATGTACACATGCACCCTAATTTTGTCTCTTTCTTAGAATAAATAAACTGGGGTTCACACATATTAAACCTCTCAAACTGGATATCCTATACACATATAAAATTCAACATGCCCCCAGTTAAATAATTATCTTTTCCCTCACCCCACTTCCCTTCCAAACCTCCTTATTACTGTCCAGGATCCACCATCCTCTAAGTTACCTACACTTGCAATACAGGTGTCATGTCCTTGATATCTCAATCATTCTAACTGAACCTTCTCCCAAACCAATCATGTCATATTCATGTTGATAACATCTCTCAGTTATTCCTGCTTTCCTCTGACACTGACCCTGTCCTGGTGCAGGCTCTCATCACCTAATCCAAGATTTTTCTCTCCTTCCCAATATGTTACCATATAATAATTAATTCCTTTCTCCAGTTGTGCTTGTTATTGTTTTCATTTGATTAGTTTCTGACTTTTTGAGTTGAAAGTAAAGTGAGTTGGGTTTAGCTAGAAATTATGACTCCATCATCTTGCCATTACATTGTAGGATATTAATAAATGTTTATTTAATTGAATTGAATGAAGATTCAATGCCTTCATTCTAAAGGAGCAATTTTAGAAATTCACTTGTGGAAGTAATCAACTTTAGTTATACACTTATGCATTCAAAAACAAACAGTTCTTGAATCCTGAAAATGTACTAGCCCCTCTGTGAGGTTCAAAAATTACAAAGATGAATAACAAAGAAGAGCAGAAATAGATAAGAAAGTCTCAAGCAAAGTACTCAATTCAGAGATGAAAAAAGATCCCTTGTAAGTCAGAAGCAACTGGTGCTCTCTCCCTTCTGAAATAATAGGGCATTTGTTTATTTTTGCAAATATTACATCCTCTATAGAATAATATTTTTAAGTCAGTAAGCATTTTTCAAATAGTTTGCCATTTATATTTTATAGACAATACTTGTTGAATTGAAGATCAGATTTTGAGGATCTTTGGGATAATAGAGAGTGTTTTGGAATTTATCAAAGAATTCTTACCTCTGACAGTACTTGGATGTTATAGGATCTTGCCTGCTAGACCGATAAAATATAGGCTTAAGCATATTAAAACCACTGTTGGAAAAGTTTAGCTTGATCTAGGCTTTTGACTATATATCTACATTTGAAGGTCAGAGTAGGCTAGTTTGAGAGGTTTATCATTAGAGGCTTGCCCATCAAGTGATATCTTTCCTCCAGAAATGACAACTCATAAATGATACCTAACAGTAATAACGAACATTTATATAGTGCTTCAAGGCTTGTAAAGCAATTTGCAAATATTTCGCTTGTCACAACAATTCTGAGGCGTAGGTGATATTATTATCTGCATTTTACATATGAGGAAAATGAAGCAAACCAAATTAGACTGTCTTGGCCAGGGTCACATAGTCAATGGCTGCAAATAGATGTAAAATCATGTCTTCCTGACTCTAGGTCCAACACTCTATCCATTGTACCATCTAGTTTAAGACCATCCATAAAGCAAAGAAATCTACTATTTCCACCATACAATGGATAGAGCACTGACATGGAATAAATCATGGATCATTGAACTAAATTCTAAAGTATAAGAATCTTTTGTAATCAGAGCAATAAGCTAGGAAGTAAAACAGAAGGTATATCCTAATGTAATCTTTTTTTAAGATAAACATATATACATGCATACATACACATATATATGTATATATATATATGAAATGTGTATGTATGTATGTATGTATTAATGAAAAACTGAAGCTTTTTGGTACTTTTTGGCTTGAATAAGGTATATGACTTGGTTTTAATTATAGCTACAACTTAATAATAATAATTGATAATAATAATAATAGTTATAATAAATTCTAGATGGTTCCTTTTAAGCTCAAAGGAGCATATAATTCAGAAAAATCCTAAAAGCCCTGAACACATTTTCTCATTTTATAGAAGCAAAAGAATATGTAGAGAAGCATTAATTAGCTCTCCTGTTAATATATAAAACATCCAGATCAGGATGGTTAATAAACCTGGGTCTTTCCCCTTTGTCTAATATTTTGTTTATTCCACTATGTTTAATTGCCTTGAATTTGCTTATTTCATTTATAGTTCAGATAGCCTGACAGGTGAAGCTTAAAGTGTAAATGTAAACTTAATAAATATTAACAGTAAAACCAATCTCATATTAAGAAACATCTGTTGGTAAGATAATTTTTATATCAACTAAACTAAGAAATGATAACCATCATTTGCTCTTGGGCAGCAATGTGTGATGCCTATAACTTTTATGTGACAAATATGTACAGTTCATAGAATACAGCAGGGTATCACCCTTCCAAGTAAAGATGATGCTGACACTATCAGAAAGGAAAGTATTTGGAACCCTTCTACCCTCCACCCATCTGCTAGACCCCCAAGTAATAGGGAAGGACTTTTATAGATACATTAACTTCATCTTATTTGATCTTACTTATGGTCTTTCAGTGTTTGCCTAATTCCCCAGTCATGTTGCTATTGTTATTGTTTCATTGGTCCTCAGTTCTTGAAGAGGAGCAATGATATCAACAGGATGGTGTCTTGACTTATAAATGAATTGGATTTAAGTGAGTCAGAGCTATGCAGAGTCATCAACCTCACTCCTCCTCCAGAGTAATTAGAGTTCATTGGCAAGACATAGATCAAGACAACTGGCTATGGCCCTGCATGAACTGGGAGACCTTGGCCTTTTTCTAACTAGTTTTTTTTTTTTTAATTTTTCCTCAGTTACAAGAAAAACAATTTTAACATTCATTTTTTTAAACTTTGAATTTTATCACCTTTTCTCCCTTCCCATCCAACCTACCCCCTCATTGAGAAAGGAAGCAATTTGATATAGAGTATACGTATGTAGTCATGCAAAACATGTCCATAATAGTCATGTTGTGAAAGAGAACATAGACAAAAAAAAAAAACCCAAACTACAGAAAAATAAAGAAAGTTAAGAAAAGGGGAGTACTTCAATGTGTATTCAGATACCACCAGTTCTTTCTCTGAGGATGGATGGCATTTTTCATCATAAGTCCGTCAGAGTTATTTTCGATTATTGTGTTTCTGAGAATAGTGAGTCATTCATAGCTGATCATCTCAATATTGCTATTACACTGTACACAGTACATTCCACTTTTCATCAGCTCATGTAAGTCTTTCCAGGTTCTTCTGAGAAGAAACTGCTCATCATTTCTTGTAGCACAATAGTATTCCACCATAATCACATTCCGTATTTGTTCAGCCATTCCCCAATTTATAGGCATTCCCTCAATTTCAAATTCTTTGCCACCAGAAAAGAGCTGCTATAAATATTTTTGCACATATGGGTCCTTTTTATTTTTTGGTTTTTATCTCTTTTGGGATAGTAATCTTTTGGGATCTAGTAATGGTATTGCTAGGTCAAAGGGTATGGAGATTTTATAGCATTTTGAATGGAATTCTAAATTTTTGTATAGAACAGTTGAATCAGTTCACAACCCCATCAACAATGCATTAATGTCCCAATTTTCCCACACCCTCTGCAGCATTTGTCATTTTTTATTTTCTTTTCTTTCCTATTTGCAAATTTAACAGTATAAAGTAGTACCTAAGAATTCTTTTAAATTGAATTTCTCCAATCATTCATGAGTTATCATTTTTTTCATATGGCCATAGATAGCATTGATTACTTAACCTGAGAACTGTTCATATCTTTTGATAATTAATCTTTTGATAATTATGGGGAATGGTTCTCATTTTTATAAATTTGATTCAGATCTCTATATGTTTGAGAAATAAGGTCTTTATCAGAGAAACTTGCTTCAAATTTTTTCACTTACTATTGTTAAATGTATTTCCCTCCATTCTACCCACCAATTAATTACATTCTATCCCACCTTTCACCTTGCCCCTTTTCAAAAATATTTTGCTTCTGAATACTGCCTCTCCCAATCTACCTTCCTTTCTATCACACTCCCCCATTTTCTTATCCCCTTCCTCTCCTACTTTTCTGCATGATAAGGCAGATACCTATATTCAATTGAGTGTATATGTTACTACCTCATTGAGCCAATTCCAGTGACAGTAAGATTCATTCACTCTCCTTCCCACTTCTCCCATCATTCCCTCCCCTATAAAACCTTTTTCCTGTCTCTTTTATGTGAGATAACTTACCCCATTCTACTTCTTCCTTCCCCTTTCTCCCAATACATTCCTTTCTCATGCCTTAATTTTATTTTGTAGATAGCATCCTTTCATATACAACTCACACCTGTGCCGTCTATATATATATATTTATATATGTTCCTTCTAACTACTCTAAAAATGAGAAACGTCTTATGAGTTACAAATATGATCTTCCCATGAAGGAATATAAACAGTTTAACCTTATTAAGTCCCTTATGATGTCCTTTCCTGTTCATTTTTTTAGGCTTCTTTTGAGTCTTGTATTTGAAATTCAAATTTTCTATTCATCTCTTGTCTTTTCATCAAGAATTCTTGAAAGTCCTCTATTTCATTAAATATCCATTTTTCCCCTGAAGGATTATACTCAGTGTTGCTGGGTAGGTGATTTTTGGTTGTAATCCTAGCTCTTTTGCCCTCCAGAATATCATATTCCAAGCCCTCCAATCCTTTAATGTAGAAGCTGTTAAATCTTGTGCTATCCTGACATGGTTCCACAATGCTTGAATTGTTTCTTTCTGGTTGCCTGAAACATTTTCTCCTTTAGCTGGGAGCTCTGGAATTTGACTATAATATTTCAAGGACTTTTTCCTTTTGGGATCTCTTTCAGGAAGTGATCAATGGATTCTTTCAATTTCCATTTTACCCTCTGGTGCTAGAATATGAGGGAAGATTTCTTTAATTTCTACAAAGATGATATCTAGGCTCTTTTTTCATCTTAATTTTCATGGAGTTCAATAATTTTTTTCTTTAAATTATCTCTCCTGGATCTGTTTTCCAGGTCAGTTGTTTTTCCAATGAGATATTTCACATTGTCTTCTATTTTTTTTTGTTCTTTTTTGTTTTATTTTTGTTCTTGATGTCTCATAGAATAATTAGCTTCCACGTGCTCAATTCTAGTTACTATGCAATTATTTTCTTCAGTGGGCTTTTGTATCTCCTTTTTCCATTTGGCCAATTCTACTTTTTAAGGAGGTTTTTTCTTTTCCCTTCAGTGAACTTTTGTGCCTCTTTTTCCAATTGGTCAATTCTGGTTTTTTTAAACCATTTTTTTTTCTCATTGGTTTTTTGGACCTCTTTTATGATTAAGCCTAGTCTGTTTTTTAAGGTGTTATTTTCTTCAGCATTTTTTGATGTCTTCTTTACCAAGCTCTTGGCTCATTTTTCATTATTTTCTTACATTGCTCTGCTTTCTCATCCCAATTTTTTCTCTATCTCTCTTACTTGATTTTCAAAATCTTTTTTTTTTCAGCCAAAGACAACGTTCACTCAAGATCCACCATATTGGCCCGAATTTTATGGAATCTAAGTACTTGTATTGCTAATACAAATGAGCCAGAGTTTAAGAATCTTAGCACCTTAATGGAGACAAGACAGATCTAACATATGGAAAAGCTGTTGGAGGGATGGAAGAGTGGAGAAGTGGTTTGGGGTAATTGGAGGAGGGGTCTGGGAGAAGAGAGTCTAGGGAGGATCTTGATGGGAATGACTGGGAGGTAGAATGGGGTCTACATGGGATCAAGGGTAGGAAGTGGCTGGGGGCCATCTGGATATGAGGATAAGAGAGAATTGGGAAATTGGTTGTAGGAGATAATGAAAGGCCAGTTGATAGGATTATAGCCTCAGGGAAATCCAATGGCTACTCGAAGAGGGATTGCAGGGATCTCTTTGCTGATGCTGAGGCAGGATTGTCTTTCTTTGCCTGTGCTTGGATCTGGGTCACAATTCTGGTTGGCAATCCTGGGGCAGGGAGGAGTGCTGGAGTGGTGGAGCTTGTAGTGGCAGTGAAGAGAAAATCCTCCTCAGAGTTCCAAGGCAAAAAAGAGTGCTTGTGGTCACTCATAGAACAGAGAACAGGCCAGGAAAGGAGTAAACACCTAGCCCTTGATTGTACCACATTGGAAGAACTGAAAAATAACAGGTCCTTAGAAGTATCACTGAAAAGAGCAGCACAAAACCCCTGAAGTTTGGGACAGTATGTTCTCCACATTGGAAGCAGACCCCTACTTAACAAAGAGTTTAAAACTCAAGAAATTGCCTGGGATCATGAGCAAACTTCTCAAAAAAAGTCAGACCATAGAATCTTTCTTTGGTGACAAAGAAGATGTAAACATACAACTAGAAGAAAATAAAGTCAAAGCTTCTACACCCAAAGACTCCAAGAAAAATATGAATCAGTCCCAGGCCATGGAAAAGCTAAAAAAGGATTTCGAGAAGCAAGTAAGAGAAGTAGAGGAAAAACTGGGAGGAGAAATGAGAGTGATGAAATAAAATCATGAAAAACAAGTCGACAGTTTGCTAAAGGAGACCTAAAAAATACTGAAGAAAATAACACCTTAAAAATACCCAACCCAAATGGCAAAAGAGGTCCAAAAAGCCAATGACGAGAAGAATGCCTTCAAAAGCAGAATTGGCCAAATGGAAAAGGAAGTCCAGAAGCTCACTGAAGAAAATACTTCCTTAAAAATTAGAATGCAGCAATTGGAAGCTAGTGATTCCATGAGAAATCAAGACATTGTAAAACAAAGCCAAAGGAATGAAAAATAAAGAAGATAATGTGAAATATCTCATTGGAAAAACAACTGACCTAGAAAACAGATCCAGGAGAGAGAATTTAAAAATTATTGGACTATCTGAAAGACATGATAAAAAGAAAAAAAGAGACTAAACATGTTTTCAATAAATAATCAAGGAAAACTGCCCTGATGTTCTGGAATCAGAAAGCAAAATAGAAATCAAAAGAATTCACTATCACCTCCTGAAAAAGATCCCCTAAGGAAAACTCCTAGGAATATTGTCATCAAATTCCAGAGTTCCCAGGTCAAACAGAAAATATTGGAAGCAGCCAGAAAGAAACAATTCAAGTATTGTGGACACACAATTAGGATAACACAAGATTTAGCAGCTTCTACATTAAGGGACCACGGAGCCTGGAATATAATATTCTGGAGGGCAAAGGAGAAAGGACTAGAGCCACGAATCACCTACCCAGCAAAAGTTGGGTATAATATTTCAGGGGAAAAATGGATATTCAATGAAATAGAGGAATTACAAGCACTCTTGATGGAAAGCGCAGAGCTGAACAGAAAATTTGACTTTCAAATACAAGACTCAAGAGAAACATGACAAGGTAAACAGGAAAGAGAAATCATAAGGGACTTGTTAAGGTTGAGCTGTTCACATCCCTTCATGGAAAGATATCTGTCAGTATTAGGGTAGTTGGAGGGGAAAAAAAGTATATTTATGCAGATAGATAGATAGATAGATAGATAGATAGATAGATAGATAGATGGCACAGGGTGACTTGAAAACGAATGGGTGACATTTGGAGAATAAAATTAAAGGGTGAGAGAAGATTATCCTGAGAAAAGGAGAAAGGGAGAAGTAGAGTGGGGGAAATTATTTCACATAAAACAGACAAAAAAAGGCTTTTTACAGTGGAGGGGAATTGGGGGAAGGTGAGAGGACATGAGTGAATGTTATTCTCGTTGGATTTGGCTTAAGGAGGGAATCCCATACACACTCAATTAGGTATGGAAAGCTATCTTACCCTACAGGAAAGTAAGGGGAAATCTTTTTCACTTCATTTTGCATCAGTTCAAATTAGTCTTCCCAAGGTGTTTTGTTTTTTGGGGGAGCAGTGGTCCCTGAAACCATCCTGCTTGTTATTTCTTCTAGCAAAATAGATTTATAAACTTTCTAGTGTTTTTGATAGTTATGGGTATTACATTTTCTTTTTTTTTTAAGCCAGAGAAAAAATTTGTTAGAGATAAACCATACAGGCCAGACCCTTAAGGAATCTGAACATCAGTGACACCCGTAAGGATGAGTGGGCATGAGAAAGTCTCAGTGATTAAATGGGGGCCAAGGTGGATCTTATATACACTCAAGTAATTTAGGGTGACCAGTGGAGGGGCTGGGAAAAGGATCTAGGTGACTTAGCAAAATTCCCAAATGGAATGTCTGAGAGACTGAATAGACAATGGGAATAGATAATGAAGGGAACTGGAAGGAAGAAGTTTGAAAAAGACTTTTGGTATCTACTTATATAATCATGATTTCCATAGTTATTTCTATGGATATAGTCAATTATGCTCATAGTTTTCCTAATATTGAACCAGCTCTGAATTCTTGGCACAAACCCCACCTGGTTAAAGCATGTAATCTTTGTGATGTATTGCTGTAAACTTCCTAATATTTTATTTTTTGCATTGATATTCACTAAGCAAATTAGTCATTACATATTCATTAAGCAACTGAGTATATACATACATGTGTATATATATATACATACATGTGTATATATATATATATATATATATATATATATATATATATATATATATATATACACATATTCAATTTTTGTACCACTTTAGATTTGAGTGAGATTTAAGCATTGCCCCCACCGCACTGTTTTTACCTCCACTCTTCCATCTGGGTCTCTTTTATGAGATATAATAGATACACATTATATCTCTAGGAGCAAAAAAATGTGTTTCATTCTTAGATGTTTTCATGCTTTCTCTTTTTTGTTGTTGTTTTTGCTCATTTTTTGCTGTAACAAAGTGTTTCATAATTATGATGACTCAGAATGTTCAGTAGTCTTTTTTGCTTCCTTCTCTGTGTTAGATTCTTGTATCTTATAATTTCCTAATAAAACTTTGCTGTACTATCAAGTTCTTTACATTTCTTTTTTACTTCTCTGTTTCCTCCTTAAAACCTTTCTTCCATTTTTTTGAAGGCATATAAATCCCCCAGGCAAGCGTTAAAGTGAAGACATATTCTTGCAGTTCTTTTAATTGCTCCCCTAGTATATAAGTGTATATTGGGCAAAAGAGTTGTCTGTAGTTTTTACTGTTACAAATGAAGTAACTATGGAAATATGATAGAGGAACATCATTTTTTGTTTTTTTTTCTTTTAGTTAGATATTTGGTTTTAAATTTTCAGATAAAGACTGATCATTAATCCTTAAGCTTATTATTTTCTGACTGCTTTCCAAAAAGTTTGCAATAATGTAAAATGTCATTAAAAGGGTAAATGATTGCCTATTTTCCTTTAGCCCTAACAATGATTGATGGTATTTTTAAAAAACATTTTGCCAATTTAATCAGTATCTGATAATATTTTAAGGTTGCCTGGATTTTCATGTATCTTATTTTTAGAGACAGAACAACAATTCATGTAATTATTTAAATATAAATCAACACACTTTAATTAATTATAAAGTTTATTTCAATTTTCTTCAGTGACAATTAATGTTAGACATATGAATGAATACTTTTTTTTCAGAATTTCAAACAGTTTATTTAAAGATTTTATGTCTACAATAGTACTGTTTCTTCATAACTATACAAACCACTGAAAAAGATGGAGGGGAAACCCATCATTTTAAAAATCAGTCAGATAATAAAACTCACATGTGTGAGAAAACACTAATTGTTAAGATATGGATCTCTTTTAATTTCAGTAGAGTGGAAGAATTGCCTTCTACACTACCTCAATCAGTCAAGACTGCTACACAAGAATCTTCAACCTATACTAATTTTGCCAAATCTTTTTTTTTTTTAATAAATCCCCCATAGGTTTTTTTTTCCTTTTACCTGTGGGTCTTTTAATATTTTGTGCATTGATAGGTCATCCATGAGGCACACTTCCTTCAAAGTTGAATTTTATTGCACAATCTTCCAAACATTTCAGTATCACCTACCTTCAATGTCCTTTATGAAACTCATGTGCAACTTATCATTGGCAAAATACCAGCACATATTTAATTTATCCTAAAACTTTCTATTTGCATATAGGTCAACTTCAATTTTTAATCTTCTGTGCTTCACAAGAGGTGTTATGGTAATAGTATATAATTTTTTCTTTATGAAGGTACTACTGGCCCACAATCACTGGAAAGGAATCAACAAGGCAATGTGGGGGAAAGATAGGAGGTAACATGTGCCAAGCAAGTCAATCTACCTTGACCACAATTTCCTCTCATATCCTGAGACAGCCCAAACCCCTAGGGATAAAAAAGTCCCTGCCCTCAAAGAGCTCACAGTCTAATGGGGGAGACAACATATATGTCTGTGTGTAAATATACACACAGGCATGTATGTGTGTATATGTACATACACATGCAAATGCATATGTGGATGCACATATATGTATGTGTGTTTATGTATGTGTGTATGTATACATATATGTATATCAGAAATTTGAAATAATCAATAAGGGCAGATACAAACATTAAGTGGGATGAAGAAGGCTTTTTCAATAAGGTAGAATTTTAATTGGCACCTGAAGAAAGTCAGGAAAGCCAAGCAACAGAAATAGGAAGGGAGAGAATTTGGATACAAGTTGTATCCAGGAAAAAAAAAAAAACAACACCAAAGTATATGATACTGGTGTACCAGAAAAGCACAAAAACTTAGCTCCATGGTAAAAAGAAGTGCTAATATCACTGATGTAGCAAGTCCTTCTACTAATGTACTTCACATCCCCACGACTTTTTTTCAATCTATAAAATTATTGTCCATGTACTTACATTAGGGCTTAATGTGACAGGATGTGATACTTAGAAGTAGATATGACTTAAGGTTATCCAATACTTGAGTAGATATGTGGTACAGTGCATAGATTGCTGGCTTTGGAGTTGGGAAGACTCATTTTTCTGAGTTTAAATCTGGTCTCAGACATTTATTAGCTGTATGACACTAGGTAAGTTACTTAATCTTGTTTGTCTCATTTTTCTGATCTGTAATATGCCCTGAAGGGGCAGCTAGGTGGTGCAGTGGATATAGCCCTGGCCCTGGAGTCAAGAGGACTCCAGTTCAATTCCACCTTTGGATGGTTACTAGCTTTGTGACCCTTTACAAGTCACTTAACCCTGATTGTCTCAAAACAAAACAAAACAAAGAGCTGAAGAAGGAAATGGCAAACCACTCCAGTATCTTTTCTAAGAAAACCATAAATGAGGACATGACTGAAAAATGAGAGAAAAGTTATTTTTGAAGGTATTTAATAAAATGCATGCACAGGTGTGCATGCACACATGCATCTGAAAATCCTAAACCCATGGCTACCCTACACTGTATTAAACACTTTTTTCCTCATTAATTCTCCAAGATTTTCTCTTCCTACTCAGTGTGAAGGAAGTGACCAAGAAATTTTGTTATGCTGCCAAGTGTTACAAAGACAAGCCCTAAGTTTTGCTCCTGCACTCATATGATATTGTTTGGCAAGTACCCTGTGTTTGCTCTGTTATCACATAAGGACACTATTTACTTTCAGCCCATCTCCTCTTTTCAAGGACATGTATACTTCTTAGATCAATGGCTATCATACATTCTTCCCAACTCAGAGAAGATTTACCAACTTATTTGTCTTCTTATTTCAAATACCCCTCTGAAATTGCTGTGAAATCTTTCTGTAGCATAGTTTCAGTTATACTGTCATCCAAGGGCAGGGATATTCAGCAGGGTCTTGATTGCAGTTATCATATCAAGTTAAAGAAAAATGTTTCCAGAACTGTTGTCAGCCTCTTTCTGCCAACACTGCCAATGAGTAACAACTTTATGGGAATTCTTTATCATCCTAGATAATTATCACTTTCATTTCTGATGATGTCTTGAAGTTTAAATTAAATCTTCTGAAATGCTAATGATTACTCTGAGTATAGTGACACAGATTCATAATATAATGAAAAGTATGTATCTTGTTATTACCTTGACAATCCAACATTCTAGCAAATGGATCCTGGATTTATGCATATACTTATTCTTTCTCCGTCTCTCCCTCCCTCTTTTTCTCTAGAAGTTAAGTAGCCTCAAAAAGCAAATCTCAGGATTGTTTTTGCTTCAAGATTTCTATTTCAAAGGTTTTTATGTTATTAGTGGTAATACTTTTGCCAAAGATGCAATTGTAGTCCCTCTCTGACTTACTATATTATAGTCCTCAAGTGTCACAGTGGTTAAAAAGAAATCAGTCACCCTAAGGCCAAACAAGCAATGACCATATTGGAACTTACATGTCCCAGAGAAACAGTCTGCCATACAACCTAACTTGTGCTAGAAGAATTTCCAGATGGCCTAGACTTGTCAGGGCTAGTTGTGCCAAGGCACAACCTTAGGAACAACTCAGAGTTAAGTCCACAACCTCAGCAGGCATAGGTGAAAGAAAATAAAAAGTTGACAATGATATTTTTTAGGCTAATAGCTTTTGTGCTCTGCATAGCACCAAAAAGCCTAGGTGGTGGGCATGCTTCTCCAAAGCAATGATTTAGCTTAAGAGTAGTGCTCTTAAGCTCAGGAGTTTGCCATAATATTTAATTAATACAAAAATATGAAAGCTCTAAATAATCCTGTAAAACTATTAGATTAAAAGTACTATATTTGTCAGAGTTCTATTTGGTTTTATTTTGTAACTTTTATCTAAGGACTCAAATTGGTCTCAGAACCTTAAAAAATAAAAATTATTTTATTATCTTATACATTAAATAATCAAATAGATATGTATATAAAGAAGAAAAATTGAGCCTGAATCATGGAGCACCTATCAAGACAGAATCAAAGGAATCAACTAAAAGGCAACAAAAACAACACATATACACAAACACATACTTATTTTTTTGTCCCCTGCCTAAAGTTCTATTTTCTTGTTATTCTCTCTTCCTCCCTCTCTCTCTCACTCCTTTTATGAAGTTAAGATGTCACTCTATATTGGGTTCTGACATTCAATGCCTTGTAGAGTCTTAAAGCTTCCTCTCCTTGACATCTAACTTGTTCCCATGTGTCTCCAGAAAAGCTCTGAATTAAGATACTGTCACAAGCCACTGATGCTCTGGAAATTCTACTATGGCAGTTGGTCAATAGTACTAACAGTGCCAGTGGTAATTTCAGGACTTCCAGTTTGTCAAAGTTCACAAGGTCTCTAGATACTCTAGTATGTTTTAAATATCCTAAAGTTCAGACCTTAATATTCTCAAATCGATCTATGAACCTATATTTGGAAGTTCACTCTAACAACCCAAATCACAAGCCATCCATGCCAGTCCACCCTGTTTCATTCTTGTCAGTATTCTTCTGTAAGTTCACTAAAATGAGTTCAGTGGCCTTGTTTGTTTTCCACTGACATCGTCAATGGAGGATGTCAGTGGAGCGGTCCTGCCATTCTTTATCCTTGCTATGTGAACAACCCATAATATTTTCCCACAACTTGATTCCTTGCTTATGTCTTTTATCTCTTTTGCTCAGAATAGCTTTTTGGTTATGTGTAACAACACATTCATACCTGAAGTGAATGGGCCTCTCCATTGCTCCCTATTTACTATATATATTTAAAGATGATGATATTCCCAGTAATTCAGCTATAAGTAAGGAAGTTTCTTCCATCCCTGTTTCAGGTGATGGCCCAGGAAGAAATCATATGGCATTGAGAAGGTGCTAAACTGATCCTAAAGATGAATCTATGTTCTGATTTCTTTATGAGATACAAATCCTTCTCAGATTGAGTTATGCAGCAATGTCAATACAATGTTGGTATTAAAAAGATGCACCTTTGATCTCCAGGGAAGCTTGGGGACATTAAAGGAGCTATGTAGTTTCCTGAAGACAATCCATCCTGTTCTCATTCTTCTTTTCAATTCTGGACTCAACTAATTATCCGTCAGTCCTTTGAGAAATATTTACATATGTAATCTGCATATACAACATTCAATAATGAGTCACAATTAATTAAAAGATAGGGAAAACTATCAGATTTTACCAAGTTTATTCTTTCTCAGTGGAAAATATTTAAGTGAAGCTAATCAAATTCTTACAGTCTATCTTTTTTTTTTAATAAAATGTCTCCCATTCATACATCAAATCATTGAATATCCCTTACAAAATATAAGAATAACAATAATCCTTTTTAACAATATTTCTAGTAAAATGAGGTGAAGTATCAAACAGGAAGATGTGTGCTCAGAAAAGATGTTCACTGCTGTAATAGAGAAGAAACAATTCAGCACCAAAGTAAAAAAGGATTACCCTTGCTATACAATGAGCTCCTTCAAATGTTTCTTTTCATAGATGAAATTTTGCTAATTGCATCAAGCTCGGTATCATGACAGAACTTCACAGAGAAAATTTGTAATCATTCAAAGACGTTTGCCCTGAACATCCACACAGGAAAGATTAAGTAGCTGAAGAAATTTTTTACACTTATTACAATCTGAATTTGTTTAGATAGTCTATATAGTTTGTTTATGACCATGAGAATACCATATAATTTAAAAAAAAAAACTGTTATGCAGTATCTGTAAACATCTTGTATTGAATTAATTCATTTAAATTTCTACAAAGAAGGTGAGGCAGAGAAGTTTAATGAAATTTGGCAAAAAGTCCAATTGAGATAATTAATCTCAAGGACATTAAAAGGATAGAGAAGAGAGAAACAAAAAGAAAGAAACAATCTTTAAGATTTTAACAACAAAAAGTTTCACCATCAAGGAGAACAGTAGCCACCATATTTTGACACTAACACTATATTTCCAGATGTATCTTAATGAAAGACCACATGGCCCTGTAGAAAATAATGATGGAAAAGTCAGTTAAATTTAAATAAGTATATAATGAAGAAGTCCCTGTTGGATTTGACAAATTTTGATGAAGTTAAAGGGCTGATTCTCAGATATCCTAAAGATAGGACAATGGGTTCTATCAGAGACCAGAGATAATTAGTAAGTCATAAAATACGAGTTTCCAAAGAATTGAAGCAGATCATCTTGAGTATAATACAGAGATGAATGTTTCACATGAGCTCCCTGAAACACTTACATGTAAGTAATTATACAGACAAATAATATAAAGGGTGTCAACAAAGAAATGTATGACCAGTCAAAAAAAGTAGAGCTAGTCATATTTTTTTTAAAGCAAGAAATAACTGATAGTCCATGTGCTCCATTGTATGCAGTGTCAGTAAGACACAAGGAAGGCAACTAGACAATCAGATGTATTTACTATAATGACTCTATCGGAGATCTTGGATAAGATCAACAAAGGATAGGCCGTCAGGAATTGGTTACAATTTTCATCCTTGGAGAGAGTGCCCACATTAAAGAAAGCCCATATTTATTGAAGTATAATCGTATAAAATAAACGACTTTCATATAACTCCCATGAGGATCAAATGAGAGGGAAGCTTTAAAGTAATTTATTATTAAATGTCAATACCTTGGAGATTGCCAATTATTTTGGATCCAGCTTTACTTGGGAATAATTATTTGAAATATGTAAATATGACCTCCACATTTTTTAAAAATTTATTTATTTTTAGCTTTCAACATTCACTTCCACAAGATTTTGAGTTCCAAATTTTCTCCCCATCTCATCCCTCCCCCCACCTCAAGATGGCATACATTCTGTGTACAGCTTTTCCTAATCTGCCCTCCCTTCTATCTCTCACCTCCTTCTCTAATCCCCTTCCCCTTCTATGTTCCTACAGGGCAGAATAGATTTCTATACCACATTTCCTGTATTTCTTATTTCCCAGTTGCATGTGAAAACATTTTTTTAACATGTGTTTTTAAAACTTTCAGTTCCAAATTTTCTCCTTTCCTCCCTCCCCACCCACCTTTATTGAAAAGGCAAGTGACTCGATACAGGTTATACATATGTGGAGTCTTGCAAAACACTTCATAGCAGTCATGTTGTGAAAAACTAACTATATTTCCCTTTATCCTATCTTGCCCCCCATTTATTCTATGCTCTCTTTTGACCCTGTCCCTCCTCAGAAGTGTTTGCTTCTGATTACCCCCTCCCCCATCTGCCCTCCCCTCTATCATCCCTATGCTATCTTGTCCCCTTCCCCCAGCTATTTTCCTGTAGGGTAAGATAGATTTCCATAACCAATTGAGTGTGTATGTTATTCTCTCTTTAAGCCAAATCCTATGAGAATAAGATTCACTCATTCGCTCTCACCTTCCCCTGTTTCCCCTGCACTGTAAGAGCCTTTTCTTGTCTTTCATGTGAGACAATTTACTCCATTCTACCTCTCCCTTTCTCCTTCTTCCAGTACAATCCTCTCTCACTTCTTAATAATATTCTCCAGATATCACCCCTTCACCTTCAACTCACCCTGTGCCCTCTATCTATCTATCTATCTATCTATCTATCTATCTATCTATCTATCTATCTATCTACATACATATAATTTTTTTCCCTCCAACTACCCTAATACTGACAAAGGTCTCATGTGTTACAAATATCTTTCCATGCAGGAATGTAAACACTTCAATGTTAATACATCTCTTATGATATCTGTTTCCTGTTTACCTCTTCATGTTTCACTTGAATCTTGTATTTGAAAGTCAAATTTTCTATTCAGATCTGGTTTTTTCATCAAGAATGCTTGATGTTTCACTGAATGACCATATTTTACCCTGAAGGATTATATTCAGTTTTGCTGGGTAGGTGATTCTTGGTTGTAATCTTATCTCCTTTGATCTCCAGAATTTTATATTCCATGCCCTCCAGTTCCTTAATGTAGAAGCTGCTTAATCTTGTGTTATCCTGATTGTGTTTCCACAATACTTGAATTATTTCTTTCTGTCTGCTTGCAGTATTTTCTCCTTGACCTGGGAACTCTGAAATTTGGCTATAATATTTTTAGGAGTTTTCCTTTGGGTATCTTATTCAGGAAGTGATTAGTGGATTCTTTCAATTTCTATTTTGCTCTCTGATTCTAAAATATCGGAGCAGTTTTCCTTAATAATTTCTTGAAAGATGATGTCTAGGCTCTTTTTTTGATCATGGTTTTCAGGTAGTCCAATAATTTTCAAATTCTCTCTCCTCTATCTATTTTCCAGGTCAGTGGTTTTTCCAATGAGATATTTCACATTGTTTTCTAATTTTTCATTCTTTTGGACTTGTTTTACTGTATCTTGATTTCTCATAAAGTTACTAGCTTCCAATTGCTCTGCTGTAATTCTTAAGGAATTATTTTCTTCAGTAAGATTTTGGACTTCCTTTTCCATTTGGCCAATTTTTCTTTTTAGGGCATTCTTCTCCTCATTGGCTTTTTGGACCTCTTTTGCCATTTCTGTTAGGCTATTTTTTTAAGGTGTTATTTTCTTCAGTATTTTTTTCGGTCTCTTTTTAACAAGCTGTTCACTTGTTTTTTATTATTTTCTTGCATCACTCTCATTTCTTTTTTTCCAGTTTTTCCTCTACTTCTTTTATTTGTTTCTCAAACTCCTGTTTGAGCTCTTCCAAGGCCTGGGACTGATTCCTATTTTTCTTGGAGGCTTTGGATGTAGGAATTTTGACTCTATTATCCTCTTCTGGTTGTATGTTTTGATCTTCTTTGTTACCAAAGAAAGATTCTCCGGTCTGACTTGTGTTGGACCTTTGTTTATTCATGATCCCAGCCAATTACTTGAGTTTTAAACTCTTTGTTAAGGTAGGAGTCTGTTTCCAGTGTGGAGAATGTACTGTTCCAAGCTTCAGGGCTTTTGTGCAACTGTTTTCAGAAATACTTCTAGCGACCTGTAAATTTTCAGTTCTTCCAAAGTGGCATGATAAGGGGCGAGCTATTTACTCCTTTCCTGGCCTGTGTTTTGGTCTATGAGTTACCACAATCACTCTTTTCTGCCTTGGAACTGTGAGGAGAATTTCCTCTGTACCACCACTACAAGCTCCACCATGCCAGCACTCCTCCTCACCCTAGGATCACCAGCTAGAACTGTGACCAAGATCCAAGCACAGACAAAGCAAGAGAATCCCCCACCACCAAAGAGATCCCTGCAATCCTGTTCTGATCAGCCACCCAGTTCCCCCTCAGTGAGAGGGCCAGAAGCTCTGGAAGCACCCATAGCCCTGGGGGCCGAGCTTGGGAACTGGGCCTGGGTTCATTCTATCTCTCACCAAAGTCATAAACTTTTCCTTCTGACCTTCTAAATTGTCTTTGGCATTTATGGGTTGAGAAGTCTGGAAACTGCCATAGCTGCCCACGATTCAATCCTCTGAGGCCTGCTCTAGGTTTGCTGAGGCCTGCCTTTCCTGTGCCCCCACACCAAACGGTATTGCTTTCCCTGCCTTTCTGATCAACCATCCAGGCTAGTCTTGGGATGTAAATTTGTTTCACTCCATCTTTTTGTAAGTTCTGCTGCTTTAGAATTTGTTCAGAGTCATTTTTTACAGGTATTTAGATGGGTTTGAGTGAGAGCTCAAGCAAGCCATTGCATTTACTCCACCGTCTTGGCTCTGCCCTCCATAGTTTATTAATTAAGAATGCATAAAACACACACACACACACACACACACACACACACACACACATATATATGTATATATATATGTATATATGTAGAATATATAGATGTTTTATACACTTATTGTCATTAACTGCACTAATACATGTATTTGTAACAGAATAAAGCTTGTTGAGGGCGTGTGTTTTAATTTTTGTTGTTGTTTTCCCAACACTTACAACTAACACATAGTGAAGTTTTAATTAATGTTTGTAGATTGATTGAGCAAAATCAGCCATTCCTTATTTATGACATTCTTTACTGCTCTTTTATTCCATGGTATCCCATACCATTTTATCCCATCATATCCTTATTTAGCATTTTATTTGAGGCTAATACCTGAAAAACTAACATGATAGAATACATTTATCGAATCATATTGTGACTTTTCCCCTGGCACCGAGAAAGTTAAACAACTGATCACAGTAAGCACCATTTTGTGCCATGATACTGTTTGTCAGCAGGATTTGCAGCAAGTCATAAACTGCTTCTTCGGCATAACCTTTTGCAAATCAGTTTCCATTATGTTTCTCATGATAAATGTGTCCAAGAAAATCATTTCATTTAATGAAGGCACAGATTCAATTTCTGAGGTGAGTTTAGGTGGCAGATGAAATCCTTAAGGATGCAGGGATGCCACATAATTTCTTTTTCCCCATGGAAACGGCAGATCCAAATGGCATGATAACATTTTTAATGTAATTTTATTTTTCAATCATATTAATGGCTGATATTTAATGATCAAACCACTCCGAACAGAGTTGTTTGATCACATAGAAAGTTTGCCTGAAGTCTTGATAGGCTGACAAATACAATGTAAATTAAAGAGCCAGATTTCTATGTTCTTAATCAGATTAAACCACCCTCACCCTGAGGTGAGAAAATATTATTGCAACACTTTATATCTCCTATCATCTTCTAAATTTTCACAACTCATAAAAATACACCTCTCAAATTAGAATGTATGCAGGATTGTTTTAGTAAGCTTAGAAATATACTCATAATGTTAGTAGAGTGCAAAAATCAAGGAGAGATGTTGGAGATAATTTAGTCCAATCATTTTATTTTGCAGATAAGGAAATTGAGGTTTCAGTTGGTAAAGTAATTTGCTGAAAGTCTTTATCACACTATGACTGTGTGTCGAACAGAGATAGCATATGATTTTGCCATTGTGTCCTGAGAGGCAAGCACGGTCCCTCGCATCCAATCAGAACTTACTTGCTTTTTGAATGGGAAGGTTGGATTGTGTCCTCCCCTAGCAATCCTGCTTCAGTGTGGGAGCTTGTTGCTGTTGTAACTATTTTTTTTTTTGTTTGGTGGGGGGATTTGGGAGCAGGGAGGCTGACAAAAATTCATCAGGCCAAAGCTGGCCTTTAGTAAGAGAGTTCCTACCCACCTCCAGGATTCCATTGTTAGAGCGATTGTCCTTAATTATAAGCAAAAAATATATATAATTGGAGAATAGTCACTCACTGTTCTAAGAGCTCCTATTAACCACATCAACCTTTCTTGTCAACCTCTTATTTACTCACTTATCTCGGTTACAAATGAACTGAAAAACCTGGCCACTTAATTGGATTTTCATCAGAATACATGGCATTTGGGAAAGTAGAAAAAGAGGCAGTAACACACAAACTCTGTTGGCCAAAGTAATAGCACTAATGGTGCTGGGACTGCTTTACGAGGTAATAATCTACTTCTACTGTTGGGATAAAGTACTGGGCCTTCAGCCTCATAGTTTATCCACACAGGAACTGGATTATTGCCTCATAAAATAGTGCAATGGTACTATTATCACTTAATTAGAAAACAGGACATTTACTGCTCATTTTTAGTACTGTTTTATTGAACTGCTCCTAGGTCTACCTCTCTTTGTTTCAAAAATGGTATCTGTTTTGGCTCAATCATCATTCATGGAGTGTGTCACATTTTTATGTATGTGATCTTGCATAGATACATCTATGCACTCTGATTTTAAATACTTGACAGCAAGAAGTGACCTCACAAATTAATTGTGACATCTAACAGCAGTGACCTGAGGTCATTCTTGCATATTTGAAAAAAAAAGTCATACACAGCCATTTTGTAAGGAATATGCAAAATATTCCTTCATGATTCCGGAGAAGGTAATAGAAAACTAAGGGATATTCGTTGTTATTATATCACCTTCATCATTTGTAAGATGGGAATAATAACAGTTCCTAACTCATAAGGCAATGCATGTCAAATGAGGTAGCCTATGTAACACCCTTTGTAAATATTATAGTGCTATGTAAATATTAGCAATTTTAATGTCATCATCACCATTATTAAAAGTATCAGAACTCCTGATAAAGGAACTTCTGCTATCCATGCAGATTGCAACTACACCTATTACTCATAATATTAGAGAAATTAAATTGTTCATAATCACTTTGTACATATTAGTAATATGATTTGGTATTGTGTCTTTCTGAGTTCCTAAGTAGAGTTCATTATCTACTGAACCACACTGATATCATGATCATGATTATTATCATTCATGGGATCAATTGTACATTTAGTACAATTGTACATTTAATACAATAAGGTGTCATAGAGGCTCTAGTCCAACCCCTTTATTTTGCAGATTAGATAAAGGAAGAATAGAAATGAAGAAATATGGCCAGTGTCATAAAGGTTCCAACTCTTATCTTATCATTCCAAATCCTGGACTCTTTATGCTATACCACATGATCATTGTCATCATTATGCACTATATATGAATTTGCACATAGATTCACAAAGTCTGGGAGTCTTCTGAAATTTATATGTGCCAACATATTACCAGTCTAGTCTTTTCTGACTTTATGATATCACTTTTAGAATTATCTTCCTAATTACACAGATTCATATCGCTCATTTGCTAACTGCTAAAAAGTTAAATATATATGGTATGACTACATTTCCATAGTATATAGTATATTTCTATAGTATATATGACTAGTATATATTTCACACAGATACTATGTAAATTCTGTCTTCTAAAATATCTAGCCATTTTGAGAAACTACATACTTATTCCAGTAAATTTCCATAGCTTCAAACTTTGCTAAAAATCTTGCTTTGGATTTTCTCACAACATGGTTTATTAAATATACATAATATTATTTTAGCTGCACCTCCTTTTTTACCATCTTCTGAAATATCACATTCTTTTATTGTGTTTTTCCTCCTTAAATATTTCTTTTCATTTGTTATCCCTTCATCCTTTACACAACCACTTAATGCAGATGTTCCCCAAGCTTCTTTTTAAAAATAATATTTTATTTTTCCACTATTACATGTAAAAACTATATTTAACATTTTCTCTTAATTTTGAGTTCCAAATTCTCTCCTTCCCTCCTATACCTCCCCCTTCTCTGATATGGTAAGCAAGCTGATAAAGGTTATACATGTGCAATAATGCAAAACATTTTCGTGTTAGTCATTTTGTGAAAGAAAGAAAGGAAGGAAGGAAGGAAGGAAGGAAGGAAGGAAGACAGAAAAAGAAAGAAAGAAAGAAAGAAAGAAAGAAAGAAAGAAAGAAAGAAAGAGAAAGAAAGAAAGAAAGAAAGAAAGAAAGGAAGGAAGGAAGGAAGGAAGGAAGGAAGGAAGGAAGGAAGGAAGGAAGGAAGGAAGGAAGGAAGGAAGGAAGGAAAGAAAGAAAGAAAGAAAGAAAGAAAGAAAGAAAGAAAGAAAGAAAGAAAGAAAGAAAGAAAGAAAGAGAAAGAAAGAAAGAAGGAAAGAAGGAAGGAAGGAAGGAAGGAGGGAAAGAAAGAAGAGAGAGAGAGAGAGAGAGAGAGAGAGAGAGAGAGAGAGAGAGAGAGAGAGAGAGAGAGAGAAAGAAAGAAAGAAAGTGAAAATAGTATGCTTTGGTCTGTATTCAGATTCAGACTCCATAAGTTCTTTCTCTGGAAGCAGATAGCATTTTTCATCATGTGTCCTTTGGAATTTTCTTAGCTCATTGTATTGCTAAGAATAGTAAGTTATTAACAGTTTTTCATCATACAATATTGCTATTACTATGTAAAATGTTCTAGTTCTTACTTCACCCTGAATCCACTTAGACAAGCCTTCCTAGGTTTTTCTGAAATCATCATACTCATCATTTCTTGTAGCACAACAATATTACATTAAAATCAAATGCTACAACTTATTCAGCCATTCCCCAATTGGTGGACATCTTCAATTTCTAATTCTTAGCCACTACAAAAAGAGGTACTATAAATACCCTTGTCCAAATAAATCCTTTTTCCTTTTTAAGAAATTTGTTTGTTCTCTAAGCTTCTGACCTTGGCCATCTTCTTTTTTTCTCCTTTTATGCTCTCTTGGAAATCTCACAATTATTATTACTTCAATTACCACCAGGAAATCAATGGCTGAAATCTAAACTCATATACCTGATGTTTCTCCCTAAATTATAAAATATGATATAAAATATATAATGATGATAAAAATTCTCCCTAAATGTATAATGATAATATAAAGGCCAATGGAATCAACACAATGTAGTGTGTGTCTGTGTGTCTGTGTGTGTATATGTATATGTATATGCACATGTATATGTATATGTATATGTATATGTGTGTCACACACAGACACACACACGCATATATACACACACGCACACAATGTGTTGACTCCTTTGGCCTTTATATCATCATAATTTATTTTTAAATGTATTTTATTTCATTAAATATTCCCCAATTACATATAAAAATAACTTTTAGCATTCTTTTTATAAAACTTTCAAGTTCCAGGACAGCTAGGTGGCACAGTGGATAGAGCACCAGCCTTGGAGTCAGGAGGACCTGAGTTGAAATCCAGCCTCAGAAACTTGACACTTACTAGCTTTGTGACCTTGGGCAAGTCACTTAACCCCACTGCCTAGCCAAAAAAACAAACAAGGAAAAAAAAAACTTTCAAAGCCCAAATTTCCTCCCTCATCTCTCCTCCCTCCCTGAGAAGGCAAATAATTTGTTATTGGTTATACATATCATAGTTATTTCTAACTTACCCCTTCTCCCTGACTGAATCTTCATTTGTGGCAAAGACAACAAATTTAAGCAAAAGTAGCCAATGTGGAGACTGTCTCTGATAAAGTATAACATAGCCTATCTCAATAGTTTTCCATTTATTTGTCATAATTTTCAACTGCTAGAGGAGGATTTCAACCTAGACCATGGAAACACTGTAGAGTTAAAAGGTAACTCAGAGGCTAATTCATTCAATCCATATCTGAATTTTTTTTTTTTCTGCTGCAGAGGATCCAGCAAATGGTCATCCAAACATTGCTCAAATAACTCCAATTAGAAAAAAGCTGCTATTTTCCTTGGAAACCCATTCTACTTTTAGATACTTCTGATTGTTAGGTACTTCAATTTAGGTTCTCATAGAGCCTAAATCTGCCACTGAAAGTTCCACCCATTGCTCCTAGTTTGACCTCTGGGAGTGAGAAAAACAGCATGTTCTCTCACCTGCCTACTCTACATTTCAGCATACCCAGATTATTCAACTAATCCTTACATTCATTGGACTTCAGCCTGTTCACCGTCATCGTTGTGTCCTTGGAGAATTTTCTAGTCTATTGATGTCTTTCACAAAATACAATATGCAGAACTGAACACAATACACCATATATGGTATTAACAGTGTAGAGGAAAAAAATCAGCCACTTCGTCTCCCCCTTGATATTAAATATGCAGATATGAAAACATGTTATTGTTGTTTTCCTCATAAATTTGATTCCCATTCTGAATTCATGATTTTATAGTTTCATTAGGTAGCCCTGTCAGAAGCCTACCGGTTATCTTTGATTCTTTCCTCTGTCACCTTGTACATGCAATAATTAACAAGTCAAACTTCTTAGAGCTCTCCAAGATTTCTTCTCTCTTGATTCCTCCTTGCTACTTCCTTGGCCACCACCTTATTATAGAATATTACAAGAAACTATTTGGCTCATTGCTCTAGTTATAAGAGCCTGCTAACAGGTCATTTGGCCTCTAGTAGCACATTGTTCCAATCTGTATTTTGTACAGATGAATTGTCCTTATAAATAGATTTGTTCTTTGATCTCCTCTCCTCAAAGCTGTTTAATGGGTTACTCTTGTCTATTGAATAAAGTTATTTCCTTCTTATTTAGTTTTAGCTTTGACTTTTGCTATAACTAGCCCACTGACAGATAGCTATTTTTGAGGTCAATTTCGTATCAGTAGTAGTATATTTCATGTTAGTTAAAATATATCTCAGTTTCTTCATCTGTAAAATGAGGATAATACCACCTTCCTCCTGGGGTTGTTGGAAAGATGAAATAAGATAATATTGTTAAAATGTTTAGGTTAGTTGTGTTAATATAATAATATTAAATACTAAATTTCATTTTTGTGATATTTGTTGGAGGGTACTTGCCATGCCCAGTGCTTTCTACAGCTTGTTTTCTAGAAATTAGCTAATTTATACTTACAGGGTTTCAAAGTAGTCTATGAATCCATGTCTTCTTTTTATTTTATTCAGATCTTACCTTTCGATATATTTTATGCCTTTATCATTGTTTGCAACAGATGTTGGGATATAAACTGCAATTATCTCCATGGTGGTCTGTTTGTTTTTATTCATAATAAGCAATGTAAAGAGAGAAAACTAAGCACCTTGGGAAATATTGTTTTTTGTTGACTTTGGGCATGAGAAGAAACCAATTTTGCCAACTCTGTTTTTCGGTTCTCAGAGGAAATCTTGTATGCCATCATTCCATTTGGCTGCAACTTCTTAATGTATTCTGGTTTCATTTAGAGGGTGTATATCCATACAAATTTTTCAATTATAGTATATTGTTTCATCGATCATTGGAATATATTTTTCGATTTAAAGTACCAAAAATTTAATTCTTCATGTTTTCATACTATAACTTGTTTAATCGTTTTCTAATTCCTTGGTACTCTCTCAAATTCAGAATTTTTGCCACATTAAAAAGAGCTATAAACATTTTGTACATCCTTAGAGTTTCTTGTGCTTAACACTAATCCCTTCTTTAGGGTACCCTCCCATTTCCCTGCCCCCTTTTTTCTTCTCACTTTTTTCTTCTATTTCCTCATTGAAAAAAAATACATTTCTGTACCAAACTGTGTATATATACATTTGTATTTTTCTCTCTTTTGTCAATGATGAGAATGAGGTTTGATTGAATGCTCTCATATTCCCTTCTCCTTTGACCTAGTTGCTCTGGATTTTGGATATTGTATACATGGGAGTTTTCATTTTGAAGATTCTTTCAGAAACTCATTAGTGTATTCTTTGTATTTCCATTTCTCTCTCTGCTTCCAGAAGATCTGAGCACTTTTAAAAGGCTTTAAAAAAATATCTTCTCTCTCTCTCTCTCTCTCTCTCTCTCTCTCTCTCTCTCTCTCTCTCAATCTCTCTCTCTAGGGAGAGGTGTCATGACATTTCAGGTAGGTAATCCACTGATTCTTATTTTTTTTTCTCTCTCTCATTGAACTGTTCTCTAGGTCAGCCATTTTTATTATGAGATTATCTTACATTTTCTTCTATTTTTTTCTATTTTTGTCTTGGTTTTAATATTTCCTGATAATTAAAAAGCTGTTATTTAGTCCATTTTAATTTTCAGGGAATATGATGTTTCAGAGAGGATTTTTATTTCTTCTATCAAGCTATCAATTCCTTTTCATTTTTTATCTTATTTCTCATTTATTTTCCATTTTTCCTTCAATTCCTCTTGTTTTGTATATAAAATCATTTTATTAATTTTATAAAACTCATTTTCCATTTCTTTCAGAAACCCTAGTTGATACTCCAGTTCATAAATGGTAAAATATATGAGCAGGTAGTTTTCAGATGAACAAATTAAAGCCATCTTTAGTCATAGGAAAAAATATTCTAAATCATTTTTGATTAGAGAAATGCAAATCAAAACAACTCTGAGGTACCACATGATATCTATCAGATTGGCTAATATGACAGAAAAGGTAAATGATAAATACTGGAGAAGATGTGGAAAAATTGGAATACTAATGCATTGTTGGTGAAGTTATGAACTCATCCAACCATTCTGGAGTGCAATTTGAAACTATGTCCAAAGGGCTATCACACTGTGCATACCCTTGTATCCATCAATACCGCTACTTGGTCTGTATCCTAAAGAGGTCACAACAAAGGGAAAAGGACTCATATGTGCAATAATATTTATAGCAGCTCTTTTTGCATGGCAAAGATTTGTGAACTAGGTCATTAACTGGGGAAAGGCTGAACAAGCTGTGGTATATGAATGTAATGGAATACTACTGTTCTATAAGAAATGATGAACAGGTGGATTTCAGAAAAACCTGGAAAGACATGCACTGATGCTAAGTGAAGTGAGCAGATCCAGGAAAACACAGTACACTGTAACAGCAACATTGTGCAGTGATCAAGTATGATAGACTTAACTCTTCTTTGCAATACAATGATCCAAGACAATTCTGAAAGACTTATGATGGAAAGTGCTATCCACATCCAGAGAAAGAACTATGGAGTCTGAAAGCAGGTAGAAGTACACTATTTTCACTTTTATTGTTTTTGTATTTTCTTTCTTTTCTTTCCTTTTATTCTGATTCATCTTTTGTAACATGACTAATGTGGAAATATGTTAAATATGATCATACATGTATAACCTATATCAGATTGCTTGCTCTCTTGAGGAGTTAATAGAGCAGGGAGGTAGAGAAGGAGAAAAATTTGTAACTCAAAATCTTATAAAAATGAATATTAAAAACTTTCTTTACATGTAGTTGGGGGGAAAATACTATTAAGTGCAAAAAAAGATAAAGAAATTCTAGTTGAATATGTGCCCAAGCTGAAGTTTTCCTTTTGGGCTTTGCTCATAGATATCTTGGAGTCATTCTTTTCTTCTGATTTTGTATCTCAAGTATTCCTGTACCCTAATAGCTCATAATTGTAGAATTGTATTTATTTGCTTATTTTCGAGTCTACTCTCTTACTTTAGACTTGATATTAGGGATAGACTCCCTGTTGCTGCTTTCTTGGGGTATAAAATGTCATATTGTTCCAGACTTTCAGAGACAGCTCAGGCTGATAACCTGCAAGTTTTCAGTCCTCCCACAGTGTTTCACTGATCAAGGGCAAGTCTGATTGTTGCATCTCTCATTACTGCTGTGCATGTTCCTGATATGGCTTTAGGTCTCAGCAAATGAAGACTGCTGTTGGACTCATCCACAATTTAGTTAGCTAGAATGCTCAGCAGGTACTGAGTGACAGAACTGTAGGCTCCCCTTTGGTTCTGAAATTCATTCCCTGGTCATTCCTCTGAAGTCTTTAGACTGGGCTAGAATCTAGAACAAAAATCCAACTTTGCTCCTGGCATCTGAACCTCACTGCAGCGTCTCAACTGTCATCACACATTAGCACACAACATCATCCCTAGGCATAGATTCCCATCTTAGTCTATAGACCTCTGGATCTCTCATCCAACATGGAGTAGTAAATAATAATGCTATCATTTGGCACTTTTGGTTCCCCATTATGCATCTAGAATCTCTACTTGAACATCCTCTCCTTGGACAGTAGAGTGCTTCACAGCATGTATTGCCAAATAGACCTTTTCTCCAGTTTGCACAGACCACTTTTTGTCTCCCTGTGGAGACCTAACTTGCACAAATGACCCATGGGGACTTTTAAAAATTAGATTCTGTCATCAGGAATATATGTGTATCTGTTATATTTTCTAGATCTGGTTGGATGATTTTTTTTTCTGTTTTGTTTCTTTAGATAATCATACCATCACATTCAATTCACACCTCTGCTTTCTATCTACATATACTCCTTCTAATTGCCCTAATAGTGAGATTTTTTTTTTTAGGAATTATAGATATTATTTTCCTGGGTAGGAATATAAACAGTTTAGTCATATCAAATCCCTTATGATTGCTCTTATCTGTTTACATTTTTATCCTTTTTTTGCATCGTGTATTTGAAAGTCAAATTTTCTATTCAGATCTGGTATTTTCTTTAGGAATGTTTGAAAATGCTCCGTTTCATTGAATACCCATTTTTCCTTTCATAGACTATACTCAGTTTTGCTGCATAGGTGTTTCTCAGTTGTAATCCTAGCACTATTGTCCTCCAGAATATCATATTCCAAAGACTTAGATCCTTTAAAGTAAAAGTGGATAAATCTTGTGTTATTCTGACTGTGAATCCACAATATTTGAATTGTTGCTTTTTTGCCTGTTTGTGGTATTTTCTTCTTGACCTGGCAGCTCTGGAATTTGGCTCCAATATTCCTGAGAGTTTTCATTTTTGAATCTCTTTTAGGAAATGATTGGTGGATTCTTTCAATTTCTATTTTACCCTCCGGTTCTAGAATATTGGGACAGTTTTCCTCTGTAATTTCTTGAAAGATGATGCCTAGGCTCTTTTTTTAATCATGACTTTTAGGTAGTCCAATAATTCTTAAATTGTCTCTTGGACCTATTTTCCAGGTCAGTCATTTTTCCAATGAGATATTTCACATTTCCTTCTACTTTTGCATTCTTTGGATTTTGTTTATTTCTTGATATCTCATAAAGTTATTAGTTTCTACTTGCCCAATTCTAAATTTTAAGAAATTAATTTCTTCAGTGAGCTTTTGTACTTCCTTCGCCATTTGGACAATTATGCATTATAAGAGTCCTCTTCAATGATTCTCTTGTATATATTTTCCCATTTGTACATCTTTTCCCATTTCCCTAATTTTCAAGACTTTGTTCTCGTAATTGGGATGTTGCACCTCTTTTAACATCTGGCCTATTCTGTGTTATAAGCTGTTATTATTTTTGAACCTCTTTTACCAAACTGTTGACTATTTTTCATGATTTTATTATATCACTCTAATTTCCCATCCCAGTTTTTCCTCTACCTCTCTTAAAAATCTTTTTTGAGTTCTTCTATGGCCTGAGACCATTTCATATCTTTCTTGAAGTGTTTGGACACAGAAATTTTGACTTTGCTGTCTCCTTCTGATTGTATGTTTTGATCTTCCTTGTCAGCAAAATATCCTTCTATGGTCAGAATTTTTTCTACCATTTGCTTATTTTCTAACATATTTCTTAAATTTTTACTCTATGCTAAAGTATGGCTCTGTTTTTCAAGTGTAGGGGGCAATGTTCCAAGCACTAGTTTTTTTTGTGCAGCTGTTTTCAGAGGTTATTCTGGACATGTAATTTTTTGGCTCTTTTAAGACGCTGTTATTTAGGGAGAGATCTATTTACTACTCTTTGGTACCATGCACTGGTTTGTGAGTGAGTAAAAGCACTCTTTTGAACCTTGGAACTGTGACCAAGGTCCCTCCTCCCCTGTAACTGAAAGTTCTAGTGTGCTAGTGCTCCTCCTCACACTGGAACTAAGATCCAGGACTGCGACTCAGATCCAAGTATAGGCAATGCAACAGAGTCCTGCCCCAGCAAAAGAACCCCTGTAAATCTCTTTCTGACTCATTGTCTGATACTTTTACTATCCGTGGCCTTAGGGGCTCTGGAAACTGCCACTGCTGCCGCTGATTCTGTTGCCCAGAGGCCTACTCCCGGTTTGATGGGTCCGGGGCTGTGCTTGTGCAGCCTTCACTGGACTGTGATCTTCTAAATTCTTTTGGGCTGGAAAAATGTTTCACTCCATCCATTTGTGAGTTCGGTGGCTCTAGAATTCATTTAGAGTCATTACTTACAGGTATTTGGAGGGGCTTGGGGGAGATTTTAGGCATGTCCCCACCTTTACTCTTCCATCTTGGCTCTGCCTCTGTTTATTTGTGTTTTAATACACAGGGAGCTAGTTGTACTTCTTTCTACCGTCTTGGTTTACCTCCAACTTCCATAGTTTTTTTTTTTCATGGAATAACTGGCAAATTTTTTTGGTAAGTAGATTGCTGTTTAAATTATTATCCAGGTTCACATATATGTAGAGAAGTTAAGCAATCTGTCACCTTTTGTCTAAATAATACTTGCATAGATAAAAGTGTAGTAACAATTCTTTGACGTATTTCTGTCCTCAATTCTAAAACTGCATAGTATGAGATAAATATCCTAAATTTTATGATCTATTACATATTTTAAAGTCAGTATCTTCAAAAAAATATGATTCAAACTTATTGATTTAAGCCATAGGAATGTTTAGCAATTAGACAGGAGTGAAATGGTGGTATTGCAACTGCTTATTCAATTTACATATCATTTTTTCCCATTTTCCCATTACATTTCTTACAATGTACAAAAGAAGTAGTCTCAATTGCAAGGTAAATGTCTTCAAAAGCTAGAACAATAAATTTTACGCCAAAAAAACAAATAAGAGGCCTCAACTTGGAAGACCTGGATGAAGTTTCTTACAGACTGACTCTGGTTTATTTCACAATTTACCATTCTTTTCAGATGTGCTTGTAGAGAAAATACGGCCATTTTAAAATTCAGTGATCCAAAGATGGCCCCTTCTAACCCATACCTAGCCTTTAAAAACCTTCAAAAGATTCTCTATTGGACCCAGCCCCTGCCTACTGTTCTTTCCCAGGCTGAGGAATGGAGAGAAATGAAAATTATTTTGTATTTTTTAATGTTTTCTGTCCTTTATGTGAAGTGTGAGTACAAGATGTGAGATTTTTTGATGAAGCAGTACTACCTCTCAAGATGTCATGTATGCTCTCAGACTGTCTCCCACGATTGCCAAGGCCCCTTAGTGTGTGACCAAGATAAAAACTTTTGCTTTTTCACTGGATTAAGGCTACATGTAGCCAGCACCATGGTATCTGAAAAGAAGAGCGTCAGCAGAACCTCACCATCCACATAGAAACCTGCATCAGCTTGCCCTAAAGCAGAATTGACTCCATTTTGAATCTTTCCCATCCCCAGAAATGAATACCTTTTGTGTTCATTCAACTCCCTGTGCTAAATCCTAACAGATATCAAAGGTTAGAGAGTCATTGAACAGTGTTATTTCTGTTGTTAAATATTCCAGGGAATCCTGAGTGATGTTAAGGAAAGGATGGAAGACATTTTGTTGGAGAAGTGTGCTTAAGGAATTTGCTCTACCAATCAAAAGCTTTTTCCATCTTTAATTTAGTTGCAATTAGATCAATTAGATCTTATTCTATTATTGTACATCTTTCAGTCAGATGCAGAATGGTAAAGATGGCATCCAGTGTTGATTATCTCATGTGAAAGCCTGCTTAACACACTTTTTGAATATGTTCTTAATTTATATTTAGTTAACTCACATAAAAGTTTTTGTATAAGCTAATATTCTTTAATTTAGAAAAAAATAAAAATTCAAGGCTGAAGAGTTAAGTATTATGGAATGAGATGTTGCAAAAACAACAAAAATTTCAGGTGACACAAAGGACACAGCAGAAATTTATGTTGGGTTTAATGTTTTTGCTGTGTAATACCAATGTTGACCTGCATATGAGATGTGCCACCAACCACACATTCAATAAATCCAATCTAATAAGCATTTATTAATTACCTACTATGTGCCAGGTAGTATGCTAAGCACTGGAGATAGAATTAATAAAAGACCCTGTCCTCTGATGAAAATTAAAGTCTAAATAGGGAGATCCCCTTTTGTAGTGCACTTAAGATATGAGTTTCACCATGCTGATAGCCCTGCTCTGAACTTACAAGCATTCAGTGTATAACTAAATATAAAAAAACTTCCAGGATCCCATAATGTAAAAAAAAAAAGTTGAAAAGTTGGGTTAGATTTTCAGATTTAAATATTTATGACTGCCTCATTTCTTATGACATTTATCAAAAACTGAAACAAGACGGGAACATCTCAGCAATTCTAGCAAGGCCCTTGCATAACAGCAGGATATATCATAAGCAAAGAAACAACACTGAAATATTAATGATTTACCTGTTTTCTTTTAGCACTTTTGGTTTCTACTTAAGAAGATGCTAAATCTTGTGGCAGGAGGATATATAGGACTAAAAAAAATCTTTCATAGCTGTAAAGGAACTCTTACAAAAAAGAGAGAATAAAGCCCAAATAAGTGAAGTAATATGCCCAATGTAATAAAGAAAATTAGTGGCAGACATAAATGGAGCCAAAGTGTCTTCACTCTTAGTGTAAGGTTCTGTTGTAATTTTATAATTAAATTTAATTCAACTCAACAAATACATATTACACACCATGTGCAAAAGTCTGTGATGGTTGTGGAGAATTCAAAGACAGTGATAACAGTATAAAAATCTATGGTAAAATGAAAATTCATACAAAGGAAAGATGTATAGGATTGTAAAAGTTTCAGTGTGAGGGTTTTGGTATAGGGTATCAGATTTCTTCATGGATAAAGATTATTAAACTGGGATTAAGAAAGTTTAAGTGAATTGCTTAAGGTCACACAGATAGTGAGATTCTAGATACAGTGCAGTACGTGCTGCATCTTCTGACTCTAATTCGGTGTTCTTTAAAGTTCATCACTATGCCTCCTCTTCAAAGAATTCACCTAATTGGAATGAGATTTGGTATGGTGTCTGTCAATAGTAAAGGCCATACAACCTCTCAGGCAATAGATTAGGTTGAAAAGCACGTACATTTTGGAAATATGATTTAAATCCATTACAGATTAATCTCTCCTTATTTACTGAGTATATAAACTAGCCTAAATTCAAAGAAATTTCATTAAAATATTTTTACTACATACGTAATAAATCATTCAATCAGCAAGCATTTATTAAGTGCTAATATGTTCCATACACTGTGCTGTGTGCTGTGGATACAAAGACAAAAGTGAAATCTTTCTTCTCAATGAAGAAAATGTATACACAGCTAGGTGCAAAAATGACAAGTAGAAATAAGACACAAGGTAAGCTTGATAAGAAGGTATGGCAGCTGGGAGGAACAAAGAAAAAAACATCTAAATCAAAATCAAGAATCCAGATCAAGTATTAAAACATTAACATCAAAAACAAGAGCACTGATTTATCTGAACTAATTTAATAATTAAATTCTATAGCATTTTTTGAGGCAACTGGGATTAAGTAATTTACCCAGGGTCACAGAGCTAGTAAGAGGTCAGATTTGAACTCAGGTAATTCTGATTCTAGCGCCAGCACTCTATCCAGTGTCCCACCTCTATAACATTTTCCTATTTATAATACAGGCAACACTGATTCCCTTAAGTCAAGCTCTAAGCAATACAAACTGACATTCATCTAGCATTATAGGGTTTGCAATACACCTTATAAGTATATTTCATTTGAGCTTGAAAACAATACTGAGGTAGATACTATTTGGGATATTGCTATCCACATGTTATGGATACGGAAACAGAGGCTCAGAGAAGTTATCAATTTGCCCACATTGACACTATCAGTGGTGGGAGTTGAACCTTACTAATTCTAACACTATCCAAAAAGCCTTGTAGTCTCTCACTAGTTGCTGGCTTTGGAATTGGAAGACCTAGGTTCTAATCCCATTTCTAATAAACATTTCCTACCTATGATACTTTGATCAACTTACTTATCCACCCAAGCCTCAATTTTCTCAATTGTAATTAATATGAGAGGATTGAACTAGATGGCTTCTGAGTTTCCTTCTTCACCTAGATTGATAATTCTATGAGGAAGCTTCCATATTTAGTCACTTTAGCTGGCAAATAATAAAGAAAATTATGTTATACTGTCTTGATTAGACAATTACCTCTTGGGTATAAAGGTGCAGAACAAGAAAGACCCAACCCTCTCATTGATTTCTCATTAAAAACTCTAATATAAGTCTAATATAACTTGGGATACATGGACAAATTTCAGTAGACCCTTTCACTAGATAGAGAAACATTTCATTATGATTGGTTTGCCTTGTTAATTCCATGTATTTTATTTTACACATTTAAAATGTTTTCCCTAAAATGTGATCTGTAGGCTTCACTAGACTGTCAAAGTGGTCCAAGGAACATAAAAAAGTCAAGAATCCCTGCTGTAAGTAAAAGGATGAAGATTCTTTGCTAACCAGTCATCACTAGCACCAGAGAGCATTGAAGGATTGAAAAGGCAATATTTAAATCCAGGTCTGTGTCTCCTTGTACTCTGCTCCATTCCCTATCTTTTTTTTAATTTTTTTTCACTGAACTCCTAAAATTAGCTAACATTTTATTAAAGAAGCTTAGCTTTTTAGACTTTCTTAGATGACTGCACGTATTTTTTTTTCCAATTCATGTGTCCTTATTAGGAGTAACTGAGCTGCCTAGAATTTCTAAGAGTGAAGAATTTGGAATATCCCAATAATCACATTTAAACACCATTGCCTTCACTAAAACTTAAAGCAGAGGCTACTCCATTGTCTAACAAATCAATAAGTACTTATGTAGTAATGATAATGTGTTTCTCATTATGGCTGATGTGAAATTCTCTTTCCTTTCTCATGGTCTGCCTTGAAAATTGCTTTCTTTCTAAGTTTACTAAAATTTGAGGCTACTGGTTTCCAAGCTGTAAATACATTCATTCATGCTAAGCCCAATATTCATCTGCTCAGTCAAGCATTTTTTTAAACCATCTTTACTAATTAAAAAATAATAATGACAGGAATAACATAACCTATAAAGAACTATAGAAAATTGCTGAATAGTAGAGAATACAAGACTCTCTATTCTTTGTTCATTCTTATCATTAAATACTAAGATTAATAACCCTATCAATAGAGGAAAGTCTCAACTAGATGCACTGAAGCAACTAAACAACTCCACCAAAATCAATCAAAAGGAAAGCTGATTGAATTTTAGCACAGTCTGGGAAACAGTAAAGCTGCCAATATATAAGGCATGGGAGAAAGGAAAGCTTGATGATGGCTTGCCTAAGAGACCAGGAGGTAAAATTTCATTGGACCAAAGATTGTAGAATTAGTCACAACTGGTATTGAGACTGTCTGGAGAATTCAAACAGAAAGATTATTTTCTTGATCTGTACACACCAAGTACAAGTAACCTGAATCTTTATTGACATACTAGGAAAAATACTGGGCTAAATTGAGTCATTTGACTTTCCAACTCTGCTACATTTTAGCCATGTGTAATGAGAAAATCACAAAGCCTCCAAGATTCTGTTTCCTCAGCTCTAAATTGAAGGAATTGGACTAACAGAGCTCTTATGTCCCGTTCCAAGTAAAATATCTCATGATCCTAAGATTAAAATAGATGGGATTGCTTCAAAACTTGCTTCTGAAGGGCACAGTGAACTCAATTTATCTAGCTGAGCAACTCAAATTCTCTATCTGAAACTGTCAGTTGCCTCATCTGCAAAATGAAAAGGTTAAATAATTACATGACCTACTTCATTAGTTTATTAAAAATGTACTTTTAAAATAGCAAAATATGGGGCAGCTAGGTGGCGCAGTGGATAGAGCACCAGCCCTGAAGTCAGGAGGTCCTGAGTTCAAATCTGGCCTCAGACACATAACACTCACTAGCTGTGCGACCCTGGGCAAGTCACTTAACCCCAATTGCCTAGCCAAAAAATAAAAAGAAAAAAATAATAAAATAGCAAAATGATATAAAATGCAAATTATTATTTTATTGACATCCAGAATATATTCAATATATGTATTTTAAACAAAACCTTTCTCTTCAGTTTTGGTACTCTAGTACCAAAATATAGTAACCGTGAATCATTTTAGTACAGGCTTAGTCTTCTAGCTATGATATCCCTAACCATTACTCTAAACCTTTTTCAGAGTTCCAAGTATTTTACTTGGATATTACATGACTTGTCAACTGTTATTATTAGTCATTTTGTTACCTTTTAAAAGAAGAGAGTGAATGAATATTTCAATGACTATATAAGGATGTCTGTCATCCAAGAATGAAAACTCTAACCAAATAAGCTGTCTTTCACAGGTAGATTTCAACTTTGTCTTTCTTGCAGTAAAGATGGGAGAATTAGAACACTCACAGCATAGACTTATTTTACCAAACGCAGCTACATTAGGTAGGCAGAGTTCAGTTTAAAATGCCTGAATTTTTCTCTCCTGGAAGACTATCATAATTAGCTACATAATTCTTCTGTATCACCTAAAATACTGTTAAATATTCTCTCCATACCATCTCTTTAGAAAACATTGTAGCTTTTATCAGTCTTAATGAATATGTTATTACTCAGTCTACTGCTACGTGTAAAAGAATGTTGGATTTCATTGCAACATAAGGCTTAGGACTAGATAACGCAACTGAAGCTGTTGAGTTGTGAAAATGATCTGGGAACTTCTAATAATCCACAAAAATTTCTGACCTATTGGAATTTAGAAACTAAGATGAGATTCATACATTTTATCCATATAATACTACACAGAATTCACAAAAAAAAGTTGTTGTAGAAAGTGCTGTACCTCTTTATTGCAAGAAGTCTTCTCCAGACTGACTCTCATTTCTATTCTACATGTGACATTATCATGATACAATTGATCTCTCTCTCTCTCTCTCTCTCTCTCTCTCTCTCTCTCTCTCTCTCTCTCTCCCTACAGAAAATAGAGGATAGAGGTCTCTTCTACCCTTAAAATAAGTCTTCCAGTGAAATGGCCTCAGCTATAAGCTGTTAACTATTATCCTGTTCCTCTCTTCCCTTTCCTTGTCTAGATTATTCTAGATCTATTGATTCCATTTCTTCATTACACAGCTGCTCTTCTATTCACTTTAATTAGACTTCCATCATCAGTACAACTGAAACTGCTATTTCCAAAGTGACTGGTAATCCTCTGTGAGGATCTATGACATTATGTTTGTAAAGTGCTTAGTATAGTGCCTAATCTGAAGAGTAGCTGCTACATAAATCCTAATTATAATAATAATTATTATTACTAAACCCGATGCCTTTTTCTCAGTCTTCCTTATCTTGGACTTTTCTTTAGCATATTATTTATTGTTCAGTCATTTCAGTTTGTGTCCAACTCTTTCTGATCTTATTTGGGGTTTTGTTGACTAAGATACTGGAGTGGTTGCCATTCATTCTCAAGCTCATTTTGCAGGTGAAGAAACTGAGGCAAACAGGGTTAAGTGACTTGCTCAGGGTCACAGAGCTAGTAAGTATCTGAGGCTGGATTTCAACTCAGGAAGAAGAGTCTTCCTGACTCCAGGTCTGGCACTCTATCCACTGTGCCACCTAGCTGCCCCTTAGCATATTATGCTATAGGCTAAACTCTCTCCATTAATATTCTCTTTTCTCTTGACCTCAATAGCTTTTCTATTTTCTGGTTTTGTCTCATCCTTTCCAATCAATACTTGTTCCCATTTAATAAATTAACTTTCTCCTTCCACATATTCATAAGAAGTCATCCAAAGCTCCATGCATGTGCTCTTATTTCTTCCTCTACATTTTCTCTTTGGCATATTATCCATTGGTATGTCTATATTTACCTGTCTTCAACGATAGATAGATAAACAGAGTCACATAGCCAGAGACACAGAAATGCAGAAACAGAAAGAATGTCAAAGATGGACAAATTTATAGACATTAAAAGACAGAGAGATTGTGAGAAAGAGAGATCCTAGTATCTCCTAATTTTTGAGACCTTGCCAAAGATCGTTCCTTCTCTCCCTTCCTCACTGAGTTTCTTAATTTCCATTGACTCCTTTTCTTTTGGTTAGAGATTCATTGAAGTCTGAAACAATCTAAAAACAAAATAAAATAAAATCTTTTCAATTGACTTATTTTGACTGGAAATAGATTATATACTAGATTCTTTCAAAGATTTAGTGTAACATACATTTGTCTGGAGCTGAGAAAGTGCCTTTTTAAATTTAATAATCCTCAGCCTCCATTGTGTGGCTGGGAGCAACTTCTCCCTCTCCTTTCTCAGCCACAGCCCAGCAGCTGACATAAAGATGAGTAGCTCAGAAGAAGAATCATGGATCTCATGGTTCTATGGGTTTTGTGGCAATGATTTTTTTCTGTGAGGTGGATGAAGACTATATCCAAGACAAATTCAACCTCACAGGGCTTAATAAACAGGTGCCCCACTATTGGCAGGTGCTAGACATGAACATCAACTTGGAACCTGATGAAGAATTGGAGGACAACCCAACCAGAGTGACCTGATTGAGCATTCAGCCAAGATGCTGTACGGATTTATTCATGCCCACTACATCATCACAAACTGTGGCATTGCCCAGATTTTGGAAAAATACCAGCAGGGATACTTTGGCTATTGTCCTCCAGTATATTGTGAAAACCAGTCTATGTTGCCCATTGGACTGTCATACATACCAGGTGAGGTCATGGTGAAGCTGTACTGCCCCAAGTGCATGGATGTTTATACCCCCAAGTCGTCCAGACACAAACATACAGATGGTGCTTACTTTGACACTGGCTTTCCCCACATGCTGTTAAAGGTGCATTCTGATTACAGGCCCAAATGGGCTGCTAAGAAACTTGTGACCAGGATGTATGGCTTCAAGATCCACCCTATACCCTATGAACTGAAGCCTCAGGCAGCCAGCAACTTCAAGAGCCCTGTCAAGACCATCTGTTGACTTGTTTCTTCCCCTCCCCCCCAACACCTCAGGCTGTGACACTATTCCGTCTCCCCCAGTACACACATAACTTGCCAGAACACATAATGGTTTTTAATTTAAATTAAGAAGAAGTTGTAACTGTGGTGATATGGTGGGGGGTATGAAATAAAGTGGAGGAAAAGGTAAAAAAGTCAACAATCCTCAAAATTCTTATGTCAAGATATCTAGGCTATTCCTTTACCCTTTCCACTTTTGATCCTCTGTGTGTGTGTGTGTGTGTGTGTGTGTGTGTGTGTGTGTGTTTTGCTCTCAAATCATAAGCTCCTTGAGAGCAGGGATCATGCTATTTTTCATATTTTTCATATCCTAAATAATTAGCAAAATTATTATTCCCAGATGATCATGAACACATTTGACAAAGCATTTGTATAGGATTAATAGAAGGGAATAGATATTAATCCCAAAGGATGGAAAGATGCAGATAAACTTCATTCTGATTGATTTCAAGAAGTACCCACATCCTGTGAGAATGGATTCATTAAACCAGAGGTTCTAGTCTTAGGATTTTTGAAATTATTTTTAAATATATTATTTCAATATAATTGGGATTTTTATAATCCTGTGCATTTATTTTAATTTTTGAAAATAATTATTCTGAGAAAGAAGCAAATTGTTTTCACCCTACTTCAAAGTAGTTCCATGACACATACACAGACACACACTATGTTGAGAATGCCTTCATTAAGGCATCAGAGAAGTAGGTCTTTTAATGGATGTGTAAAGACCATTTCTTGCATTCAAATGAACTCCTTTTTATTGCTTAGGTCCCATATTTTTTCCATGGGTTTCATGCCAAAGTAATTATATATTCATCAGTTTACTGGTAATGAGCCTGTCCATATTCAGCTGGAGTGGTCCTAAGAAAGGAAATACACACACACACACACACACACACACACACACACACACACATACATACATACATATATATACTTCATACATATACGTGTGTGTGTGTGTGTGTGTGTGTGTGAACACTTGGCAGGAGATGAGATAAAGGCTTCTAAGAATACTAGTTGGCCTTGATGAGAAGGATCAACTCTACATTAAGAACTAGAGCAAAGGAAGTTTTAGAGATCTCTTGAAGTTTTAAGTGGGTAGTCCAGAGAAGAAGAAAACCATGACACACACCCTTTATTTCTTGCAAAGTACAGTATGAAATGAGGTTCTTAGTTGAGAGAGAGAAAGGAAAGCTGAGATAGGGGAAACAAGCAAATTTTTGAATAACCATTAAGTAGAGTGAGAGTTAATTAGGAACAAATAAAGATTGACATACAATGTCAGGATCCCAGTTGATACTGAATAACACAAAGTTAGAGTGGTACTGGTCAGCATGGTAACATGATTTCCTTCAGTGACCACAAGCAGACAATCAGTAGGAGAAGAAAAGGTGGATTACGTGGATACCCCAGGATTTGGGTTCAGAAACATACGAGTAGCAAGGGTCTAAGACAGTACAGGATTCAAAAGTTGAGGATAGTAGCTATCTGGATTACATTTGATCTCACTTGAATGGATGTTATCCCCTTTCAACAAAGTTAAAAAAATAAAAGCCTGCTTAACTTACAGGAGGCAAGTGTTGGGTAAGATATTAAGAGGTCCTACTACGCAAGCTTTTTGAAACATTGGCATGTGTTGTCAAGGAAACTATTCTACACATCATTAAGAAGAGGATTGAGTTCTGTTCCTGGAGGTTAGTCTTGTATAATTAATTGTAACTACAGACATAGAAAACTCTGCTTGCTAGTGGAAAACTGTCAGAATTTTAGGGTTTAGACTGAATTTGACCAGTTTATGTGCTGAGGGACTCTATCTCATTAATATTTAAAACAGTATTAATTAACCAAAAACTCTTCAAAAGATGTATTATCCTTTCAATGTGAGCATTTATGAATTTGGCTGTGTAGGCGAGAAAAAAAAGAAAAGAAACATCAGTGTTCAGATTAGGCTGACTATATTAAACCACATTTCAAAGGTGCTGTGCCTTGAACCATTTTAACTTTGACTACCAAGTCCTATGTACTCTATGAAGTCCACAGGATTTTCTTAAAGTATTAGTCTATATTACAATCCCCTGGCCACAACATTTTTTTTTCTAAAACAACTGGCAACTTGCATTGACAGAAGTAAATGACATGAAAGTGTCAGGGAAAACATATAGTGACTTTTGATAGTACATACAGTTGTCTATTCACCCTGGAAAATGGGGCAGTGGGACAAACTTTATAACTTCCCTTTTTCCTCATTGTGGTTTTGGAGGATAGTTAGAGAGTAACATCTAGCTGTAATTCAGAGCTCCTTGAATTCTCTTTAAATCTTAACATTGTTCTTTTGAGATGATCTATAATTTTCTCTGTGTATGTATTTGTGCATATGTATGTGTGTGTGATTGTACATAACTATTTGAATATGTTTCCTGCTTCCCTTAACCTGTGATAATAAAATCTAAGATAGTATCAATGGGAGAGATTGAGTGAAGATACAAATCATGGGAGTTGAAGAGAGCAATTGGTCATCAAGAATATTCAAAGTGATTATATATATATATATTCAAGTTCCTAAGTATGAGAATAAACTGTTCTCTAGTTATTATACCCCTTGAGAAAGGAGAGATGTGGCCTTGAGGAAGGGATTTACTGGTCAATGTTTAAAAACAAGCTCTCCAAGAAAAAAAATGTACATACAACAAACAATTTTTAGTTTCATCTAAATTATTTTAATTTTCCCCTATTACTTTAAGTCTAGACAATCAGCAAAACAGTAAATCAAGCCCTGATCTGTAGTTTGTTATTTTCAGGGGTAAAAATGCTCACATTGACAATTTAACAATTGGCTCAAGTTACCTCCAGCACACATTTGCCTAGATAAAGGACATAATATTTGGACAGTAATGTTATGGACAAAATTTAAATGGAGCAAGTAAACTTCAAAAGAGAAACATTTGCGAGTGATTTTGGCAGCAGGTCTGGAAATAGTAGTGAGAAATAAAATAAGATGCCTTCTTCTCTTCCTCTAGACCTGGTGTGTCCTAGAATATTATGGAAGGGATAACTAACACTGGATAGACTGGTGAGGGATGCAATGTATTCTGGGAAGAATCAAGTTTAGAAAGAGAGATAAATATAAAAGACAGTTTGTTAAAAAAAAGTTGGGAAATTTCTGAGCATACAAAGGAACAGGATGGTAGAGGGGCAGAATGTAGAAGAATAGGTTAAGAGGATGGATAATCACATGTTGAATTAGCATATTAATCTATAAAATCCTTTCATACCTAGGTTGGACTAGATGATTGCTGAAGTCTCTTCTAATTCTCAAGCTTGTTTATTACATGTTACTGATAATACATAGGGCTGATAGTGTGGGGACTCAGCTACACCGTAGGGCATTTGGGCACTGTGTCAAAGGAGAGACTATTTCACCATGTGCACTTGTTCAAAATATCATAGTACCCTTCGTATTTATGAGAATGTATAAATCAATTGGTCATCAAGTTCTGCCTGTTTCTACTTTAATACATCTACTAGAAGCTGCATAGATAAATTGCTGTCCCAGAATTACGAAAGCCTTTTTTTGAGTCCTGACTCTGACAAAAACTGGCTGTATGGCCCTGGGCAAGTCACTTCACCTTTCATTGCCCTTCCATCCCCAGTCCTCAATTAAAAACTATAAGACATGTACCAATCTACTTTGGTAAACGAAGTTCCTAAAGTGGATGAAATCAAAGCGCTGTGGGAAAATGCATCCCATATTCTTCCTTTCTCTTCCTTCTATTTCTAGAATTTCTGTATAGAGCCTCAGCCGTTCAAAAATCCCTTTGCATATGCTTCCTGATTTAAAAAAATAAAATTTACCCGAGTACATGTGATGTGTCCTTTATGCTGTGCCTCTACCAGCCAAGAAAAATTAAGTTTCTTGAGGTCAGGAACTGTTTTATTTTTGTCTTTGTATTCCTAGTATCTGGCATAATGATTGGTACATCATGGGAACTTGCTAAATATATGTTGAATAATATAATAGTTTTGACCTCTAAGCTTGTATTTAAATACATTCTTGCTCCCCTGAAGCCCCTGGTGATGAATAATAGAATCATAATGTTTGACTCTGAGAAAGTAACTTAATACCTATAAGCTTAATTTTTTTTTTCATGTATAAAATGAGGATAATAGCCACTGATATTTTAAATGAGCTTTTAAGGCTTTACATTGACAATGTAATTTATGTACATTCATTCACCTGACCTTCATAATAGTCATATGCGGCAGGTAATACAAACATTAGTATCTCTCTTTTCCAGATAAGGAAACTGAAGCACAGAGGGATTAAGTGAATTACACATATAGAAAGTTAAGGGGCAGAACCAAAATTTGAAACTGTAGTTTTCTCACTTCAAATCTTGTGGTCTTCTCACCCAATCACAGCTTAGTATCCTACGTATGTGCCAGTGTTTGTGAAGAATAAAATGAGATAATGTATGTATCATGTTTTGTTGTTGTTTTTTGGTTAGGCAATCAGAGTTAAGTGACTTGCCCAAGGTCACATAGCTAGTAAGTGTCAAGTGTCTGAGGTCAGATTTGAACTCATATCCTCCTGACTCCAGGGTCTGAGTTTTATCCACTGCACCACCTAGCTGCCCTTGCCTCTGTATCATGTTTTTGAAACCATCAATGTATATATGTATATGTACAGGTATAGGTATAGGTATAGGTATACGCATATGTATATGTGTGTACATATATACAGTGTCCCAAAAACCTTAGTAGTTTTAAGCTTTAGCAACTGAAAATTACGCTAAGATTTTTACAATACTCAGCATGTGTATGTATGCATGTATACAATATGCATACATATAGAGTATGCATATTCATGTGTATATGTGTGCATATGCTTCACTCAATCAATATGTAAAGTATTTATTAATTATCTAAACTCTCTCTACAAGGAAAATCAAAACTGCCCATGTCTGAGGAAACTGACTTAGGCTCCGGGAGGTTAAGTATATTGATTTCTTATTTTTTCAATGTTAGAAGAAGATTCAAAGACAGATGTTGCTGACTCCAAGTCCAGTCTTATACACTATTTGACCATGACTCCCTCAACATACAAAATGTTATTATACATAAATGTGTTATTATACTTATTTTCACAGACTAGAAAATTGTCATCTTCCAAAAATGCATTTCTAAATATTGATAGCATAGGGATCAAGCTCTAATTTGCTTCCATTGTGTGCTTTCCACGTATATATAGAGGTGTGTTTTTCTAGTATATATCACAGTGCTCAGAACCAGAATTTTTTTTTTTTTTTTGCCTCTAGGAAGAAAAAGTAATGCAAAGCCAAGGTCTAATGTTTGATTTTCTGCCTTTGGACAGTAACACTTCTTAACTATGTATTTCTGGACAGGACATCAGATAAAAAGTAATCCAAAGAGCCTATTAAAGTACTATTTGCATCAGTTGGACAAGCATTTCCTGGGTACTTTCCATCTGCCATAAAAGGAATTTTTGCAGATCAGGGAAAATAAGAAGCTGATGAGCCATTATCTGCCAGAGTAATGGACAAGGAAGCAATTCTTCTGGGAACTCTTCCCATGCCCAGGCATTGAAGTTCAGTTCCTCTATGGCATTGGGTAATGGCACCCCCAATGTTTTTTTCTCAGCTTCTTTATGATTACCAGGTCCCACAGCTGTACATTAGTTTCCCAATCTTCCCCCCCCCACCATCCTCCTGAATGATGTGTTATGGACACATGCCCACAGTAGATTCCAAGTTAGTTAATGTGGCTTAGCAGATGTCTAGCTTGGTATTTCTGCATCAACAGTGGAGTTATTAACACTGGCACTAGACAAAGTAGAAAGACTGAGAGGTACCCAGAATTCTCTGGCTTTCTCCCCTTCTTTAATTTGCAGACAGATTTCTTTTCTTCTTCAGTTCACAGTGTGGCAATGACAGATGTTCCTTCAATCAAGACTTTTA